>NC_072491.1:2680000-2980000 GCF_027574615.1 Eptesicus fuscus
AAAACACATTGCTAATGAATTCCAAAAATAGCAGCGAAGTGAGAACAAATGTTAATAAACCCGTGTCAACAAATGAAAAATGGGATACATACGTTTAATAAGTTGAACTGGCCACAGACCAACTTAAAATTAAGGCAAATGATCACTGAAGTAGTTTCTGTGGACAATAGCATTTTATGAGTCATTTAGATTTGGTCTTTACAGCAAAACCAGCGAGTTAGTAACCCTATTCCCCAATTTACATCTGGGTAAACTGAGGCAGAAAGAAACTAAGTTAAGGCCTGAAGGTTATAAAGTCAGCATGTGGTGAAGCCAGAATTTGAAGCCAGGTCCACTCGGTGTGAGCTCAGTGACTTCCCCTCTGCACTTTCCTGTCGGTAGCTTCCTCAAGGTGTAGAAATGCTGAAGAGGTCACTGTGAGACTCTGTGAAAGGCGTGTCCACAGGGGAGCTCAGAAGTGAGGCTGGACAGGAAGGCGCCTCCACAGGCTGTGCTTTGGCGAGGAAATGCTGGATTTGAATATTTTTATTTGTTTCAAATTGACTGATGTATTGGTTTCACATAGACAGGGAGGTGTGTAGCCTCACTGAGGAGTCAGTGCTGGGCTGTGCAATGCTCAGAATTACATCCAGAATCACTCTATAGCTAATGACTAATCTATAGCGGACCTGTTTATTTTGTTTCAAGTCATCGTCATTCTACAAAGGTTTATCGCTTCCCTTTGTTTTTGCAATCCAACCTGGACTTCCCAGGGAAAGCAGGTTTTTGAAGTTCTTTTCCAATAAAAACTCCACTTTTTCTTAGTCTTTTCTGAGAGACGTTTGAATCTTTTCTGGACTAGATAAAACAGCTTTCGCTCTGGGAATGGAGACCTGGCCATCGTATTTCTGAAGAAAAATCCTCTCTGACCTTGAACAAGAGGGAAAGAACCCAGCTTGTGTGGTTGAAATGATTGGCAGTCCAGCTTTTGAATGTAATTAAAAATTGTCCTGACAGGTATTCAGGACTATTATGGAAGAAAAGAAGAAAACAGGAATTTTTTTTTTTAAGGAGAATTTTGGTTCTAAAGTTTGGGAGCGGGGGGAGGAGGGAACGTAGAGAAAGATGGAGGCCCGGAGGCAGAGCTGGATCTGTGCCCAAGGCTGTGAGTGCCAGCGGCAGGTGCTTTGTGGTGGGGTGGCAGAAGGGCCTGGGGCAGAGCCTCACTGGGGCTCCGCGCTGTGATGGATTAGTCATTAAGGGGACGGGACGAGAGCTTTACATTCCCCTGAGCCCAGGTCTTTGGTAGCTTTTCAGGTGGCAGAGAAACTGACCCTACAGATAGTGCAACCACAGACCTGTCCCTTCAGGAGGCGGAGTGGGGGATACCTCCCATGGACCCCTCTGGGCACTTCTGAGAACGCTGCTGGCATCTTGGCCCCGCCCAACATTAAAGATACTCACTGGAATGAAAGGAGACCCACACCCCTCTAAGAGGGAAGGAATGGTTCTTCCACTCTACGTGGCATTGACGTGGGCATGCATGAGCCCCCAGAGCTGGGCTGGTGCAGTTGGATTACAGGATCCACGACGCATGTGCTGTAATTATCATCCACTGCTCATTGTAAGGATGGAAAAGGGACAGGTGGCATTACTGTAAAACCACCACGTGCCAGGCATTACTACAGTAACTCTATTTTATGCGTTTCATTCCCTCCTGTTTTAAATGATCAAGATTACAGTGAGGTAGATAGTTGCATCTCCATTTTTAAAGTAGAATGAGTTGATGCTTATAAAGGTTACAAAACTTGCTTCTGATCACTTGCACAGCAAGGCACATGCCAGGATCAAACCCTGTTGGTCTCACATCAAAGCCCTCCTCCTCTTTTATGATGTCACCCTGGTTTTTCTGTGCTGATTCTCTGAGTGTCTTTAGGCAAATCCTGTAACTGCTGTGGACTTCAAACCACACATCCGGGGACAGAGAATACAATGATTGCCCATTACAGCTTCTTCTTGGCTTGCATTTCAGTGTGGAGGCAAAGGGGAGGGCTGCCTTTGCACATGCTTTTCCCATGAATAGCAGATGCTCTCACACTGAAACGGTCACCTAAGACCATGGAAACCGTTTAACCTCTCTCTCTCCTTCCTGCTGTGCTGGGTACTTTCTTGGAGATTCTGGGAGGAGGTGGGAGGAGCAGGGTTCTTCCAGCAAGCGCCGCTCCTGGGACTAAGGGAACTGGCGGGGTAGGTAATGGAGCTGTGGTCCTTTGAAACCTGTTCTTCTTCCCCATCCGTAGCCAGAAGCTCTCAGGGTACGTGGGCGACGCCCGATGGCCTCCTCTCCGTTCTGAGTGAGTTGGCTTAAGGGCCACGGCTGGCATGGGGGCGACAGAAGGAAGGAGCTTCTCAGAGGCGCCTCACAGTGACTCATGCCCACGCTCCGTCACCCCCGGGTTGTCGAGCTGGATTGGTCCCGAGGGCTTGATGAGGAAGGAAAAGGAAACCAAAGATACGTTGCGCACATTGGTGACGAGGCAGGAGAGGATGGAAAGCCCACCAACTCCGTGCCATTTCAGAACCCTTCATCCGAGTCGGCTCCTGGACTGAAAGTCCCTCTGTGGGCAGGCAGAGGAATAGCAGCTCTGAGGAAGAGTGGCCCTCAGCTGTGCCCGGGAGAGAGGAAAGAAGAGTGTGCGATGTGCCAGCGTCCTCACCGCCCCAGATCCCTCTCCTCCGACGTGTCACTGCCCCCTCCCAGCTGTCTCACTGAGATGCGGAGGTGGGCCCTTTGAAGGAAGTGTGGCGGCACTCAGGGTGCAGACGCCCCTAGAGGACGCCATTTGTGTAACCCTGTGACCTCCCCCTCTGGCACCATCTGGCCACGCGCCTCCCCTGCAGGCCTGGGTCCCCCCACAACTGCCCTCCCTTGCAGGCCTGGTCTCCCCCAACTGCCCTCCTCTGCCGGCCTGGTCACCTCAAACTGCCCTCCTCTGCTGGCCTGGTCACCCCTAACTGCCCACAACTGCCCTCCCCTGCAGATCATCTTGTGGCGGCCATCTTGTGTCCACATGGGGGCAGCCATCTTGTGTCTTGGAGTGATGGTCAATTTGCATATCACTCTTTTATTGGATAGGATGACATCATGTAACTTAATAGCTGACCATGTGCTGACATTGTGCTGGTGTTTGCATGGTGCCCCTGTGCTGCCTGTGAGCCACTAGCTTTCCTTACGGGTCTGCCTGTCCCACAGTGTGTCCTGGAATGGTGAAGAAGAAGCTGCCAAAGGATGGAGTGGAAAATAGCAGCAGTCAAGTCTTACCACGTCCTTTCCTGATCGTGAGGTGGCAAACCTCTAAGGTGGCTGTGCACTAGCTAGGCTAGGTTCTTCCCTGTGACTGACAGGTGGAATCCAGGGGCACATCGAGCCATGTTTGTGGGAGAAGAGACAAAATGAAGTTGTTTCTGAGGTGCAGGTGTTGCCTAGAAGACTGGGTATTAATTTATGGGATGGGGTGTCTGAGGACACATGGGCAGTAGAGGCCAAAGCTAAGAGCTGGAGATGTAGACCATGATCAATCAAAGTGGGGTGTGAAGAGTCTGGTCCAACTTGGAGCCTCCATTTTCTCGCCATTGCGACCTGAGCTCCAGGCTAGGCTGTGGGTGTCCTGGCAGGAGGACTCAGCCAGGAACGCTGGAGAAGCTGGAAGGGATTAGAAGGGCACGGGGCAGACAGAAATGGAAGGTCCCGCCCCGAGGACAGCTGGGCATGGTGATGACAGAAGCTGCCCACAGTGTCCACTGCGAGGAGCCAGTGTAGGGAGGTCTAACCAGGCATGAAGCAGAGAGCGTCCAAAAGGGTGGCATCCAAATAGAGGCAGAGAGCTCCCCAAGATGCCCACGGGAGAAGGGAAATGTGAGAACACGGGGCTTGTATGGACCTTGGGCACCGGGCTGTGGTTCCAGCTTATCCCAACTGTTTAAACCAGGGGTGGGGAACCTTTCACTGCCCAGGGCCACTTGGGTATTTATCTCATCATTCTCGGGCCATGCAGAATTATCAGCTTAAAAATTAGCCTGCTGTATGTGGTCAAACATTAACTCACCCCTAATGCCAGGGCGGGGCCAAACCACATGATTTCATGGGCCGAGGGCCAGCCGTTCCCTATCCCTGGCTTAAAGACAGAGAGAGAGTAAAGACCCTCTATTACTATTGGGAAACAGTTTAGTTCCCTGAACCACAGTTTTCTTATGCAGAAAATGAAAACACATTATACTCTCTAAATTGTAAGGATCAAACTAAGGGATGTAAACAATTAATTGCATTACTAGTTTTTAAAAGTAAGTTAATATTAAGTATTTTATCGTGTGCCAAGCAGTGTGTTATCTCGTCTATTTACCCCAAAGCATAGTGTTAGCATATCCTTGCTACAGTCCTGGGAGATGCAGATGCTTTTTATCCCCAGAGAGTCAGCTCGGGAGAACCTGGGCCATGAGTCACTCTCACAGCCAGGGAGTAGGAGAGCCAGCGTTTGAATCCAGGAACTCGTGCCCGAGCTCAAGGTCATGGCTCCTAAGCTGTGTGTCCACTCAAGTTCTCACCCTGGGACAGTCTGGCAGGAAGATCTGTGCAGGAGGGCTGTCAGCATTCAAATGCCTGTTGCCACACAAGGTTTTGTTAAAAAACCTTGACTAGAGAGAGATAAGGTAGGTTAGTAGATCTGTGAAGAGGCCGTATGAAAGGCGTTTGCAATGTGAGTGGAATCTTGTGTTTGTAAGCCAGGAAACGCGACCGAAGGAAGGGGGCAGTTGAATACGAAGGGAAGAGAAAGGAAACAAGGTCTCCGAGGAGCAGAAGAGGAGCGTGTTCCCAGTCTCAGCAGGGGAGGCGGTTCCTGTCCTAGCGGCTGGACCGAAGGGAATACAGGTGCGCATTGTTGTGGCTGCGTTCAGGCCGACGGGGAAGAAATCGAGGGAGAACAAGCAATTGGCATCTCCTTCGTCTCTGAAAATGATCGGAGAGTGAAGAGCCTGCGTCCTGGAGGCAGACTTTTCAGATGGGAATGCCCTCTCTGTCGCCGGATTGTTTGTGCGACAAGGGTTCAGTCTGTCTTGTGGTCCCTCGTCTCTAAGATGGAAAGATTGTGCTTCATTGGATGGCCTAGCAGAGCTGATGTGAGGCTGTGAGGTGACGTGTAGTAACATTCTCCTACTATTGTATTATTTGGTGTTGATGTATGTGTTTATATTCACATTAATTATTACAATGCTAAACATTGTGTTGAGTAACTCATCACCCCCTTAACTCCATGCTCACCGTTTACTCTGAACTCCAAACGCGGCATCTGTGACTTGTCTCAGGACAGTTGTGCTTCCTGTGTCATCAGCGTGAGTTCTGCCCGTGGCCCCGCCTGCAAGGCTGAGGTCCCTGAAACCAGGGCAAGCTGTGTGCTTGGCATTGCTGGGCTTCAGCATTATTAAAAGGACACGGATACCCAATTCACAGTACCCTTCTGGTTTGATTTTGGGCAACTTGCTATTTCATATGGTACAAATAATCATAAAACTAAACAGCATCCACTTATAATTTTATAGCAATTACGCACATAGCCTTTGCCAGGTTTCCCAAAATAATTCCACATATAATTAGTATGTAATCTCCAGGCATAAATAACACTCTAATTAGACTGTAACCTGCAATTATAATACACTTACAGGCCAGGTGTATATATGTGAGAGTGTAGGTATGAGTAAGCTGAGGTGGTCTGAAAAACACAGTGTTTTTAGTAAAGAAAATGAAAGGGATTATGTGGATTTAATTTGTAAGCTATTTTCAGTGCTATTAAAGAATGAGTGAAATTAGATCAAACCTGTTCATTGAATTCCTATATCCATATATTCTACACAGCAGTAGCTATATTTACAAGATGACAATAACAAATACATGTAACAAATATATTACTCATCACCAGTGAACAAGCATATAACACCAGATGTGCAAACAAGATATGGCCTCTGGGTGGATATCATTCATAATCTGTTTGGAGGATAGAAATGAGATCATTATGTAATTTAAGTATTATGGTAAAATCTCTCTCCTAGATAGAGATTTGGAGGCTAGTCAGTAAATTAATCAAAAGTCATAAAGCTGAGCTTGAATTTCAATTCAAAATTTCCAAATTAAAAACGTATATTCTTATAATAACACCATTTAAAAATATGAATAAAAATATTTGGAAAAGAAATGATTAGTAAATACTTCCCCACGCAATCAAGAAGTTCACCTTTGACGTCCACAGTCAAGTATACAAGACGAGGAAGGAGCTGCAGCTTAGCAAGAGAAAGGAGAGAAGGAGCAGTGAGGGTGAATACAAAGCTATGTGCTTTTTAAGGTGCTTACTAGAAACATTAATGAAGGAAATACAGAAAAAGACATTTTTTTCCCATTGTATTAAGAAAAATCATCCTGCTGTCAATGAACAAAAACAGATATGAGAGGCGAGAGATAAAAAGGGTTACGTAGGAGCTAATGTGCCTGAGCACAGCTTAGCTTTCCTGAAAGAGCCAGAGAATGACGTCCAGGGAGGACAGTGGCTCAGGCTGAGAGAGCATTAGGTGAATTCTAGACTGTGTGTCATTCCCAGTAGGATCTGGTTGGAAAGACATTTCTATTCAAAAACCAGCATCTGTTCAATCCAAAGGCTGATTCTAAGGGAGGGTATATTCCCTTCCACTTCTTAGTGGTTTGCCTTTCATTTGCTTGTGGCCATAATCGGATGGAATCGTTTGTTAGTTTGCAATTTCCTGGTTGTCGCGATCACTTGTGACCATATAATATGAGCCCTGTTTATTAGGAAGCTTAAATTTCAGCAGTAGCTTTTTCTGTACAAGTCATGAATTCAGGCAGTGGATAATTCATTTTAATAAGATTCACATCCGGAAAGTTTAGCACCGAAGACACCTGGTGTTCTTGGTGTATTATCATATGAATATGTCAAATGTAAGTAAAAATAGATGTTTTCCTCTTCGGGATGATTGAAATATGCCACAATAAGGGTAAAATTAATGCGTGCTGTCATTCAGTGGATAAGACATTCCGGGTACCTTTTGCACGCTTGCTAAAGCCAACAATGACACTGACCTCCCGTCCTGGCCCTTGGCAGGGGTCTCCACTCATGGCACGTGAGTGCCCTGGTGAGTAGGCATGGCTCAGGGGCAGTCGGCCAGTCCCGTGGTCGGCAAACTGCGGCTTGCGAGCCACACGCGGCTCTTTGGCCCCTTGAGCGTGGCTCTTCCACAAAATACCACGACCTGGGCGAGTCTATTTTGAAGAAGTGACATTAGAAGAAGTTTAAGTTTAAAAAATTTGGCTTTCCAAAGAAATTTCAATCGTTGTCCTGTTGATATTTGGCTCTGTTTACTAATGAGTTTGCCGACCACTGTACACAGTGCGTGGATTTAAAGAGCGTGGGATGTTGACATTCAGGCACCATTGGTGAGAATTTCTAAGTAGAGTCAACCAACTCAGATCAAAGAAGGTGGAGTAGGAACCAAAAGCAAGGACTCAGCAGGGGCCAGGGCCATGGTCACCTGGGACACGCAGGTTGGACTTACAACCACTGGATAGACCTTGACAAAGGAAATGGAAAGAGTAACAGGAGGCAGATGGGACGGGTGAGATGCCCGGTGCAGAAAAGTGGTTCTATCAGAACCAGCAAGCCTGTGGAGAGAGAACCAGCAGGTAGACTCAAGTGGACCAGACAGTGTTTGATGGCAAGTGACCGTTCATGTCACCAACTTAAATGAGAGTCCCCATGACTGAAAAGATCATGTCTAGGATGTGTTCCTGTCTCAGAATCAAGAAACTCCAGTGCTGTCTCTCTCTCTGTTTTTCTTTTACTTTCCTCAGGAAAAAAATGGCACAGAGTTACAGACTGTGAAGGAGATCATTAAACTATCTGTTATGTATGCGCGCGCACACACACGCACCCACACACATGTGCATGTGTGAGCACAACTCTTGAGTATAAATATAATTCCAAAGTCTCTACATATGTGCAAGAAAAAAAGTAGGACTCCAATAGGCAAGTGGTAAAGGATTAGTGCAGAGAAGAAAAATACAAATGCTTATTGCATATGGAAAAAAAATGTGCTCAAAGGAATGAAAATTAGAACAATAATGAGGTACCATGTTCTAGCCGAATCTAGCAATTGTTCTGTGAAATGAATAGCTGGCGTAAGTGTAAATTATCACTAGTTACTTTGGAACAGTTTACTCTTAAACCTATCTCAATAGATTTTAAAAAGTACATTTATACACACACACACACACACACATATTGATTTAGTAGTATTGATTTTTCAAGCTAACCTAAGGAAATGTGAAAGAAGAAAAAAAATAACCCAGTATGTGAAGATTATTTCAGTGTTACATATAGTAGTGAAAAATGAAGAGCATATGAAATTTAGCATCTGGAAGAATTGGTTTATTTTATAGTACAAAATTATCAAGTTATCTCGAGCAAGCGATTCAATCTCTGAAGCCTTATTTTCTGATTTGTAAAACAAGAAAAATGTTACCTGTTTAATAGTATTTGATAAGTAAGCACAAATTGATAATATGTATAAAACACCTAGTGCGGTGAATATACTAGTAGTTGGTTGAGAAATTGTAGCTTTTGTTATAACTAGAATCATAATTAAAATTAAGTTTATGTAGTACCAAAAAGGAATTCCATTATATAATGTTAAATAAAAATAAATCAATAGAATAAATGCGCATGAGTAAAAAAAATAGGAATTCTTCATTATCACCACTGCTGTATTTGGGTAGCTGTTTTTACACCTATTTTCCAAATTCCCTGTGGCATTATACATCACCGGGCGCTTGAGACTCTTAGGATAACTAATGCATGTGAAAGCAGTTTACCAAATGAACAGTGTCATACCCAAATCAGGACTGATGATAGCGATTATTTCAATGAAGTGGGGAAGACGGGGGACTTGCAGCACTAAATTAGCGTGCCCTAGCACAACACAGAAGTGTTTGATTCATGAACTGAACATTTAAGAGTTGGGCTTCCTCCCCCCATCCCTCCCTGGGGGAGAAGGTTCCTGTTTCATCAATGCCTGTCTGAGGCTGATTACTAAGTCTGAACAATAACCACATGAGACCTTGCTGAGTCATAAATCTGAATATTCTGGGGACCAAATGAAGACTGTTTGTGAGCAAGTTCAAAATGCATAGAAGAAGTGGGAATCTATAATAATAAAAGCATAATATGCTAATTAGACCAGACGTCCTTCCGGATGACCTTCTGGACGAAGCTGGGGCTGCGAGGGAAGCCCGGGTTCTGCGTGTCAGAGGGAAGCCTGTGCCGGCAGCCGGGGGCAGGAAGGCCTACTCTTGCATGGATTTCATGCATCGGGCCTCTAGTTTGTTTATAGGGACTCAAGCTGCTACGGCTTTGTTTGAGGCACCTATGGCCGTGAACATGGGCTGCCTCAGGTCACTAGAGGGTCAGAGCAGAGAGAGAGTCCTGAGCAGAGGCTGGCCATTGGGAAGAACCTGCACTCAGGAGACCTGGGTTCCGACTGGGACTGGGAGTGGTGAGCAACATGGCCTCACCTCAAGTGAAAACTTGAGGTCTCTCCACCTTAATGTTCTTAGACATAATCTGTGGCACAAATGCCTGCCCTCCATGCATCGGTGTGCAGTACAGGCGATGGAGGTGGAAGGCCTAGCTGTCACCATGGGATTTTCCCCCACATAGTCCGTGGAAATAAAGGTAAATTCTGAATAACCCGAGTCCTTACCTCCCTTTTCTATATATATATATATATATTTTTTATTTTTCTCAAACTCCAAGAAGGGAATCCATAGTGCCCTAAAGCATTTCTTAAGACCTTTCTTTCCCCTTTGTTAACTACTGCTCTAATACTTGATGTATACTAGAGCTTCAATGAATAGCAAATTTTTCTTCTTATTTTTATTTTTCTTGACCTTTGGCAAGTCCATCGATCTCTCTCTCACTCTCCTTCTCACTTCAGTATCTTGAGTATATCTCGAAACTGCCTCTTATTTACCATTATCAATGCAAATAGCTCCATCAATACCTATAATATTGATAATAACGATACATTTATTGAACATTTACTTGGAACCAGATGCTGTGATGAATTATATCATTTGGGTCTCAAAATTATTTCTTAGGTGACTAATGCTTATATACACTTTACAGACGAGGCTGAAGGCAGGATGAAACTCATCCAGGGCAGCCTTTTGTAGGAGGTGAGCAGTCCTTTGAGCCCATGTGTTTGCTTCCAAAACCCCTGTCATTATTGTGGTCACCACCTCCCAAGTAAGTCCCTTCCGTTTCCGGCCTGAGCAATCATGAGACTCTCCCCTGTACCTCGTGAGTGAATGACAGCAAATCTAACCAGGCTGCTCCCCAGGGAAACAGCCTTGGGTGAGCAGATTGACAGGATCACAAGGCCTGGACTCTAGTACGTGAGCTGATAAATCCTCATGTCTGGCCCTGGCCTATTGTGCGTGCCCATCTCTCCCCCCACCTCTAGCACTTCTGGAACATACCTCTGTGCTTTATCCCGCTCTGTCTCCATGTACTTGGTCATCTTCGTTGGGTTTGCTCTACTGACTACCTGCCTCCCTTTGCCACCTGGAACATTACTGCTGACACGGTGAGGTTCAGCTCCTCCTCTCAGCCCTGAACCTCTGGGTGACCTCCCCAGAAGCACCCTCCACTTCCTCATCAGAGCCTCCAGAGCAGCGTGCCCTCCTCTCTCCTGATAGCATGGAGGGTGGCACGTGGCGGATGTTGAATGCACGCTGCCTCGTTGAATTATGCAGATGTTGCAGGACGGGCTGAAACTGTCCCTGTGGTTCTCGGGGGCTGACAGGCCGTGCGGGCCTCAGAAGCAAACCGTTTGGACACAGCCCCATTAACACCAGGTACCCGGGGACAGGAGCAACATGCCATCATCGGGGTTATCACTTGTGAGAAAGGAAGTCGGTCAGTGTGGCAGGAAGTGTACAAATCCTCTACACAGACGGCACGGAAGCTTCTCCTGCGGTTAAACTCAGTTTGTAAACTACTTTTCTCATTTGTTTCTTCATTAGAAAACGGGGTATTATATTCCACTCTTGCTCATAGGTGAGAATTAAAGGAATCTGTGGCATTGTTAGTGGTATGCTGCATCCTAAGTGCTTGATAAATTAGTGGTAAGAAGGAGTGGTGTACACTCAAATAATACTTCCTGGACTTGCCGTGTCCTTCCATGCTCAGCTGTTGTGAATCATCCCTCAGCCTCTGACTTAACCTCTCTCCCCTCCAGCCTGAGGGTCCTGAAACCGAGCCGGGTCCCATGATTCCTGGGGCCCCTTTGCTTCCCTGTGGGCACGGTTGGCAGCAGCAGGGTGCTATTAAAATGCAAGAAGGAAAAGTGGAAGACATAAAAAGGCAAAACATGAAGCTGCCTCTAATTTTGGTTTGCCTGCTCATTAGCACAGGAATTTAAAACCATCCAGGCCATGTTCGCAGATGTGTACTGGGCTGGCATCCTGAAGGGCGTCTTCCTGCGGAGAGGCGGGGAGAGGGATGGCCTCTCCCCTATTTTTGTTTAGCAAGCGCCCAGCCGCTCTGGGCTTTGGCAGAGGCCGTGTTGTTTCTCCCCTGGCAAATGCACAGACCTCAGTGACCGCCCTGAGAATTCCAGCCGTGGCTGGGATGCTTCCTGCTCTTTGAATAATTTGTAACCCAGGAAGGCATTCAGATGTATAAATCCAACTCCCCGACAGTCTTGGGAGATTGGTAGGATATGTTTCCCCATTTTACAGATGAGGAAAGTGTATTTTGTTCCCTGAGGACAGTGACCTACTTGAGAGAGGAGCGCATATCGTATTCGTGATGAATTCTCAGATACGGACAGACCTCGGTTCTCGAACCTCTCCCATCTCTAGCAAGTCACTTCTGAACCCCACAACCCTTTCCTGCTGACACCTGGGTGATCAGTCCTGAGCCATGCGGCTACAAGGGAGAGAATGCATGAGTACGAGTCAGTTTACTGCTAAGCCTCACGCGTTAACATCTCAGGAAATTGTGCTGTGAATATTTGCGTGCTGTTTTTGCTTTTGTTGCTGCTTATTATTATTAAATTTTCATTTTTACTGTATATTTTTTTTCCTTTTTGTTAAATTTGCATTTACATTTCATGTCCTTTTTGTCTTAAAAGTATTTATAAATAGTACATTCGACATGTACTGTATATAAGAAAGGTTAAAACTGAATCATTTGGGGTCTGTAATGGATTAATTCAATTTTTATTGTTTCTAATGACAAAAGAAAGAGTCAGTTTTTGAACAACCTGCTGGCATGAATTGAGGCAGAGAACCCAGGCTCTACTGTATAGGGACCCCCCTGGGCAAAGCATGCATGAATTAGCCAGTGCAGCGTGCGGGAGGCACACCCAGGTCATGTGCCTATGCGTGGCAGTTCTGCGTGTCCAGTAGCGGCTGGTGCTGCTGACTCTGCCACTTACCGGCTTCATGACCTTCAGCAAATCAGTTGCTGTGTCTGAGACTTCCATGGAGATTTAACATACAACTGTTAGAAAGTGCCTGCCACGTAGCAGCAGCTCATTAATGACCGCCGCCTTTATCTTCTCCCTGTTCCACCTGCTTTCAGGACTTACTGCTTTCACCAGAACCATGGCAGTTTGCCTGGTTCAGAACATGATTAACTATGATTGTGAACGGTGGAAATAAAGAGAAGAATTTTGATTTATTAACTCACTGTGGGATATATAGTCCATAATCTGTAAACCACCTCATTTAAATTAAAATCAAGTATTATACACCAGGTTCTAATTTGGCATCTATATATGTAAAAGCCTCAGAGACTGTACAACCGTTCAACTGTTTGACCAGTAGCTATGACGTGCACTGACCACCAGGGGGCAAACGCTCAGTGCACAGGCATGGCAACATGGAACAGACTGATGAATCTCAGAGGGAAGAGGGGCGAGGGGAGGGCAGGAAGAGATTAACCAAAGATCTTATATGCATACTAGAGACTCGTTGCTTGGATTCGTGCACCGTGGGGTCCCTCGGCCTGGCCTGTGGGGATCGGGCTGAAACCGGCAGTCCAACATCCCCCAAGGGGTCCCAGATTACGAGAGGGTACAGGCCAGGCCAAGGGACCCCAGCGGTGCATGAATGCGTGCATCGAGCCTCTAGGAAAAAATAAAAGTATACATATGTAACACCTACTGAGAGCAAGCAATACAGTTGTTTCCACATATGTGCTGTCATAAAACTATCCCAGCCTGGAAACAGGCATTGCCGAATCTAATTTGACAAATGTGGATGAATTTCCCAAGACAAATAGTTAGGAGATGGGGTTGATATTAATCAAGAGTATCTTTACTTCTCAAGTCAACATGCACATGTACAAAAACATATAATATGGTGTGCTTATTGTCACATGTAAATACGTGACAGTGCTTATTTTTAACTTTTTATCATCTTTAACGGCATCAGTCACTGCCATAGAAATAATCTTAGATGTTTTGTTAGTTTTGCTCACTGGGTTCCATGCCTCATTTGGTCTAAGAATGCTGTCTGCATTCCTGCCGCGAGCATGTGAGAATATGTCAGTATAGCTTCGTTCTGTAAAGGACATATGGCGTAGTCACCAGTATGGTTCATACATCGCCTTAGAGGGGGCCCACCTGGATTTCTTTTCACCCAGATTCTGCTGAACTTTCACCCTGTGTTCCCCTGAGTTCGCATCTGCACAACATGATCAGGTTAGTGTAGGACTGGGCCTTAGGACCGTGCAGTCCAGGAGCTAGTGTACCCAGAAGGCAACAAGTGCACCCTGGGAGCTGGTCAGAGGCAGGGACGTACCCGTCAGCGAGGAGGTGGGAGAGGGTTCCCGGCCAAATGCGGTCCTCTAGACGCAGCTCCTCTTCACTGTGGGGTGCTGTGGGGTGCGGGCATCATTTCAGCTCTGCCACTTGCTGCTACCTACCCTAAGGAGAGGTACTTACCCCTGTTTGCGCCACAATGTTCTTATCCAAGAAAGAGCTAAGTAAAATGACAGGCATATGTTTTGAGAATTATACAGGGTGGGGCAAATGTATGTTGACAGTTGTGAGTACACGAAGCAGTTTATTTTTGTATTATTATTAATTATTGTATTATTTCCCATATGAACAACTAGAAACCTACTTTTACCCTACCCTTTATATGCCCATTGCACAAAATTAGACCTCAGTAATGTTATGTTTTCACTATTTTAATTATCAAAAAAATTAAATATTTACATTTTATTGCTGAGGGCCATAGAATAAAAAGAAGGGAGATAAGTTGCTTGAATTTACAAAGCTAAGAAAAGGTAGGGCTTTCCTGATTCATGAGCTCTGCATGTGGCCTCAATGCCTTTTCCATCATGGCCACTTCAGTCGTGTAATCTTGTCTTCCACGTGCTCTTGATTTCGGCAATCTACTTCCTTCCCTGTTTCATTTTTTCGTCACCTGACATCCTACAGATGCTGGTTATGATTGTTTTCACTTTCTCTCTCTCCAAAGAAGAATAGGAAGCCCTAAGAGGGCAGACATCTTTTTCTCTCTCTTTTTTTAATTGTCTTACCATTAGTGTCTGGAAAAACATTAAGCAACTAGTAGATGCCTAATACATATTTGTTAGTTTAGTAAGAGACAGATGTACAGTTTATTAATGGTAGAAAAATAAAGACAAGTTCGTTTTTGCTTATGGTAATCAAGGTTGAATTTTATAAAGAAATGTAGGTTAAAGAGCAAAATGGCATTTCTGGCGAAGACTAGAGCAGGTACAAAAAAGTAAGAGCTCATGCATGGATTTGTACATGGGTGAAATATAGTTTCCATTAGGGAAGATTAAAAAGAATTAAGTTTAGTGAACAAGGTAGGAGTTTTCAAATTTGACCTTTCAAAAAATTGACTTTCATAAATGACTCTAATAGATCTGAAACTAACCCATTTCCTAAGATTATTCCTCTAAAGTGGAATATGTAATGTATTTTCCCCATTTAGGATGAAGCAGGGAAGTGACATAGTCTTATGTCAATCAATCTATGTATATAAAAGCCTAAGCAACTGTCTGTTTGAGTGTTTGCTATGATGCACAATGACCACTAGGGGGCAGATGCTCCAACCAGTAGAGGAAGGAGCCCAATTCCTCGCAGAATCAGCCAGGGGTTAGGTTGCTGCTGGGGCATTGTCATCCTGAATTTGCTTCATCCGCACCCCAGACCCAGAGAGGAGGGAGCCCAATTCCGGGGTGCATCACCCAAGAACTGCCCTCTCACAATCTGGGACCCCTTGGGGGATGTCAGAGTGCCGGTTTGGGCCCAATCCCCACAGGCCAGGCCAAGGGAACCCACTGGTGCACGAATCTGTGCACCGGGCCTCTAGTAGTTTTATGAAACAAGATGGTGCAGCATATCCAGGCCCAGATTCAGGGAGAGACGGCGTTTCCCTAGGCAAGCAGCTGGAGCAGAACTGCCTCTCGCCACGCCAGCTTTCCACCTGTTCCTGCGCCCTTCCCGCCCCTGCCAGAGCCTCGATCTGCTCATTAGACATTCAGCACAGAGCTCGCCTGTGAAGCACCAACTCATGTTCATCACTCATGTCTGCTGGAAATTTTACATTTTCTTCCCGGGAAGTCATGGTAACAAGGACCAAGATCCAAGCAGTACAAGTGGGCCTGGACCGACGTGTGGGTCCTTGATCCCACCTTCCCCCGCTCTGTCTCCACAGGGCTGCCCGGCGGTCTTACTAGCAAGGTAATGCCAGGACTGTGTCACCTCCCTGCTGAAACCTCTCCCGAAGGCCTACGTCCTCTAGAGAATAGGGATCCATTTAAGAAATCGTTATGGGAAGATTTGAAGTATCTAACTCTGGATTCAGGGTTTCTTTTTCCTTTGTATTTCCATAAGCACATTATTAACAGATTTATTGTGGTATAATTTATATACGATGTGCTGCACATAGATAAGGCATACGTTTTGATAAGATTGTGTATATCTGGAAGCATTAGGACAATCAGCATAACGAACATACCTCATCACTCCCAAAGGTTTACTCGTGCTCCGTTGTTATCACACCTCCTTCGTCCTCATGAAACCACTGAGCAGCTTTCTTTCACTAAAACTTAGTTCATACTTTCTAGACATTTGTGTCTTTACTTTTTCTCCCTTTTCCTTGGTTGACAAATATACTGGAAAAATTATGTGATTAAAAGCAATGGAGTGGATGTGTGCCAATGTCACTTCAATAGAAAATGGCAAAACCAGCAAAATCATCTAAGAAGTAGTCATGTGAACTAATCAATAATAAACCCTAATATTATTATTTAATAACTTACAGAGAATTTCATATTTATTATGTCATTAAACTTTCATACGCACTGGTGAGATTGTTAATGTTATCATTGAAAGAGAATAAATCAGGTCATCTAAGATTGGACTAATTATTATTTAAAATCATTCAAAAATATATATTGAGACTGTTGTGCTCCAAAAGCCAAGCTGCACATTTTCCCTGTGTAGTACGCCTGGAGAACTCCTGAAGTTAGGTTAGTTTTTCCTTTTTCTGTGTTTGAGAATGTCAGGATTCTCGTAGTTGACTCATATCGCTCAGTGATAGCATAGCGTAGTCCAGATTTGCAAACTCAGAGTTCTTCTCTTGGGATTGTGTAGAGTCACCATTTCTCATCTGAGAATTCTCAACTCCAGAGATTCAGAAGGACACAGGAAATTTAAAGAATGCCAATATGTGAGAGTCAAATTGGCACCCAGATGGTTGAGTGGGCACATCAAGCTGCACCCCCATGGAGAGGTGCAGAGATGGACCGGGTTTACCGCCCTGGGGACCTGTGCAGCCCAGGGTGGTGATACTGGAGTAGATATCTGTTCACGAACCAACGAGTGTGAGAGATGGTACAGATTCTGGGGTACCACTCAGACCTGGGAGAAGAGAGCCGTCCGAGGACCTGGGGATGACAGAAGGAATGCTGGCGCTACAGTTGGCTATTTTCTGGTACCTTCCCATAAGGCATCTGTGACGGGGTGTCTTTTTTTTTTTTTTAGATTTTTAAAATTTCTTTATTGATTATGGTATCACATAATTGTCCTCATCCCCCCATTCCCATCCCAAACCCCTCCTCACGTATGCCCCCACCCCTCTGTTGTCCATGACCACTGTTTAGACTTATAGGCATGCATACAAGTCCTTTGGTTGATCTCTCCCCCTTACCCCCACCTTCCCCTACCTTCCCTCTGAGGTTTGACAGTCTGATCGATGCTTCCCTTTCTTTTCTTTTCTTACATTTTTTTTTTGGGGGGGTGTCTTGTATATACATATTTTCTGTCATGGAACTTTTCTCATGATTCACTTCCTGCTAATTATTTTAAGGATTATTTTTATTTTATTTTAATAAAAGCAAGCTTTATCATAATTGCATTCTTATTATAGAAGCTCAGAAAATATTTTTAAAGAATAAACAAAGAAAACAAGCAATACCCCATGAGCCCAGCAATCAAAGATCATCGCCAGCAGCAGTTTAGACTTTTTCCTGTGCATTTTTGTTGACAGCAGGCATCATCTTCCACTCACTCCCTGTTGCTTCCTTCATTTCAAAATAACTGCAAAATCCCCATCTGGCCAAACAGCCAAGCCCAGAGGCCCGGCGTGGAATATTTACTGCCGGAACCATGAAGCCGCGCTTCAGGCCTCTCTGCCGGGGGGCTGCTGCTGCTGGAGCAGAAACACTCCTGCTGAGCAGAGTCCCAGGAGCCTGCAGGGCTGTGGGTGCAATGAAACCAGTAAGGAGTGGGGAGAGCCTTGCAGAAGTAGCCTCCGTGTGCCAGGCCACGTCCCGGTCCTCCCCTCGGACCAGGAAGGATGTGCAGTGGTCCCTGGTCCCAGCACCCCTGGTGTATCGTCTCCTCCCGCTATTTCCATCGTTGAGTCGCTAAAGGTCATGGGGAGAAGAAAGTCTGTGGATTGCTAATAGAACGTCTAATTTGCTTAAATATTTAGCATTTTTCTCTACATGATCTTGTCTAGAAATATTTTGATATAAAATTTTGGTTAATTTGCTTAAATATATGACAGTTAACCAAAGTAAATGATCTTCCCTATTAAAAAAAAAAAAGAAGAAGAAGAAAATTGGATTAAGCAACATGTCCTTGAAAAATGAAAACATGTGCAGATGAATATAGCTAGATGACAAGCCCTCAGCAGAATAATTAAGAGAATGGGTAAATGAAATTACAGATTCATTTAAATGTACTTGGAAAGTGTGTAGTATGGCTAGACTCTGCCAAATAAAACAGAGAGTGAGAATAAGTATACTAAATAGCATGTGTGTGTATGTGCCTGCATACACACACATCCTTTAGTTCTTTAGTTCTTTACAAGATAGGGGATGCCCTTAAAGTTAGTTTTTCTTTATTATACACGTTTTGCTCTTATCAAAATTATAAATCAGTATATCTTCAATTATTATGTGGATGAATTTAAATCTCTTAAAAACAATTTTTCTTGAGATTAAATTAAAATTTTTATTCATCTTTTCAAGTTGAAAGCAGAACTTATTGACCTCAATATTGAATTTCCTTTCTTTGCATTTATGAAGTGAAACATTTTTCTGAGCTTCTGTTTAATAAGTCACTTACTAGAATGTGACATGATTATTAAAGTTTTTTTTCTTCCCTTTTATAATCTCAGTCCATCCTCTATGATGACTTTTTGTTAGTGTGGGGAAGGCTGGCAAGTAGGAGAAAGGAAGGCATGAGAGAGATGGGAGCAAGTGAAGGAGAGCAAAGGCTGGGGGAGGGGCAGGGTCCGTTCTAAGTGAAAAACAGGCCAGCTGTCCTCAGCCTTTTGCCTCTTTATGTGCAGCATAAGTCAGTAATGGACTCACGATGTATCATCACTCCCATTTCACAGATGAGTAAAATGATTTCAGAGATAGAAGGTCATTGTTTCATACAGTAACAGTGATGGTCAAAATCTGAACTCAGATATGCCACTTTCAGTCTTCCCTGTCAGCCCGCTTTTAACAAAATGTAACGGGCCCTTGCTTTATTATGAACATTTCTTTCAACAGTAAAAGCACATGATTATTCAGACCAACACTAGGAGTAGTATATAAAGATTCCGTTTCTCCTACCACTTCTGTGAGATTGCATGTCCTGATCTGCAAAATGAAAGGCTTTGAACACTAGAATGTTGTGGTGTGTGGCTAGAGATTTTGTAGGGAAAAAACCTGGACATTGTTTTGTGTACCTCGTAGATCTATAGGAATCCTGGTGGATTTTTGCCCCCAGGATATATTTTAAATACTTTATTCATCAGTAAATACGTTCCAGACTATCTGTCAGAGGCTGGGGATATGATGATAAAAGACATTAGCACTGTCTTTCAGGAGGCATAGGTCTACATTGGTAAGTTACAATGAGGAGAAGAAAGAGAAAGAAAAGAAACAAGTGTGATTTCAGGTTGCCATGGAGCTCAGGGACAGTGACAGTATCTATCTCCAGCCAGCTTCAGGTTGCCATAGAAAGTAAATATTTGAAATATTTAAATATTTCATCATAGTAAGTCTTTGATATCCAGTGTGTGATTGACACTTATAACACATTTCCATTCAGCCTGGCCATGTTTCAGATGCTCAGTGGCCATATGGTCTACCAGATTGAACAGCACAGCTCTAGAAATTTGGAATTTTATTCACCATAGAGTAATAGAGCAGTTCTAATAGGAAGATGTAATTATTATTCCATAGTGATAAACAAACTATGTCGCATCCCCACTTGTTTCTTGTGCCAGAATTAAATTTTTCTCATAATTGAATAGTAGCCAGGTGAGCATGACTGGGAATGTATTTCCAAACCCATGTATGAACAGGGAGAGACTTGATTCTGGTCAAAAGTTTATGAAAGCCTAGTTTTAGGAGTTACCAATATATCTAAAAACATGTTGCCTCTGAATCCTATTCCAACAGACACAGTGATAAAAATCCGACGACCAGTTGATGGAGCAGATTAAAAATAAAGATCACCCGTAATTGTCACCTGCTTCCTTCCCGACTGGCTGTCAGTGGTGTCTGTGTCTCTTGTTTTTTTTTCTTTTTTTTTTTTTTTTTTAATTTCTTTATTGATTAAGGTGTCACATATTTGTCCTCATCCCCCCATTCCCATCCCACCCCTCTCCCCACGCATGCCCCAATCCCCTGTTGAACTTAACCGTTGGATAGGCTTATATGCATGCATACAGGTCCTTTGGTTGAACTCTCCCCCTCCCCCCCACCCTCCCCCTACCCTCCCCTATCCTCCCTCTGAGGCCCGATAGTCCGATCGATGCCTCCTTGATTCTGGTTCTGTTCTTGTTCCTCAGTCTATGTTGTTCATCATTTCCTCTAGATGAATGAGATCAAATGTCACTAGATATATACTAATAAGAACTGAATGTGAGACGAGCAATAATATTTATGCTGACAGGCAAATGAATCAATCTGTAGCGAGCTTCCCCCTGGACCAACAGTTCTTTTGAGACCCAATTTCGATGTCCAGTAGTTCCTTATGTGTACATGTCAGCACTGACCCCTCAGCTCTGGATGGTGGACAAATGGTGGTAATGGAGGTCCGACTCCCTCTGGTTTGGTCTCGGCCGAACCCAGGGGCACGGCGTCACCTGGACTTAGGGGCACGTGGCCTCACCCATACCCAAGGGGCGCGTGGTCTCACCCGGGCCTGGGACCCAGCCTCACCCGGATGGATCCAGGGGCGCACGGCCTCACCCGGACCCAGGATCTGGCTTCACCCGTACCCAGGGACGCTTGGCCTCTCCCAGACCCAGGGGCACGTGGCCTCACCCGGGCTTAGTTGCACAAGGCCTCACCTGGATCCAGGGACACATGGTCTCACCCAGACCCAGGAACGCTTGGCCACTCCCAGACCCAGGGCCACTTGGGCTCACCCGGGCCTAGGTGCACGAGGCCTCATCCGGATCCAGGGACGCATGGTCTCACCCGGACCCAGGGACGCTTGGCCTCTCCCAGACCCAGGGCCACTTGGGCTCACCCGGGCCTAGGTGCACGAGGCCTCACCCGGATCCTGGGACACATGGTCTCACCCTGACCCAGGGATGCTTGGCCTCTCCCAGACCCAGGGCCACTTGGGCTCACCCGGGCCTAGGTGCACGAGGCCTCACCCGGATCCAGGGACACATGGTCTCACCCGGACCCAGGGACGCTTGGCCTCTCCCAGACCCAGGGCCACTTGGGCTCACCTGGGCCTAGGTTGTGTCTCTTGTTGTGCTATGGAATTTCCATGTTCTCCTGCTTGGCCATCTGCTCAGTCTCAGTCTCTGCTTAGGACCGAGTGCTAGTGACATGAAGGTGGCGTGATCGCTGATCATGCCATGGAGTGAAGAGCTGCCACAGCACCACGGGGAAGGGCTCTCGCCACGCCTTGTTGGTGAAGCTGAATGAGCATCCCAGGGGCAGCGGACACAGAGCAGAGATTCCACACGGGCCATTCATCAGCAGAGGCTGTCAGCCCACCTGGGTCAGAGCAGCCGACACTGATAGCCCCGAGTGACCTTGGTCACATCACTTAGCTTCTCTGAACTTGGGTGGGAAAAGCTGCTAAACTGTATTCTTAGGCGCTCTTATCTTACAAGCCTGATGTTAAAAAAAAAAAAAAAAAAAAGGAAAGAAAAGAAAAAGAAAATTCCGCCAAAGCCCTAACAATCCATTTATTTCACGCCGAGGCCCAGGAACAGCGTTCCACTGGCAGGACGAGGAGAGGTCAGCAGTAGCCCATGCCCTGGGGAGAGCTCAGAGGCCAAGGTCAGTGCACCCACATCCAAGGCAGGGTTTTCTAAGTGCTGCTGGGAATTGTTTTTGGCGCTGAGGATACAATATACAAACGACAATGTGCTTGCCCTCACGAAGAGCAGACAGAACAAGAGAAATGCATCGATGTTCTCTACAGTCAGACGTAATGAGTACTACGAAGGAAGCGGATAAAGCAGTGATAAGAATGCGTCAGTGATGGGCGAGAGGGAACCTCGCTGGATCTGAGCAAAGCATTCTAAGAAAGGAAAGGCTGGTGCAAAAGCCCAGACAGGAAGAATGCCATGTTTATGAAGAACAGGAAGCGGAGGGTGGAGCAGAATGTGTGAGGAGGTCCTGCCGGGAAGTAAGGAAGGGAGAGCAGTGGGTTGCAAGTCCATCGGATAGATTACTATACATTTTAACACTCTTCTGCTGGATCTTGTATGTTATTCCTAGAGGACTGGGGTTTTGTCAGGATAGCATGAAGTACTGTATGTGAAAGCACAATGCACCTTAAAAACACAAGAAATTCTTTGAAGGGTAAGCAATCAACTGAACATGCTTCCTGGATCCAGTCCCATTCTTTATGATGAACAACCCACCATCTACTCCTCTGCTACCATCACTTAAGGTCTTTCAGGTGCACTGTAAGAGTTATTAATATTCTCTGCATTAACCCAAACATCTGTCCTTGATTAAGTGAGAGAACAGACACAGCTTTTAGAAGAGTACCAAGAACATTAATGTTAGCCACTGTTATTGTTTTCCCATTCGCCTTGTGAGCTGATCAAAACAAGAATGAATGAAATTTGCAAGACCCTTGCTTTGGCTATCTATCCCTACAGAGATGAGTGGGGACTGGGCTAAATGTCTTTGTACTTTTTTTCCTTGGTGATATGTGACAATCAGAAAGAAAAGAGACTCTTAAATCCATTATGATTATACTAGAGGCCCGGTGCACAAAATTCGTACACTTGAGGGAGGTGCTGGGGGCGGGGGAGGGTGTGTGTCTCTCAGCCTGGCCTGCACCCTCTCGCAATCTGGGATCCCTGTGGGATCGGGCCTAAACCAGCAGTCAGACATCCCTCTTGCAACCCTGGACCGCTGGCTCCTAACCACTCGCCTGCCTGCCTCATTGCTCCTAACCACTCTCCCTTCCTGCCTGATTGCCCCAACCCCTCTGCCTGCCTGCCTGCCTGATTGCCCTTAACCACTCACCTGCCTGCCTGATCGCCCTAACTGCTCGCCTGCCTGCCTGATTGCCCCTAACCGCCTCTGCCTCAGCCCCACCACTGCGGCTTAGTCCGGAAGGACGTCTGGAATGACGTTGGAAGGTCATTGGCTGTCCAGTCTAGTTAGCATATTACCCTTTTATTATTATAGATGTCTAATGAAGGATGTGATCTTCAAGAAAGTGTATTCTATGGAGTCTCAATATTTCTCAATGTCTTTGAGCAAATTGGGTTCTTAAATTGAGAGTGAAAAGTAAATAAGAATGATGGGGGCACTAGGTAGTAGATATATATGCCTGTATAGCCATCATAATCATTAGTATTCTTGCACAGTTGGGTTTTGACATAAGAATAAAATATGTTTCTCTTACAGCAATATCATCCTACCGGTATCTGAATTTTTACCATCAGTATGTGTTTTTGATGTACATGAAAGTACATTTTATGCACAAAAAGGAAATGGAAAGGTTAATTTGGCTTTAAAAAATAATACTTAATGCATTAATATTGCAAAATCAAAATCCTGTTCTTGTGCTTTTGAATTTAATTTACAGATTATATTATTTTCTATTTATAAGTCCAGGAAACACTAACAAAACTTTTAGGTTGACCTTTACAACTTAATTAATTAAAGTCCATTACAGGTTTTAAACTTTATTTATAAATGTAATCTAAGTACTTCAATGCTCTAATAAGCTAATCTTCCCAAGCACTTAAGCAACTTCCATAAATCTAATAAATCAAATTATAAGATGTTCTAATACTTTTCACAAATGTAAAATTTTCTTAGACTATTCAACTTAGAATGTCAAGCAAAATCAAATTTTCAATTCCACATTTTAAATTGGAATCTGTTAGATATGCTGTGATTTCAAATTATACTTTAATATGCCAAATTCTCCTGAGTTATAAGTGATTAAAATGTCAAATGAGCCCAGATTATTTCCAAACTTAACATGAAAATATTAACACCATGAATTATAATCCCCATCATCATGTTCAGAATTAAGTTTATCTTTTCCGTGGTTGAACTCCTCACTCATGCATGCAGCTTCAGTGCCTACCATGTGCCAGGCACCATGTAAGATGCTGGCTCTGAAACAGGGAGGAAAGAAGATCCATATCCCTAATCTCATGAAACGCAAATGCAGGGGCGAGAGACTACACAGATCATTAAGCCTCATGTTATTTCAGGAGATCCCCACGGAGAGGGCATCGGCCGGGGAGTGTTAGGAGGGAACCACTGTTCAACAGCACAGCCAGGAAAGACCTGGAACAGGTGCAGCGAGAAAACACCTGGAGGAGAAAAGGAAGTTTCCTTCTGGGGCCTGGAGCAGGGGCGCTCCAGGCACAGGGAAGGCCCCCGCAAACCCCCTGAAAAGCGAAGTGCCCGGATGCTAGAGGAAAGGCCACAGGCCAGGGGCGGCTGCAGGGGAGGCCAGAGGAGAGGGAGGCCCCTGGGAGAGAGGGTCCAGGCTGCGTGGGCCTCGGGTTCTGCATCCTGAATGGGAAGGACACGGAGCGCAGTGCTCGGGGAGGAGGAGTGTCTGCCTTGTGGTGAGGGGGTGCCGTGTAACCTGGAGCAAGATGCCTCTGGCTCCCAGGCGGAGACGAGGCCCTGGATGTCAGGTGGGGAGTGCGAGGGCGGAGCTGGGAGACACATGGGGACTCCTGCACCCACGGATCTCTGGGAGTTAGGTCTCCCTCTTAAAAACATTCCTGCAAAAATCATCTCCGTCGATTCTCCTTTTTTTGTTTTTTGTTGTAATTGTATAAGTTTTGCCCTCTCTAGGCTTCTGTTTGAAGATGCAAACATTGAAAGGAGGGACATACATTAAGATCAATCACACTTCAATTTTTTTTTTTTTTTTGTCTGAAAGAGCTGAGGAGGAGAGAAAATGCTTTGGCTTTTCAAAATGTTCGCAACAGTTTTCTCTGTGAACAAGCGGAGGGTTCGGAGACTAGCTCTGCCTCCTTGATGGGGGAGCGGTTGGGCCTGTGAGAAGGAAACCTTCCAGGCTGTGCATGTACCGCAATAGGAGCGCGCATTCTCCCTTGGAGCTCATTTTCCCAGTTACGCATCCACCGCCCGGGGATCCACACTCCCCAAGGGGAAAGGAGGAGCTTCCAGAGGCGTCCCAGCGGTGCTATGGAAACCTCCGTGGGAGCACCTGCCCAGCGCCTTCCCCAGCCTCCTTCAGGCGGCCTCTGCACGGCTTGACGCGCTGGGCGATGGACAGGAAGGGGGACCGGCACCTGAGCGGCTGCTGGGTCTGGAGGTGAACTCAGCTCAGGCCGAAAGAGAAACTTCGGCACAAGATTGCCTCTGGGACCACGGTCGGAAGGCACGGACGCCTCAGGAAAACGCAATTTTATGAAGGGCGAACCGGTATTTAGTGTGAGTTACATAAGAAGACAGAAACAGGTTCAGCTAAGAACAAATCTAGTAAAAATGGTGAATGGAGAGTTTTAGCATTAAAATGAGTGCATTTTCAACCATTTGGAAACTGGTTTCTGAGGATTCCAAATAATCAGAGGTTTTCTGTGGAATCACACACTATTAGAATATCTAAAAGGAAACGTCAAATCCGTTTATTTACGGGGAAACTGGGTCAGGAAGGTTAGGTGATTTTTGCAGTATCACAGCGTGTTACTTCAAGGACCTCCATTTAAAAGAAATGAAATACGGGTGTCCAGGATGAAGTGTTACTCCATCAGGCTTGGGTGAAGACCCAACTTCCTGCTCTTTCGTTTTTCTACGCCGTGAGTGACTAAGCTGTGATCCTTTCAAAGGAACTGAAAATGAGGTGGCCTGTTCCTCTTAGTTACTCCCCACAGCGCTTTATTTTCATGTGTTTGTGATCATCTGGATGTAGTTTTATCTTTCAAGGACCACGTGACCTCAAGGCAGTTTTGGATTTGGCTATTTTTGTACATCTTCAGTGTCCCCTAATTAGCCAGCTTGCTTTATTTTCCTTTTCCTTACAGCCTAACTTCAAAAGCATTCTGTATGCAGCGTGGTGTGTTACCCCATGAAGTACGTTTGTCTTCAGGGTTTGCTATGATCACTCTGATTTCTCTTTCTCAAGTGAAGAGCTTAAAAACTTTATTTCATTTGACAACCCACTGTGTGTCTTCATGGGTATGTATTTTGCTTCATTTACACTCCCACTCTTTTATTCTTAGTATGAACTTCTCTAACCTACAGATAATTTTAGGTAATAAAAAATAAGTAGCAAAGAATTTACATAGTCGGATACAGAGTTCTTGTGTTTAACTTCTGCATCAGTTTCCCCCCCCCCCCCAATGTAGATATGCCATTTGCCAGTGAAGTATTTAATTACTGTAAAGCTAACATTTATCAAATCTTTTTTGGGAAATTTAGGAGGCATCTTTATAGAACGCTCTCAAGTTCCATCTTGTAGTGACCTAAAGCAGTGGTCGGCAAACTGCGGCTTGCGAGCCACATGCGGCTCTTTGGCCTCTTGAGTGTGGCTCTTCCACAAACTACCACGTGCGGGCGCACACATACAGTGCGATTGAAACTTCGTGGCCCATGCGCAGAAGTAGGTTTTCGGCTCTCAAAAGAAATTTCAATCGTTGTACTGTTGATATTTGGCTCTGTTGACTGATGAGTTTGCCGACCACTGACCTAAAGGAATAAGCAGCATTAGTCTGACCAGGAAGTTCAGGCACCAACCTAAGTGGCAGGACTAGACACCCTCCTCACTCCTGCGTCCGCAGTACCCCACACTTCTGCGTGGACTGGTGGTCATTTCTGTCTCGGGTCTTCCCAGGGACTGGTGATGATGAGGAACCAACAGAGAACACATTCTTCCTTTCTGGATACCATCTAACTACCAAAAGCCAATGGCTTGATAAGACACACGTTCTTCTCATTTTTAATGTTTGTGACATAAGTATTCCAGAAGTATCTGAAGCAGTTCTGAGTATTCTTAATGAAATAAACTGCATCCTGGAGCCTTTTCACGCTGTCTCCAGATCACCGTCACGGACAGTCCTGATACGATGATTCTGCCCAGCCCCTGTGTCATCTGTGTGTCCTGGCATTTCCGCTCCAGGTGAGGTCAGTTGAAACTCCATCCCACACGTTGTGTGAGGCTTGATGCCCTAACACAGTGGTCGGCAAACCGCGGCTCGCGAGCCACATGCGGCCCTTTGGCCCCTTGAGTGTGGCTCTTCCACAAAATACCACGGCCTGGGCGAGTCTATTTTGAAGAAGTGGCGTTAGAAGAAGTTTAAGTTTAAAAAATTTGGCTCTCCAAAGAAATTTCAATCGTTGTACTGTTGATATTTGGCCCTGTGGACGAATGAGTTTGCTGACCACTGTCCTAACAGAAATGTAAGCAGAGTCAGAGCTGCAGGCTCCTCCTCCGGATGGTTCCTTGGGGCTGTCTTGTCTCTGTGCTACTCCACCTCATTCTTATCAGAAATTGCAGGGCCAGTGTCAGGGGAGTGTGAGAGCGGCAGCTGGGGCGGGCCGGATCCCCCGCAGAAGGAAGGCAGCAGAGAGAAAAGTGCGGGCGCCCTCCCGCCACGCTGGTGCTTATAGAGCAGACAGCCATTCTTCTCCACCTCCCCCGTGGCAGCTCATGGCAGCATTCGTGGATTCCAGCACTTCCCAGGAAACAAAAGAAAACCTATGATCACCAGCCTACTTCCCTTCATTTTATGAGTTCTCTTATCTGAGGAGTCTTTTTCTGTGCTACCCTGATTTCTAGATCTTGTGATACAGAACTTCAGTTTGGGGACACAAGGGCAAGACCAGATATCTTGTTTTAATTACGTTATTTGTACATTCGTGTATTTTGTCTTTTTTTCCCCTATGAGTGCAGACACCCATCTGTTTCGTTCATTTTTTCTGTTCCCTTTGCCTAGAGGGTGCCCAGCATATAGAAAGCATTTAAAATGCGTATTTTCAACTCTTATTTGTATAAAGCGATTACATTTATGTTGTCTCCTAACCATGAGTGCATAGAAAATATATTTGTCCAGAGAAGGAAAACAAGATGGCAGGAGGACCTGTTATTTATCTTGTGCCCCTTAAATCCCAGGCACTGTGTTACACAAATTTATCTACAGTGTGTAATTTAATTCTCATAACTGCCCAATAGAGTAATCACATTGAGAACTAGGAAAACATTAGCTTAGCTACATTAGGTAGGTACTCCAAAGTCTCACAGATTATAAATGGCAGAGTAGGGTCAGAATACAAAATCATTTTTCCTGGTTTGTAAAGGTTTGCTGTACTGAATTTCTAATTTGATCAACATAATATCCCTCCAACACCATCTGTCAGTTTGCTGTCAAAGACACTGAGAGCAGGAGAGGAGCAGTCACCTCCGCAGGCCACAGGGCCAGGGTGGGTGTGAACAGTGATCCTTAACAAAGACCTTCAGTGACAGGCCGGAGCCCTGTTCCCCAGGTGGCAGACTGTTAGTATTGCCTCATTTCGTGGCTTATCGGAAATAGTGTCTGAGCCCCACTCTCGGAAAAGCGGGGATTTTCCTCGTAATTTATCTCTCAAGAACCAGATGCGGTACCTGAATGGCGTGTTTCCAGTGGAAGCTGACATGGAACCCAGATCATAAATGAAAGAATCCCAAGACACCTGCCCGAAACTGCACTGCAGTCCGTGTGCCGATGCCTTAGACCTTTATTAATCCAGGCTTCAGAGATGCAGCCAAGAGACTCAACACGTCAGAATTTAAGGCATGGACAATCTCTGCACATGGCTCCAGGACAGGGCAACATATCACAGGAATTATAATTTCCCTTCATTTCTCTTCCATCCAACGTCGGATAAAAGACTCATGGAAGATGCTCTTAGCGCTCTGTGAATGGATGCTGATTAAAGTCTTGCCTTGGACAAAAGGAGACAACTGCAGAAGGTAGAACACAGTAGCACCAGGCAGATGGACCAGTCAAGGTGGGCTGGGCAGGGCTTGGTGATGAAGACACAGCACCACGGAACTCCAGCAGCTGCAGCTCTCCTGGTCTCACAGACACAGATGAGAGCCATTACTCATATGGAAATGGGGTGACTTTTCTCCATCCTAAAAAATGGCTTTATTCACTGTAAATACAAATTCTTACAAATAAATCCAAGGGGACATTAGTCTGTAGACTCTTTATTTTTTTCTTTCCTTTTTTTCTGTTCGTAATGGCACCCTCCTTCTAGATGTTACTTTGTAAAAAAAAAATCATGTAACATCTGGAGCTGCTTAAAATCAATTCTTTTCTCCTTTATTTTTCTGCTCTAGAACTAAAAATGGACTTTCCAATTTGCATCCTGCTCCCCCCTGCCTCCCTTTCCTTCATAAAATAAATAAATAAATGCCATCTGGCCTAACGGCTCAGTTGCCAGCGATCAGCCCGAGGCAGTCAAATCTGCCAGAGAGTCAATGCAGGAAATATGGTTTCCAGGAGAAATGCTCACAGAGCCCTCGCGGGAGTGTGGCCGGACGCCCTGCCAAATTCCTGCCCCGTGCAGATACTCTCCGTCTCCAAGGGACGTGTGAAACCTTTGCCATCTGCGTTATGGCGTATTGGCACTTTGACTTCCTTAATGAAGATGTCTTCAAACTCAGCTGTTCTTTCATAGTTAATGAAACATGCTGACGTCTCAGAAAATCAGATCAGCACTCTTCTGTTGGACTCTGGAGTCCCAAGTGACTGAATTTTCAACGCGTTCTTTTTCCTGGGATCACGGCGCCATTTTGGCCATGGCCGTGGGAAACAGACACTCTCCCTGTTGCACCTAACTGAACCGAGGCTATCGGGTCCCCAGATGGTATTGATTCAGTCTCAGCAGGAAAGGATACTTGGTCTACTTGACTTGGGTACTATTTATTTATTTTTTTTTAAAATATATATTTTTATTGATTTCAGAGAGAAAGGGAGTGGGGAGAGAGATAGAAATATCAATGATGAGAGAGAATCATTGATCGGCTGCCTCCTGCACGCCCCCTACTGGGGATCGAGCCCGCAACCTGGGCATGTGCCCTGCCGAGAATCGAACCATGATCCCCTGGTTCATAGGTCAATGCTCAGTCACTGAGCCACATCAGCCAGGTGACTTGGGTACTATTTAAATGACAGCAGTGGAAGGTTTAGAGCACCATGGGACCCTCATTTCCTTTATCCTAAAGCCAATAAGGCCTGATATTTCTATTCCCAGTACTGGCCCACTCCCATCTTCACCACCACTCCAGGTCCTACCCACTCCTACCCCTTGTCTGATTCCCACCCAAACCATCTCTGTGGTCTTTGATAGCCTGAACTCCTTCTGTAGCCAGTTTGGTCGTCTGAAAAGATACATCATACCAGCCCTAACCCGTTTGGCTCAGTGAATAGAGCATCGGCCTATGGACTGAAGGGTCCCAGGTTTGATTCCGGTCAAGGGCATGTACCTTGGTTGCAGGCACATCCTTCCTCTCTGTAAAAAATCAATAAAAAATATTTTAAAAAAGGATACATCATACCATGTTACTCCTCAGCTTAAAACAAGGCAGTGTCTCTACCTTGTCCTTAGGGATAGAATCCGAAATCCTAAAAGGTTCTTTATGAACTGGCCTGCCTCTCTTAGACCATCTTGGTCCTTTCACTATTTCTCTCCACAGACTCGTCATTGGATCCAATAGAGCAAACACCAAGTCTATTCTGTTCAACATCCTTAACTCAGACACTAACAGTGCCTGGTATGTAGTGATCATTCAGCAAATGTTCTTTAAATTAATTCAGATTGAATGTTGATTCTTTCTACCTGTATAATTTCAGACAGTCTGATCATTCTTAGCCTCCACTTCTTTACCTATAAGATGAGACAGCTTGTTGCTTCTCAGAGTTTTCTTAAGAGGATTAAAGGAGAACGTGTTTGTAAAGCTCAGTTGGTTCCGCCCACAAGCACAAAATGTTGAATAAATTATTATTATGCAAATATTTTAATACTAGTTCTTCCACCTACTACCCTTATGACTCTAGACAAATTCCCTAAGCTTTTCAAGCCTCATATCCTGATCTGTAGAGTGAGGTAATAATATCTCCTGAAGAGACTTGCTAGGGAGGCTTTGATGAAAAAAATATTGGCAGGAAACAGAATTGCTCAGAGCCTTCAGGCATAGACCCAATTATCCTTATTATCTTACTTTGCATAGATAAAACTGTTGAGCTTGCTCATGAAATTAAATGACATCCTTATCAATCTGTTGACATTGATTGGCTTGCTGACTTGAAATAATTTTAAGGATAAATGGAAATATGAGAGAACTGAGATGAATTCTAGGCAGTGATTTTCATAGTCAGGAGTGGCATTTTCACACTCCAGGTGTTTATATAAGGGTTTTTGAACACGATAGAAGTATGAAAGGGGGTGGTAATTATAGTTGGGGGACTTGTATTACATTTATTAAATTATTTGGTTATCATAAATGTTACAACTAACTGAAACCTAAATTATTTGTTTCTGTAGGCAGTGTTGTCATATTACTGGGACAATACCTTTTCTTAAGGCAACTATATACAGCATATAGAACTTCCTTGTTTATTAAGATGTAACTGGAGAGAACTTCGGTTAGAATTGTAGAAATTTTGAATGCAGAAATAGATAATCCATTATTTTTCAACATAGTTTTCGTGTTCATATTACAACCTGAACTAACAGACTACTATTACTTAAATACATTTCATAGACCTTCTTTACTGATGAGAAGAACGTGAATTCAATAACTCATTTATTCAAAACATTTTTATGTACCTGCTGTGTCCCCAACACAGTTGTACTGACTGAGGATTGCCAGAGATGAGTAAGTCATTTTCTTAACAACAGTCATGCAGTTACTGGGGCTACCATTTAATTGGTAATGATAATCAGATACGGTATTTTCTGTTGTAGAAGTATTACATAAGAACAGGGAAAGGTCATCAACATAAGAGGGGTCCAGAGATCTGGGAGCGGGTGGTTGAGGAAGGGACGTTTTACAAAGAACAAAGAAGAATCTTGATAAATGAATAGAAATATCAGGGCTGGCCATGGAAAGGTCAGGGAGGAGAAGAAAGCAGATTTTAAGGAATAATAATTTGGGAGACATAGACATATGGAGATGGTGTTTTCCAGGAATTTAGAGTCACTTCTCCAGGTAGAATGATGCATATGAAGTAGAGAATGGTGGAAGGTGTTACCTGCTGTAATTCGGAACAAATCACACAGATTATGAAAGGCTTCTCACACTAAGATAGGGAGTTGGAATTTTCCTCCAGGAAGCTCTAAATCACTGGAGGATTTCCAACACAGAAGAGATGGTATTGGGTATTTGTTTGAAATTATTAATTTTGACAAATATACAGAGAAAGAAGTGGGGAAATCCAGGTAAAGAGGCAGAGACCAGAGGGAGAGGATATTATAGTAACTCAGGTGAGAAATGCTACTTTCAATAGAGGAATCGGCGCCTTATGGACATAGGCTTGATGTGGTTTGAACATTAGTCATTTGTGGTGGTTTTTGGCAAGGCTTGGAATTGGACAACTAGATGGATGATGCTACCATAGTGAAATACAGTGGGAGGTAGATTTGGGTCCCTGAAATGGGGAGATTAAATACTTTACCTGAAGACGTGCTGTGTGTTACTAATTATAGTTATTCATATAGTTAACTTGTGCACTCATTGAGTTAAATCACTCCATACTCATACAGTCATTGGGTTCTAAATCACTGATGTTTTGCCTTTGCTATATAAAGGAATTACTGATTTAAAGGGAAATTAGCCATCATGTATTTCATCAGCCTCATTTTACGCTAAGCAAAGTAAGGCTCAAGGAGAAAAAAATATGTTCAGCTTATAGAACTCCCAAGTCGGCAAACTCATTCGTCAACAGAGCCAAATAGCAACAGGACAACGATTGAAATTTCTTTGGAGAGCCAAATTTTTTAAACTTAAACTTCTTCTAATGCCACTTCTTCAAAATAGACTCGCCCAGGCCTTGGTATTTTGTGGAAGAGCCACACTCAAGGGGCCAAAGAGCCGCATGTGGCTCGCGTGCCACCGTTTGCCGACCACTGTACTAGACCAGTGTCAACTGGACATTGGTTGGTGGTGATTTCAGACCTGGACTTCCACACTGAGTCCTCAGTGACCATGGAGCCGTTACGCTGTGTCCTGAAAAATCATCCCCACGCCGTTGTTACCCTTAGCTATCGGCCATGAGAGTCTCCTTTAAGACCCCCTGCCTTCTAGCTTCTGTGAGGCCTGCCGTCTGGGCCTTCATGTGCTTGTCCAGGTCATGGTTCGCTATGACCTGTCATGTGCTTGTCAGGTCACGGTTTGCTACTGTGCCTGTCATTCCAGTTCCCAGGGAGTCCAGGCCCAGGAGGCACCAGGGCAGCTGGCCACATCGCCATCCTTATATCCCTAGCCCACCGACACTCACCGCCTTCCACACGGTGCTTCTTCAGCAGGGATTTCCTGAGCTCTGTCTAAATTTTCCGCCCTCTCTGCTCACTGCTTAGCACCCCCTCCCTTTCCATTGTCAACATTATCATTGGCCGTAGCAGCCTCAGAGTCTTCTGAACCTCAGGGAGATTCTTGGCTTTGGGACCAGACAGATGAGCTGGGTTCAAATCCCTACTCAGCTCCTATAACAGATATTGATTGGGAATTTTTCTTAAAAGTCACTCTGAGCCCGTTTCCTGGGAGCTGCAGCCGCAGCATCATGCTGTCTCATACAGTTGCCGTGCGCACAGTCTGTGGAGCTCTGAGGAGCACCCCTGTGTTTGTTGCCATGGGTACTGTTACAGCCCGAGGTCAGACCACCATCGCTGTCATGCTAGCCTGCAGAGTAGTCCTGACTGGTCTCTCTGGTGTGGCACGTGTACTGTTACAGCCCAGTTCAAACCATCGTATCATGCTAGACTGGGCGAGGTAGTCCTGACTGGCCTCTCTGGTGTGGCACGTGTACTGTTACAGCCCAGTTCAAACCATCGTGTCATGCTAGACTGGGCGAGGTAGTCCTGACTGGTCTCTCTGGTGTGGCACGTGTACTGTTACAGCCCAGTTCAAACCATCGTATCATGCTAGACTGGGCGAGGTAGTCCTGACTGGCCTCTGTGGCCAGCACTCTTTACAAATGTTAGTCAGGTTACTCCTCCTTAGACCACCTGCTGCCTTTCCACCGCACTCGGGGTACAAACCACTCCGCAGGCAGGCCCCTTCCTCTCGCCTCTTCTCCAGCCTTGTCTCTGAGACGCCCCCCTTGCTGCTTGTGTCTGAGACGCCCGGGCCTCCTTCCCATCTGAAGCCTGTCACATTCACGAGAGCCTCGGCGGCATGGGGCCTGCTGTTTCCTCCGGCGGGAGGACGTGGCCCGGGTCTGTGCGCCTCGCCTCCACCCCAGCCTCCGTGCCCAGCCTCCACTGCCCGTCACTCGCTGACTTATCACCCGTTAGTCTCTGCAAAGAACTTCTCTCTCTGAATTATTACATTTTCTGTAATGCCTGCCTTATTTATGTGCTTATCACTTATTTATTTTCACCATCTATTTCTTTTTCCTCATGTGCACGTCAGCTTCATGTGAAAGGAGCTTTGAGCCGCTTCAGGAAAAGAGAGGCGTTAAAAACACAGGCCCTGGGGCCAGACTCCCCGCGCTGATGCCTGGGGTCACCTCCTAATAGTTGTGTGGCTCTGGTTAGGTTATTTAACCTAAAAATGAATTAATTAGAAAGTGCCGCATTTAGAACAACACCAGCACGTAGAAATTCTCCATAAATGGCATGATTACAGTTGTTACTCTCATGGCCTCGCCTATAAGAGTGATGGGCACACAGCAGGTGCTCCACAAAGATAAACATGTACCAGCTTCATGCTTGGACCCCACTCCATGTTCAGCAAGTGGACTCTGCATGTCACTGTCAATGATACGATTGCTCATAAAACATAAGAGTACTACCATTGTTCATCAGCAGCCATAGCAACAGTTCTGAGTGTCCAGGTTTTGAAAAGATGCACAGGAACCAAGAGCTGCCCTGTCTCTCGCTGCATTTCTCTGACCTCCTTTTCTCCATACACAGACACCCACGGCCAAACAGCCTGAGACACAGGCCAATACACCAGAGGCCTTGTCCACAGCTCACGCTCCAGGGCAGATACAGGCGCGGGAGGCAGTCACCTGATCTTACAGAGACGTGGGAAAGTGCTCGGGAATCTCAGGGAAGTGGTTCCCCGTTGTTCCTAAGGGGGGCAGACTGTTCTCACTGAGTAGACACCCAGTGAGTGGCAGTCGGAATAAGAATGAGGAGTTGAATGAAAGGAGATAGGAAGGTGATTCCAAGAAGAGAGAAGAGATTGTGATGGTTTTAAAAACTCACTATTCAGGGCAGGGTGAGGTGTTAGGATGAGCTGCCACGGTTACAGGGAGTCGGAGCCAGGCCATGGGGATTGCACTCCATATTGAGGGCAGGTTAGCAATTGGAATGGTCCTGGGATTGAGTTTTATAATTAAGTCAATGGGGAATACCAGGGGTTTTTAAAATATGGGAGTCAAATGATCATATTTGAATTAATTACCTTAAATTAAATTACTCTAATTAACTCATTATAATTAAATAAGAATAGTGCTTTTTTGGATGAGCAGTAAGAGAAGTAAAAATAGCACTTTGAAAGCTTTCCTGATATTCATAATTGGAAAAGGGCTAAGGCCACAGCAGTGAGGAAGATGGACAGGGCGCAGAGTATTGAGAGAGACAAACTCGGCAGCTCTGAGGACGTGTCTTGAAGAGAGGGAGGAAGTTGAGCCTGAGTTGCACTGATCTATCTGTCTTGGGGGATAGACTATGCAAGCCGTGTATACAGCAAATACAGGGTTAGAAGTAGGTCAGTGTACACAGTCTGAATTTGGAAATGCTACTTGTGCTCTGTGAGGCATCGATCTGTAATTTTTCGTGTATTAGTAATTGATTAACTGTTTCCTATGTCAGTGTTTGTGCTAGAGTCTATGTGTAGGGTAACCTTATCAATTTGATTAAGCCGATGCTGGTTTTTGGCTTACCATCTTGGAGCAATTATCAATATCACCCCCTTTCTTCACTAAACTATCCTAGTCTGCATCATAAGTATATGGGTCCTACGTTGTAAGGAAATCCAAAGCCAAAGAGTTGAGAAATCTCTGCTCTCATAGAAATATATAACCTCGTCTATGATGCAAACGTATTTGAATAGAATTTTTTTAAATGTTGCCAGAATGAGAAGAAAAAAAAGGAATAAAAATGATCAGGATTCCAAAGTCAAGATCTAATTTTAATTCCTCTCCTGGCGTCAAGGGCAATACTGCTGTGCTGTTGAGTCAGTAGATGACACTTTCCCCAAGGGCTCATTGCTCATGTCATTCCAGAGGATGGCCTCCAGTGAGGACTAGTCTGATACACCAGGGAGCCTTGGCATCTGCACAGACACGGTGCGCGGTGCATCATGGTCTCCACTTAGAGATGACCAACCCACAGCGGTGAGGTAAAGTGACTTGTCACATGGAGCCAGAACTCGAGCCTCAGCCTGAGCTCAAAGTCTGCTCTCTCCCCTGCACCCACTTCCTCCTGTTAGAGGGCTGTGGCCGGCCGGGAGCCTGGGTGGAGGTGCCTGGAGCCGGCCTCCCACATGCCAGCCCAGGAGAAGGAAAGGAGCCTCTCATTGGGAAGGGAGAGCACTGTTGAGCAACCTGGAGTGAACCCCACTCAACGTCAGCTCAGCTAAGCCCACATAACACTCAAAGCGATCCAGGAGGATGCTACAGTCAGCAGTGTCCAAAGCGGCATGCAGATCAAGCAGAATTAAAATACTCCAACTGTCAGATGTGACTGCGTTAATAAATCATTAAAAGGAAAACCTCAGCCAGGGCTGCCTCTGTGTGTGTGAAGTGACAGCAAGCCGGGTTCGGATTTCGCCGGGAGACTCTGTCCCTTCCTTAAAGAGAACTTGTTGCTTCTGGCTGCGGATGTTCTGATCCAAAGCAGCAGTTAGTCCCTGATCAAATGACTGCCTGAGCACAGCCGTTCATTTCCGGAGACGTAATCGTGCCCTCAGATGCGTGAAGAGCGAAATCCGTCCCCTGAACAACCATGTATGGATTTTCGACTCAGACGAGCACGGCAACAAGTGCTGTGCACCCGGAAGTGACTGGGACACAGCCCTGGCTCCCGGTGCTCTGGCCGGCAGACTCTGAACCTCTTCACTACACTTAGTGAACATCCAGTGTTCCATGTCAGGAGAGGAGGGATATTTGGGAAGCCAGGGACGAGTGGGAGATGGCCACTGACAGGGCCCTTACGCTCCCTCTGAAGAGAGAAGGAAACGGCTCTGCTAAAGTGTTAACACGGCTCCAGGGATCCCCGAGCTTGGCTGCTGCAACAACATATCACAAACGGGGGTGCGGGTGGGCATCGACAACAGACGTTTCTTTCTCTCAGTTCTGGAGGCTGGAAGTTGGAGGTCACGGGGCCAGCAGGTCAGGTTTGGGTGCGGGTCTGCTTCCTGGTTTGCAGATGGCCGTCTTTTCATTGTGTTCTTTGCTGGCAGAGGACAGAGACGGAGGGAGTTCTCACCTGCCTCTTCTTACCCAAGCACTAATCCCATTCATGAGGCTCCACTCTGCCTCCCACATACCATCGCTTGGAGGTGTTCAGATTGCATCGTGGAAGTCTGGGGGGAGACACAGACACACTGAGTCCATAGCACCATCCAAAGGAGGGAGAGATGATCACAGTGGGACCGCACATGTGAACCGGCACTGCCCACATGAGGAGGTGTGCATGACCGCCCGTGAGCCATCGGGTTCCGACGCATGCCCTCGTTCTCGAGCAGCCCAGGAGAGACGTCTCTGGTTTGCTAGGCAGACAACGGTAGTGCCACGTACTTGACTCAGTCTGTCTTTTTTTCTTTCTCTCTCACTACTGTTTTGCTTAGGTGAAGTGTGAATACTTCTTTCCAGAGTAATATTCTTGCTACCCACTGCTTCCTGTGATAGGATAAAGGAAAGGACTGTGCTGGCCGCTTGCATTAAACCCTTGACCCAGAAGTAGCTCTCACTGAGTCTGTCACTGGCCTGCCCAGGAGGGTTTGGGACCCTCATCCAAAGAGATCAGCAACAGGTCCCCTTGCCAGACCAGGAACGTACTAGTAAATTCACTGTATTTTTTAAATTCATGTACCGCTTCAAGATATTTTACAGTGTGTATTCCCTGTTCCCAGGCTCCTTCCACATTAGTGCCTCGAGTGGTACCCAACAGTAATAAAGTGTGCTTGTGTATTGGGGTTATATGTTTCTGTTGTCGGTGTCACCATGGTGTCATTAGCCATGGCTTTCCTTTTCCGTTAGACGGTCAGGGAAATCTGTGTATGAGGCACTAGAGCGGGACTCAACAGGGAGTTTCCTCTGTGGAACGCAGGCTAACACCCCAGGCGGTCCCGCTTCACGGAAGCCAAGTGAACTCTGGTGTGTGACACGTGTAACCTCTGGTGACAAGGATATTTTAGGAGCAGCACTCCTAACCATCTCATTCTTATTTTGAAGATTAAAAGATTTTCTTTCCTGAGACATAAAGATTTAATAGCTCCTTTAACTACTAACTAAGCCCTCTCTGAACAACTTATTTCAAAAATGCAAATGGATCCGCTAAAAGGGCCTGAAAAATTTTGCATATCCCATGAATTTTGGGTTCAGTGAATACTGTCTGGTATTTAGCTTCATCATCGCAAGTGAAATGGCTCCCGTAGTGATCCAGTAATCCACGTAACACCCACGTCACTTCAACTCCGCATTTCTGTTCCTTGAAAGGTGGCTTCTCACCTGGATACGCTCCCTGGGGGAGTTTAAATGGGACTTAAACGTCCCTGGATAATAGCACCTGAGCAGTTTCATCTGTCCTAGAACTGACTTCAGGCGGAAATCACGCACTCAGGCCTGATGCCGCCAGGAGGTGAGCCTTCTGCAGTCCTTGATGGGAGAACACTGATTTTGTCTTCTGTGTGTTTCATGTATAATGTGCAGGGGTTTTCGTCATCCTGGGAGGGGGGTAGGGGGAAGGGGGAGGGAAAGTGCATGTGTCCATCTTCGCGGAAGTAGAAGACGCAGACTTTTCTTACCCAGTAGGTCTTGGGCAGAGCCCAGAAAACCTCAGTTAGATATTGATCATTGATTCAAGATATGTTAGGGAGTCCTTTGATTCTTACAGCTTATAGATAGTATTCCACTTGATCTGAAAATTAACACAGGTTTTAAAAAACATGCAAAATGTGTCCCCATCAAGACCAGGCCACATCGTTTCACATACAATTGTTTTACTTTTCAAATGACATTCTAACTTCCCAAAGAAGGACCTTCTGTTATGTTAATTCTATATTTATGTTTACCTTCCCTCTCCGTGTTAACGTTTGTATATACAGAGGCACTTAGAAAATGTTTAATTACTAACCTCCAAATCGCTGTCGTTGCACTCAAGTCCAATCCATAATAGCACAGTACCTCTCTCAAGGCCCTCGCAGTCGCCTGGCCAACTAAAAACAGCCAGAGAAAAGGAGAAATGTCCCCAAATGGCAAGGACGGTATCGTTAATCCCAACTGCCAGGCTCCGGAGAAATGGACATCCGCTCTGAAGCCGAGGGAGGCTGACCCAGGCTTGAAGCCAGGGCCCCCGGGTGCTCCCTCCGCGGTCCTCAGGCTCCGCAACGCCCGGTAAAGGAAGAACTCTGCATTTCCCTCTGCTCCGAGCCATCGTTCCAGGCAGGAAGGAAGTACAGCACTAGAAGGCGTGGCAGCAGAGGAGGCTTGATGAGGATGCAGCGTAGTGTGCGGCACGTCAGCTTCTTACAGAAATGGGTTCATAGAGCTTCGCAAGCTTTAGGGCTGGGTGCCAGGGTTCAGCTCTCTGTTCCTCCGTCTCCTGTTTTTGAGACTAAGCCAAGTTACTTGCCTCTGTGATCCTAAATGTCCTTATTTATACTGAGTTAATCATCATTGCTTCTACATCACGTGGTTGTTCTGAGCATCGAATTCAGGAAAATGTGTTAACGCATGGGCCACTACTCAGTAAACATAAGAGAATTATTTCCATGAAGGTCTTACATTAACCTACAGTCCTTTAGAAACCTGTAAATAAAATCATGTTTAGGCTTATCTAGACAAAAGAAGCAAGTCCCCTTGCATAAATACATACCCTTCTTTCCAATGATATAATTCCGTAAATGTCCGCCTTCTATAATGTAATCATTTCAAGCTAAAACTGATCTAGCCCCACAGCAGGCAGCCTAGACGTGGTATTGAGATTCAGGCTCAGGACATGGGGGCCGTGGGCATTAAGTGGCCCCATAATATTGCAAGGACAGTGGCTAAAGAGAACCTGTTTGACAAGGGGACAGGAAGGGCCTGTGTGTTACCGCCCCCGCCCTGCAAACGGGGCCCCTTGGCCAGCCTGTGCCATAGAGGAAGGCTGAGAGGGAACTGAGACTCGCGTCCCAGCACAAGTTCCAGCCAGGACTTCCATGGTATTCGCCAAGTCGCTCTCTGGAGAGTCAGGTCACTCTCGGGCTCAGTGTCCTTCTCTGTCAAATGCAGGTGGCTTTACTCGGTGCAGGTGTGAAAGTTAGTTAGATACAAGATCGTCTCTGGGAAAAAGTTTTCAACCAGTGGGTTCTTACACTTCCCTGTTTCAAGGCTGACACTAGACGTTCCAGGGCCAGATCACACAACCTAATCAGGGTGGACGCGGACTGGGGAGGTGACAGCTCACCCGGTGCGGAGGAGAGCAGCTCCTGAGGGGCCTGTCCTGGGAGGGGAGGGGAGATAAGGGAAGGGAACGGCAGGTTCAAGGGTAGGAGCTGTGCCCCAGTTCCAGGACGGCTCCCCGATATCAGCAGAAGCTTGACACAGAGTCCTAAGGCCTCTGAGGGTTGGCTGAGACCCCTGTGCAGGCACTGGGCACTGGGAGAGCTGAGGAGGGAAGAGCAGTGCTCGGTGGCGGGAAGAGCTGAGACCTGGATGGTGCCGCCAGTGACAAACCGTACCCGCTTCCTATCTTGGAGATGTAGCCTGGTTCTGAAACAGACAGGCAGTCCTCAGCGCATCACAGACTGCACTGCCCACTGCCTTGGTCGGTAGGGCCTCAGATGTAATTTGATTGAAAACAAATAGAGTAACTAAGGTTCCATGGATCTCATAACTATTATAAGATAAATTTTCATCATCTACTCAAAGAAAAACAAGACGTTTTTCTGGACCACAAATATTCTTAGAGAGTAGTTTAGTAGGAGAAAGACACACAGCCGAATGCCACCTAAGAAGGTTAAATAAGATTTGTCCGTGGGTCAGAGGGAGGGGAGAGCTGCAGGAGGAACCACAATTGTGAATTGTCAGGTAGAAAGCAGGGCAGAGCAACCTGTCATTGGCTCCGATGGTAATACCCGGACAAAGGACTGCGCTGAGGCCAGGCAGGGAGGCTAGAGGGGAGAGGTGAAGAACCGCTCAGGAGAAATAAACAGAAACACACGGAAACAATAGTCCGCTCTTGCTACTCGGTCCATTTCACTCAGAAGGCCCTACTAGGGTAAGGGCCGGTTCAACTTGTAAGCACCACTTTGCAATGTATTTATTAGTCCTTCCTTCATGAGGAATGAAGGTCAACTGCAGACTCCTGGCAGTGTCAGAGGGGAGGGGGTTGCAGGGCTGGGTTAAGAGGTGAAGGGATTAAGCAAAACAAAAACAGTAACAACAAAATCTCATAGACACAGACAACAGCGTGGTGAGTACCAGAGGGAAAGGGGTGGGGGCGAGATAGGAGAGGGTAAAGGGGGATAAATGGTGATGGGAGGAGACTTGACTTGAGATGGTGAACACACAATACACTATGCAAATGATGCATTATAGAATTGCCCACCTGGACTCTATCGTTTTACTAACTCTTGTAACCCCAATAAATTCAATTAAAAAGAAAAAAATGTCAAAAAGTCACTTTGTTCTAAATGGGCTACCTTTAACCACATTTGTTACAATCTATTGCTAATTCCAGGGCGAGTGTCAAAATCACCCTTAATGGGCAGCGGCGAAGAAGTCTCCCCAGGAAACCTCCTTCTAAGGAAAATGTAAGATTCTATTAGTGAAAATGACAGCACAGAGCTGAGAGGAGGTAGAGTTGGTCTGATCTTTTGTCTAAAATAGAATAATTGATGAGAGAGAGAGAGAGAGACCGACCATTACGTGAATGATTGATAATGGAATGTTCCTAATTACATCAGCCCTTTCCCGAGGAGAGAGGTCATGGAACCCATAGATCCACAGCTCCAAGTTTAAGAGTTTTTGACAAATAGCTGTAATTTAAAATACAATTATTGAAAGATAAGACAGATGTGAACAGCTTGTTTTTCTTTCCATGTAGAAGTCAGGGACAGAGGTTTTGCTGCCCTGGTGGAACTAGGAATTACAACTTCAGTGACGATGGTTTGAAGTTGGTAAAGTTAGATTACAAAGTACTAAACCAGGGAAATTGAGGTTACCTTTAACTCTACCATATGGGGGTGGTGGTGGGGGAAAAGTATGTCCTCTTACTTTCCATCCTCTAGAGAGGACTTATTTTATTTTCTGATTATAAATGCTCTTCTTGAAGAAGTTGAAATGAAATAAAAGGAAATAGCATAAAATAATAATAATATATAAAATATTGTCCACAATCAATTCTCTGAAGTAACTGCTGCCATAGCTTTTTCCTGTGAATAGCTTTATATAGTTGAGATTTTATGTAATTCATGTAGTAATCTGTTTTGTTATTTTATTATTAGTATTAAAAGATTTTACAATGCCATTAAAAAACTTCCTACATTTAATTTTAATATCTCCAAGTATCCTATTAAAACTTTAGAATTTGTAAGTCTGTTTTGAATTTTGTAAAATATAAAGGTAAGCTAACAAAATATATTTCCTAAGATTGCTATGCAGAATTTCATTTATTTACTATTGTAAAAATTTTTCTGAGAAGTTAATTTTATTGGACAACATTAGTTTTGCCAAATTGCTTTCCAAAACCTTTGTGTTTATTCTGTACCTTCCTCATATCCCATCATGCAAGAATTAATTTTATGTTGGAAAAGTCAAGCTTTGAACCTTTAAAAATCACAGACTATTTTCTCAATCCAAGTTCCTGGATACAGTTAATGCAAAAGTGAACTACTAATTAGCAACAGCAGATTCTGGTTTGGAAAAATGCATTTCATTCAGTTCAATTCAGTTTAGTTTGTCAGGTTTCCTATTTTAATCCTATCATGAAAATTTCCTTTTCCCTTGACAGTGTTTCCATATCAGTTGTGGGAGAAAGACCGCTCTTGGCCTTACCTTAAGTGATCGGAGCTTGTGTGATCAGTCTAGCTTTAGAGGGTTTTATTTCTTTTATTCCTGGGGGGGAGGGGTTGTTGTTGATATTGTTTTATTTGCTTTTGGTAATTGTTATTTACTATGGGAACAATTTTAAGTGCTGATTTATAAATCATACATTTTACTGATATTTTTCTTGCTAATATAACTACAAATAATATCTAATTTGTATTGAGTGTTCACTGTATCCAGGCACCATAGTAAGGAATATCTATATAGTTCCACACTTAATTCCCACAGTACAGTGTCATTTCTGTCTTATGAATGAAGAAAGTATGACTTAGAGAGGTTGAATGCCTTCTCAGAGTCACACAGCCACAGAACTGGATGGGACTTAAGCCAGGCATTATGACAGCAGAGTTCACCCTCTTTCCGCATGTGGCGTCTGAAACACAGACGAAGCCATGTCTCTGTCCGTGATGCTGTGGATGTATAAAAGACCAGCCATGGGGTTTCTTGGACTTTTATCTTCAAAATGCCCATGGCCGTGACTGGGAACGATGGATGGGGATTCGTTGTTCTCTACTATGTCTTAGATGTCAGTTTTCTTTGAATCAGGAATTTGAATATTTGGGGGGTTATATCCACTTATACAAATCCTCATGTTCCTTTTACCCATCGGTGTGAACTCTTTAAAGGGTGAGTCCTTGGGAATCTGGTTGTTTCCTCAGTGACATACTCATTTTCAGAAAATAATCTCCATTAGTGGAGATACGGCATAGCATAAAGGCTTGTAAAGCTCGTTTTTCCAGTGTTAGCTGCAGGTCGATAACTACATAACTCTCCATACCTCTCTGTACCTCCATGTCATGGTCTAGAAAATGGGGGCAAGAATAGCTTTCTCGTGAAATATGAGTATTTTATGAAATAATGGAAATGAGCAGGTTTTATAAAGCATAGTATGGCATGTAAATACTTGTCAAAAGAAGAAAAATGGTTCAGTTTTGTCATTTTGCTGATAAAGAAGGAAAGTAAGTCCTAACATTGGCTGTTACATATGTTCACTACACATGCTATACACATGCTATGTCAGTTAAGCCCCACAGCACTACCTGAAATATATTTTTGCATAGATGGGTAAACTGAGGCTCAGAGAGATGAAGTCATATGTCCTTGTTTATACGTGCAATATAACTTAATTAGTATTTGAAGCCAGTCCCTTTCTAGAAGACCCATGCTCCATCTCTGTCCCCGTTTTATATCCTGGAGGCCCTTTCTTCCATGTATTTCTTCCCACTCCTAACCAGGCCAGGTCCTTTGATTTATATGGGATGGCAGTGGGACCAGCACATGGAAGATTCATCTCCCACAGTGTGTTCCTCCCTCCCTGGACCTGGGTTCTGCCCTTACGTGCTCCAGTTGTAGAAACACCTCCTTGTTCAACTCTCTTCTCCTTTCTGCACAGAAGCTCTCTGCATATTGGAAAATCACCAGAGTTAAAGCTCCGTGGTACATGGGCTCTGTCTCCAGCCACAAATCACCTGGGGTCATGAAAGCATAAAGAAATGCCAGTCAGTCAGGCCTACCTCCCCCCGCCCCCCCTCACACCACCACCAATGCAGGTGGGGCCTTTAGGAGGTAAAAGGGGTCTTTCCTACAATACTTGCCTCCTTCATGATTCCTCTGACCAGACAGCTACACTTCATGTGCCCATAGCCCAGTTTCCTATGTTAAATAAAATTGATTGTTTTTAATATATAGTTTATATTTGGGGTTTAAGTAGGTAGTTGCTGTGGGTGAAGGGTGTCGAGAAAAGGGAACTGAAAGAAAATCCATCTTTTCCCAAATAATCTTAATTACTTACATGGAATATCTGTCCAGGCCCCTAGGTTATCATTTGTTCTCGTTAGTATCCTTCAAACATTGCCTGGCTGAGAGTCAGCAACAGCAACTTGAAGGACAACATTCACTCATTTGTTCATCCCGTCGGTAAGTGAATCCTGCCACCTCTCATGCCAGGCATTCTAAGTACTCAGGATAAATCTATGAGCTGAATAGACACAGGTCCTTTTCTCTTAGGACACAAGTTCTAGCAGAGGAGGTGGACAGTCCATGATCAATGAGCATGATTGATGTGTGGATTATCTATCATATTGGAACAGTTACGTGGCTCAGGGTAAGAAACATCAGGGAGGTCATGTGAGTCTAACTGAGAGGTGGGACTTGAGCAAAGTCTTGAAGGTGACGGACCAAGAAGGAGTTTGGGCGATCAGAGCTAGGAGGAGTGGTTCTGGTCGAGGAAGGCCAAGGTCAAAGGCTTAGAGTGTCCAGGAATCCACCAGGAAGCCCCTGTGGGCAGGTGGAGGGCACACAGGGCTTGTTGGAGATTGGCCTTTACTCTGAGTGGAATGGGTAAGCATTAAAGGCTTCTCATAGAGGACTAATGTGAGGTAATATTTTACCATGAGAACTCGTCGCTGTGGGGTTGCTGTGGACTGAATATTTGTGTCCCCCAAATTTACATTTTGAAGCTCTACCCGCCCCACCAGTGGAGGTGGGGCCTTTAGGAGGTAATTAGTTTTAGGTGAAGTCACGGGATTGGGGACCCCAGGATGGAATTAGAGCCCTTGAAAGAAGATGAAGAGACCAGGAAATAGCAGGAAAGCACCCATCTGCAAAGAGGAAGTGGGCTCCGCCAGGAGCTGAGCTGGCCAGCACTTGGATCTTGGACTCTGCAGCATCCAGAATGTGAGAAGTAAGTTGCTGTTGTTTTAGCCACCCCGAATTGATTTGATTTTGATCTAGAAGCCTGGCCGGACTCAGGCACTGCCTTTGAACTAAGACGTTTATAATTCATGCTCAGCAAGCCCATGAGTCACAGCTCCATTGCGCAGGTGCGCACACACGTTCTGGGAGATGGAATGCCCCAGGACTCACGTTCAGGAAGCTAGGGACACACACACACACACACACACACACACACACACACACACACACACACTCACACACACACACGTTCTGGGAGATGGAATGCCCCAGGACTCACGTTCAGGAAGCTAGGGAAGTGCAAAGGGGAGCCTCAGAGGAACCTGGCACGCACGTCACAGCATCCCTGTGACCTGCCACACAGGTCCCTGGTCACCCCAGGCCTACCTTCCGGATGCTCCTGGCATCTGCTTCCTGTCCAGAGCTGAGCTTAAACTGAACGGCCCCATAGCAACGGTCCTGAGCGCCCTGCTCAGCACGGCAGCTCGCACCCACACAGGCGCACCGCAGGCCCCCCTGCGCCCCTTCGTGGCTCCTCTCACCGTCGGTCTCCAGCCGTTTACTCCCTCCGCACGCTGCCTCTGCGCACCACACGGCAGCTCGCTTACTGCATGTGACTGGGAAGATTACAAGCCCAACACCGTGCTTGCTGTTTTGTGGGTGTTAAATAAATATTTATGAAGAGAGCTTAATTAACACTTAAACAATAGAATAGAAAAACAAAAACTCGTTTTTACAGATGAAGCAAACATGATTGCTCACTGCCTGCAGAGCCAGAAGCTCAGTGCACTGGCCTTCCGGTTGTGGCCAGTTTCCTTCACAGGCTGATGTCCACCAAACCCTTCGTCGGCTCTCTAGAAGCTCTCTCCAGTGTGTCTGTGTCACTGCTCCTCACTAGTTACCGAACCCCACCTGCTCCCCGCTGTGCTGCTTCTCTCACCAGAAATACGCTTCTCGGGGGTAGAATCTATGGATTCGTTCATAACCTTTAAGTTTTACTAACTCAACACTAAAAAGCACTGAACGCATAAATATAGATGAAGTACTGCATTGAAATGTTTAAAATGGTGAGAACTGGTTCGTGTTGGTTATTTATTCTTCCCTGAACTCAGCACTTTGGCATGACATCATGTGTCGTTTAAGTCCCACCCATTCACCCGCATCTCTGCAGCAGCTGCGTGTTGCCCTGCGGTGGCCGGAGGCAGCGGAAGCGCAGGGCGCGGAAGGCAGTGCCTGGGAGACCGGCCTCAGGAGTAGGTGGCCGAGAGGAGCTTCGACCCACGTCCGACGTCCTCAGAGCCCGTGCATTTGAACCCGATGAACAGCTGCCTCCTCGTCACATGGAAGGCATCGTTGTTCCTGTGTTCCTGACCTGGACCCACCGGGGATGGGACACAGCGCCAGAGCCCACACTCATGCTGTCACATAAACTTCCTCGCCCCAGGCTTGCCTCCACTGCTTTCTCGAGGGTTCTAGAATTCCCAGAGTAGTCACCCGGACGTTTCTCCACGGTTCCAGCAGGAGCAGATACAGTGAGCTCCCTTCAGGATGTGCGAGAGCAAAAAGCCAGCGGAGCCTATTGCTCGAGAGCTCTGGGGAGAATGCAGAACTGCTGAGCTAAATGAGGCCATTTTTTTGTTGTTGTTTTAATGGGGTCAGGGATGCCCAGAGAAAGTCAGCACATCCCTTCTCCCTGCTGACTCCGGAAACCCAGCCCTCCCAGTCCTGCCTCCCACCCTCCTTGAGAGACTCAGGCCGATGCAAAACCATTCGTTCTGCGCCAGGACAGAAGGCGTCGTCCTCTAACATGACGTTAACGACACAGACACGTGCACACTGTCAGCGGCAGCGTGGGAGCAGAGGCCTGGCTGGTTTGATTGCCGTGGTCATGTGACAGTTGTAATAACCCTGCCACAGAGCAGACGCGGCTCTTCAGTGGAAACGGGGTGAGGTAGCAGGCTTTTTTGACATTGCTGCCCCGCTGACTGGAAACGGCGCGTAGGAGCACAAACGTACCTCATCACGTGGGCCTGGCAGAGGAGTTACTGCAGAGGTGGGAAACTGAACACGGTCTGAAGGCCGATGTTAGGCCTTACAGGGCCTGAGAGGTGCGAGGCTCTGGAAGCCTCTGGAACTCCCAGTGTGAGAAATCGCAGGCCAGAGGTCAGTCATCCGTGTTAAGAACACGCCCCGTGTCCCTCCTGCCCATGGCTCTGGGCTGTTCCGGGAACACCTGCTGCGCTAGCAGATACCTCAGAGCCACAGTTGGAGGCCAGTGGAGGGGGGCCCTGCCACAGGGAGGGTGGATCTGATGGACACGGTGAAAATATGTGGGCCACACCTGTGGTCCACAAGGAAACGCTGAAGGGTGCTGAAGGTCGCTCTAGGGTAGGCAGCAGCTCTAAGAACTCTGAACACACAACAGCTTATGAGGAGCGTGGGGTAGTAGAACTAGAGAGTATGATTTCTTAAATCATTTTTCATCACAGGGCCCAGCATCGACTTTTTATAAAGCCCTCTCCTAGGAGACCTGAAATATGAAAACCAGAAGGTCCTGTCTTTAAGGCCATCACGTGTGACGCTGGCAGGGAGAAGCCTGGGCACACGTTTGTGATGTGATAGCACTTTTCCAGCACAAGACGGTGCACTGTGGGCTCAGAGGAGGAGCCCCATTCCTCCTGTGGACGCAGCAAAGGTCCCCCCGGAGAAAAGGGGCCGGTGTATTCCTAAGCTGAATCTAGTAAGTCAGATAAGATCATTGTGAGTGTGACAAAGCATTGCCAATGGAGGGAGCGGGCCACAAAAGACTTGTTGGTGTAGCAGCATAAATTAGGGAGGCATGGGGGTCACTGGGCAGAAGGGAATCCTGGGAGAGAGGCAGGGCTGCCGGGGGGTGTTTATGTGGTCACAGAAAGAACCTGAAATGCTCAGGAGAGATTCCAAAGGGAGGTTGAAGGACACAGAATACGTTTAAGACAAATTAATTTTTATGGAATGTGTGTTTTAATAAGTTCAAGTGTGAAGATAGGGACTTTTTTTTACAGATGACACTTTTTATTTTGGGGGACAACAAAATAACATGATGGAAATATTTCAAAACATAGCATACAGTATGCTCTTTTTATTGAATGAGTTTATCACGAAAAAGAGATACTAATTGCTAAATGCATTTTTCCCTAAAGGGAGACAGAAATGGATGTGGATGTAGAGAGAGAGATAAAGATACAAAAATATAGACAGTCAAAGATATAAATATATTTACCCATTTATCTTTTTATATAGAGATCTGCCTATAAGTACATATCCTATATAATAAAGAGCTAATATGCTAATTAGACCAATTAGCAGAATGACCGTCGTCTGGACAGCCTTCCGGACAAAGCCAGGGCTGTGAGGGCTGGCCGAGGCTGCGAGGGGCTGCTAGGGCCGGCCGAGGTATTTTGTGCATCGGGCCTCTAGTAGGTATATAATGTTAGGTATAGGTAGAGACAGAGAGATAGGGATATATAAAGATAGATAGATGATAGATAGATAGATAGATAGATAGATAGATAGATAGGTAGATGATAGATAGGTAGATGATAGATAGATAGATAGATAGATGATAGATAGATAGATAGATAGATAGATAGATAGATGATGATAGATAGATAGATAGATAGATGATAGATAGATAGATAGATAGATGATAGATAGATAGATAGATAGATAGATAGATAGATGATAGATAGGTAGATGATAGATAGATAGATAGATAGATAGATAGATAGATAGATAGATAGATAGATAGATAGATAGATAGATAGATAGATAGATGATAGATAGAAGAGAGATAGATAGATAGATGATAGATAGATTTATCCCTACATAGATATAGACAAATACTCTATCGGTCAAGGTTCTCCAGAGAGACAGAACCAATAATGCCCCCCACCCACCCCACCCCTGGATTTGCATTTTGGAATTTCACACTGGCCACAAAGTGTATGCAGGGGGCTGGCAAAAGTGTATGCAGGGAGTGGGGGTAACAGCAGGCTACTGAGGTGACCCAGGCAGGGTAGGCAGCAGGCCCTAGAGTGAGGTCCAGGCAGGTGGCCCCGCAGCTGCTGCTCACCTTGCAGACCCAGGAAGCATTTGGCTGGGCTTGCCTTGTGTCTGGTAAACTCTGCTGCTGCTCCGACTGATGTGGCGATAGATCCACTACCTACTGATGTGGCGATAGATCCTCTACCTACTGATGTGGCGATAGTTCCTCTACCTACTGATGTGGCGATAGATCCTCTACCTACTGATGTGGCGATAGTTCCTCTACCTACTGATGTGGCGATAGATCCTCTACCTACTGATGTGGCGATAGTTCCTCTACCTACTGATGTGGCGATAGATCCACTACCTACTGATGTGGCGATAGATCCACTACCTACTGATGTGCTGATGGTGCCACAGGACTCTCCCAACCACTCAGCGCGGGCAGCTTGCTCAGAAGTGTCCCTACACGAAGGCACACCAGAGCCTCCCCACCAGGAGAGGCCAGGCGCCGGGTAAAGCCTGAGCTGTGGTCGCCGCAGCCCCCCGCCTCCCCCAGTACAGCAACTGCTACACTGTTGAGCTCTCATGGAGCAGCCCCGCTCCGGCTCTGCCATTTGCCAGCTGTTTGATCTTGAGTGGTCTTACTCTTCTGGTCCTGTGGTCTCACCTGACATCGGTTTCAAAGGGCACACCCAGCTCCTTGTGCACGCCCCTCCCTGACTGCTGCTCAGAGAGTATCGATGACCTACCCTATTACAATATCGATGCACTCAGAGAACAGAAATATCAGCGTTGCACACACTGCACATGGAGCAGAAAATTGCTAGAGAGGCTCTAAGACCTCCAATCTCCATCTTAATTAAAGGAAAATGGTCCCGTTTCTGCAAACCCAGCAGTGGACTCCGGCTGAACCCCATTGCCGCAGCCAGAGAGCACACTAAGCAGATACCTCTTGACAGGGTTTCTGGTAATTGAGACAAAGCTCCCATGTTAGCTGCTCAGGGTGACCGATGCTCCGAATATTAAATATATAGTCAAACCGTATACAATTGCCAGTGTAGGTCAGAGTAGTCTGTTATTGACAATATCGGTGATATCATATGGCTAAACCTAAACCACCTTTGTGGTAGATTCTGACATTTCTGTTAAAACTGACAAACTAAATAAGTAAATACACGCCAAGTGTCCATTTCCATCGCCGACATTCAGTGTAGCTCAGTAAATACTCAGTGCTACCTGCGACCTAGCGCTGGGTGTTGACTGCAAACAGGAACAGAGAGCAGAGGTGGGCAGTAAGCGCTGGCCACCAGGTCTGGGCTGGGCTCTCAGGTGCCTCACGCCCCGGATGTACTTCCTGCTGAGCAGCTGGCACAGGACAAGGGCAGTTCGAGCTCCACACAGCCGTGGGCGGGGCAGGGTGGGGGAGGTGCTGGCAGCGGGTCAGGAGCGGCTGTGCTTTAGAGAAGCAGTGGCGATGGCGTCTCTGCCAGCTTCCGGGATGAGCGTTCAGGGGGTGCCCCCTTGGCTGTCCTTGATGCCAAACGCTCTTCCCACTTCTGGAGCCGCCTGGCTCTCGTCCTTCCCGTGGTTCTGCCAGCCACCAGGAACCCTTCTCCCAGATTGCTTTTCTACTTCATCAGCAGAGTTCCTTCCTGTTAACACAGCCATTGTTAACTGTCATTGGAATGTGGCAGCCAGGGTGCCAGGACCTTTACAAACAATGGTTTTTGTGGGGTTTTTGCACTTAGTTAAAAAAAAAAAAAAAGAAAGGTATGTACTCCTCTGACAGCAGTTCTGTGATTTGCATCTTGCTACCATTTCTAGAGTCCATCACTCCCTCATGAACCCTAAAAGAAGGCGGGGTCTCAGTGTCAGAAAGTTGTTGCCACAATAGTGTTCCATAATACAGTGGACCACACTCAGTGGCATAAAACAGAAGTTATTCTTGACCTTGTATTTGGTGGTCGGCTGGGTGCCCGACTTCAGACTCAGCCCAGGGCTACTGCACAGCCCTCTGTCCTCTGGCCCGCAGCTGCCCGAGGCGGTGTTCTCAGGGCCGCGAGGGGCAGGAGGCGTGAGCGGAAGCGCCAGGTGCTTCCTCGGGCCCAGTCGTGAAACTTGTGACCACAGCTGTCTGCCAGCCCCGAGTCAACCAGTGACCTCTAGTAAGAGTCACGTGGCACAAAGCAGGACCATGGGAGCCTGAAGTACTGGAAACTAAAGACCGTCCACCATGGGGGGTACTCAGGTCTTCCCGGCTGCCGAGGAGGAGGCCATGCAGTGAGGCCCACACCTCACCCCTTTCCCAGGTGAGGCACCAGGTGACAGAATGCTGTCACTCTCAGCCTGCTAGGAGGGCGGGTAGATTAATAAGCTGTAGTGAAAACCTGACTGCCTTTTCGTTAGACTTTCATTAAGGGAAGATCGGTCCCTACTCTTGCAGCCCTGCGTGCTTGACTTATGTATTTGTTGAGAAAACAAATTAAAAACCAATTTACTAAAGAGTTTCAATCTTGTCCTAAGCAGCTTTTCTTTTCAAGTGGCTAATGAGCAACATTATTGGATAAAACTAAACAATAAAATTGTTTTCCAGCTGATACAGGTGCTAATTGGTAATAAAATAAAGAAAAACCTCCAGTGACTTTGACTAGTATGAGAAGGCGTCTGAACAATGCACTACCTGGGTCATCAGAAGCATCAGAAGTGGAATGTACGATGTTAAATGAAAACTTCATAAAGGAAAATTAAGCCTCTTCTGATTCGTTGGCGAGGGACCTGGAGACTGTTAAAGGGAAAGTAATGCCTTTGCAGAAATCGGAGTTTCTACAGCGGTCACAGGACACCGCATCTCCTCACTGGTCACTGTGTGACCCTCCGTGGGAGATGGGAGACGAAGACCCGTCTTAAGAACGTACACTTGGTGTGTAAGTAGGCGATGTCCACGAGAAACAGAGGAGAGAAAGTGGGCTGCTGGCATGCATTAAGAACAGCACTGTGGGGCCCAGCCGACATGGCTCAGTGGTTGAACTTTGACCTATGAACCAGAAGGTCAGGGTTTGATTCCCGGGCAGGGCACAGGCCTGGGTTACAGGCTTGATCCCCAATGTGGGGCGCACAGGATGCAGCTGATGAATGATTCTCTCTCATCATTGATGTTTCTTTCTCTCTCTCCCTCTCCCTTCCTTTTTGAAATCAATAAAAATATATTTAAAAAAACAACAAAACAAGAACACCAATGTGGGGGAAACGTCAATTCATAGGGGAAGGAGTGCGGCCTTATTTAAATTTCACCAGCTCTAGTTAGGGTATGAAGTGGGAGATAAGGATGAATATTTGTCTGGCAGGGAGACCCAGGGCACTATGTGAGCATTCAGATCCGTCTTGTTGAAACCTGAAGCTGTAAGTTCTGCGTCTAAAACTCTCTTTCCTCTCCGTGTGCCTCAACTCCTGAGAGGCTGCTGGGTGGGGGGCTCTCCATCAGGTCCCCGAATGGAAACCTGGGGAGGCAGTGGGCGTGTCCTCCCCTGCACCTCATGCCAGGAAGCCGTGGTATTTAAAAATGTGTCTCTACTACATACTTTCACGCACATCCTCTTTTGCTTCATTGTTAGTACGTTCGTTGCTACCGGGGTTTTGAGCTGGGGAGGACGCTGCATGTGGAATCAGCAGTGTCCATTGAGGGCCCGCAGGGGTTAGTGGGGAATGAGGGGACTTCTGATTGAACAGAGGGTGACAGAACAGCATGTCCTGAGGAGTGGTAACATTTCACTCAGGGCAAGGTGCTTCTTATAGCCACTTGGTTTCACCACGAACGTTAGCACTTCCAGTTGCGTTCAAGTACAAGTCCAGACCCTGTGCTGGGTCCCAGTTGGGAGGGGACAGGGCTGTGGACTGGACTCCACAGGCCACTCATGCGGGCGGTTGTCATGCAAGGAGGGGTGACGCAGGTTGCCCCCGTGTCCCCTCAGCCTTACTGAGCTCCAGCAGGCTTCTTCCTGACTCCAGGCTCCGTACCTCTCTCTCTTAGCGCATTTCTTTAGGAAACGGTCCATTGGAAATCCTGTCCCTCACCTCTGAGATGCGAGTCTTCTCCCACCCTCTTGCCGTCTTACTGCCCCGGGGACACCTTTCTCCTGGGCCCTCCCTCTGACACTGATCCCTGAGGGAGACAGTGCTCCTGCCTCAGGTCCCTGTGGAGGATCAGCCTGGTGACCCAGACCCTGCTCCCCAGGGCCCTCAGCTCACAGCAGCACCTCAGAGCCTCCTGCCTTTCCCAGCGGAGGTGAGTGCAGCCTCTCCTGTGGCAGCGGGCTTGGAAACAGAGTCACTGTCTGTCACTCTGTGCGGTGCCGTTTTCCTTCCACATAAGATGCTGTTGGTGAGTGAATTCGTTGTTGGATAATCCACGGGCTCGAAAGACAATGAATTGACTCTGGAGTGCAGTAAAGAGAGTAAACTCAGCCTCAGCTTGAAGGACAAGTAGATGGTCACCTGGAAAAAATAAGGGACTGCGAAAGAGGGGGACACAGACCGACACGGAGGGGCGGCCCCCGTGGCAGCACAGCACTGCTTTCATACCCGGGCAAGTGCCCTGCGCTGCAGTCAGGACCGGCCCTGACGATGCAGAAGACGCACCGGGAAAGCTGACGCTCCAGCGGGCATGACTGAAACGGGGAGGGGGTGGCGAAAACCTGGCTGAACCGTGACCAGCACCTTCCAGGTGGTCAAGGGCCTCCACGCCAGCTGCTCCCCAGCTAGAGCCTTCAGGCTGAGCTTTGCCTCTCCCTCCTCTCCCCCCTCAGTGGCTCCCTCTCATTTCCTTTGGGCCGTGGTCGGCAAACTGCGGCTCTCGAGCCACATGTGGCTCTTTGGCCCCTTGAGTGTTCTAACGCCACTTCAAAATAGACTCGCCCAGGCCGAAAACCGACTTCTGCGCATGGGCCACGTAGTTTCAATCGCACTGTAAGTGCGCGCCCGCACGTGGTATTTTGTGGAAGAGCCACACTCAAAGGGCCAAAGAGCCGCATGTGGCTCTCGAGCCGCGGTTTGCCGACCACTGCCTTAGAGCATCCTTTCTGGCTCTGAAGAACAGGAAGGGGATCTGAGCTTTCTGAACTTGCATGGAACTGTTGCAGCCAGGCTCTGAGCAAAGTAGTGTGTGTAACCCTATAATTTATTCCTCCTCCCATCCTGGGAAGAAAAATGATCTCACGTTCCCAAAGGGTGCAGTTTAGACTCAAAGTTGAGCAACTTGGTAGGAATCACAGAGATGGTAAGAAGCTGAGTCAGGATTTCAAACCAGGTGCTCAGGCTCCGAGGCCAGCGCCTCCCTGAGGCCCACGCGGGAAGGCGCCGTCCAGGGTAATTGCTTCTTCTAACACGCAGCAGTTTTCTCTCTGCCTCCGCTTGCCTCCCCAGGGACCCCAGCTTCATTAGGATGCCGCGCCTTAGCTTCAGGTGACTCGTTAGGCATGCCAGTGCCATGCTTTTTATTTGTCAGCAATTCTGGTTAGCTTACTCTTTCTAGTCAAATCCTTTCTAGCAAAAGTCTTTCCTCTTGCAAAAATTCAATAAAAACTGAGAGGCGGGGGGGTGGAGGTGGGGAGGGGGGATCAAGATTAGAAAGGTTGAAAAAGGAAACTAGATAACTAAGGAAGAGCAGCCCCCCAAAGCCCAAATTTCTCTCTCATGGGAGATTTTGTGAAGGGGCCGGATTGGCAGGAATGAAGAGGAATTTCCTTTTTTATTAAGCTCATTGTATAACATTATCCCTTCAGAGGTGTTTGTGAACACATGGGCACACAGTGAAACTGGTCTCCATGGACCCACTGTTACTGAGTTTCCTCAGCTCTCCATCAGGTTATGAAATCCCTGCCTGTTCCTCCATCACTGCTTCAGTCAGGCCCCACGCCCATCATGCTCCAGGGCAGACACAGTTCTCTCCAGCTGCCAGGAAGGGGATAGGAAGTGTGTGTCACGTGAGGAGGCACCGGCTTCCTGGGCTCCCAGGTCACACAGGACACAGAGGCGGAAGTGAACCAGGATCCAGAAGAAGAAGTAAAAAGGCGATTGGCAGTTCTATTACCGTATTTTCTGGCGTATAAGATGACTGGGCATATAGAAGATTTTCCTGGGTTAAAAAGTCGTCTTATACGCCGGAAAATACGGTACCACCGACCCTCAATTATTTAGGGGGCAATGACCCACCCTCTGAGTCAACACCCTCGCCATCCCGCTGTCTGTACCAAGAGCCTGCCCTGGGCACCCATGCGGTTACTCAGCCCACACCCCGCAGGGAAAGGGAGCCCGCTCACCTGAGAGGGGAGGTCATCCGGGCACAGATTGCTGTCCTCGGGAGCGAGGGAGTCGAATGTGGTGGCTGAAAGGAGACGTCTGTGTGGGTTCCTGGGCTGAGGTTGGAGGCCAGCCCTGGCCTTCACTCCCTGGGACTAAAAGGGTTTTGCTGGTGGACAGTGGGCTGCTAGGCTTCAAAGTTTTACAAATTGAATAAATGTTGGACTGTTTCTCCCAGACCTGCCATTGTCCTATGCTCGCTCATTCATTCATTCATTCTTTCATTCACTCACTCATTCATTCAGTGAGCCAGTCTTTCAGTCAACAAAACAGCCGAGCCAGTGGAGTGCAGGTGTGGGGTGTGAAGGTGGACAACACAGACACGGTTTTTGCACTTTGTACTCATATCCCAGTGAAGAATGAATCTAAGCAAAGAATTTGACATAAACACACGAGTTCAGAATATGCATGTTACACAGAAAGCCAGAGGAAGGGCAAATCAGAGGAAAACTCTCAAAGCTTTTAAGTTCAAAATGTAACGATGCCGTTTCCTTCTTTGGGTATGGCAGGGCCACGTGGGTGAAATCACATATTGGCCTGTGTGATTTCCACCAAACGTGTCCATCCAGACTAAGTAATTTTTTGGTGTCTAAACACGGTACTGTCACAAGTCAATAACAGCATGTGCTGACCCATCAGAGGAAGAGCTGGCCCTATGGGTTGCTGGGAGAGTCATTGAAAATTAAGGAGCGATGTTCCCCTTCCCTGGACCGGTCTCTGGAAGTTCTGTTCTCCACCCTTCCCTAGACATCCTGTTCCGTGTAGTCACTGTCTGGGGAGCAGGAGCACGTCTGTCTGTGGTAACGCCCTTCAAGACAGTGGGAATGGGTCTGCCTCCTCAGATCACCTGAGCTTCCTTCCCTTCCTCACTATTTCCCCCACCTCTGGGCTGTCTCTTCTGGAGCGATCACAGCTCCTTCTGGGCTTTGGGATGGACAGAGTGCAGCCCTCATCCTGGGAGTGGAGTGTGCAGCGCTGGATAGTGAGAAGGATGGGGGCTCCGGGGGTCTTTCTGAGTGAGCATCCTGATTCCATTCACCGGTGTCTGGTCTTCGGAAAAGCCGTGGACTTCTCTGGGTCATAGCAAACGTGAAATGGGAGAGCATACCTACCCAACAACGTTGTTTAGAGTTTGAAACCCCAAAGTACCTTCTCAAAATGCGGTGCACAGTGGGCAGTTAATATATGTTACTTCTGCTCTCAGCCTCCTCCTTCACTTAGATGTCATGAGCCATTAGTGATCTTGACCTTTCTATCTCAGCTCTCCTTCTAGGCACGTGGCATAACATTGTTTCCCGGTCTCTGAACGTTCACCTTGGCCATGTGATGACCCATGAATTATAAATGATATACACCTCATCCACCACATGGCCTTCCCCCTGCAGCGGCGACCCTGTGGTGTACATCAGATTGGAATCTTTGGCAGTGGATACCTGAATAGCTGGATCCCTCCATGAGCTGGGTTGACATGAAGTATGAGCAAGAGCAAGGCTTTTGTTGTGATAAGCCACTGAGATTTAATCACAGTGTAACCTAAATGTCCTGATTGATTCAGGCAGGGTCTACCTTGACCTTCTCTTTCATTTTATTTTTCACTGAAGAGGCCGGTTTTCACTCTTCTCTTCTGTTTTCTTGGAACCCCAGAGGAGTGTGGAAGCAATCTGATCATGTAAGTGAATGATTTATCACTCCCGTTTGGCCCTAAGCAAGGATTCACCTTGGACCATTCATCTCTCAAGGTATAATTGGACTTAAAATTAAAACTGCATTACCTTCCAATTCATTGAGAGGAAACTGGTGGTTTTGACTTAAACAGCAGTTTGAAGCAAGGTATCTATTAGGGGCCTGTGACACATTATTCCAGCGTGTTATCCTGGGAGCCAGCATGAGAAAAGAATCATTTTTGAAATGGTGCCCAATTAAGCCTGAGGTCCTAAGGACAAACGGTCAGATTGGGGGGAGACAGTAGATTGGACTCCGTGGCACTCCCGACTTTGGCTCAAGCTGCTTCTGTTGTGTGTGTGTGTTTCATCGTGAGGTTTTATGTGAAAATGGCCTTTATTGCTCATAGGAGGCTCCTGCAAAAGGCATGAAAAAGGAGGGTGTGTTTCAGGAACATGGGAACAGACCTAGGTCAGCATGAGGTTCAATGGGACCCTGACAGCTGAGAGTGGTCATGGATCAGGCCCCCTCCCTGTCTCTGTCCCAGTTCATCTTGGTCGTGACCCTGAGTGCAGGGATACGGTTAAGGCAGAATTCACGGAGCAGAGCAACTGTCATCATCAGCTTCAGTTCGGAAGCCAAGGTGTAGACAGAAAGACGTACCTCCTCGCTACTCACAGCGTGGACTATAGATGTGTCCTCTAGGTTCTCTAGAGCAGCGGTCGCCAACCTTTCGGACCTCACGGACCACCAGTGGTTGGCGACTGCTGCTCTGGAGGGCAACTGCTGACATGGAGGTCAGGGCAAAAGCGTAACAGCTGTGAATGGAAAAGACAGGGCTGCTAAGGTGGGGGGGCTACAGGAAGTGCATGTGTGGCAGGCTCTCTGTCCACCCAATGGGAGGCCAGGGCAGAGGCTGTCGGTTAGAAGAGTCGCGCTGGGGTTGCAGTGGCCTGACCTTGGGCCAGTATCATGCTTGTTATCGGGGGAGAGGAGTACCCATGAAGACCACGGCCTCTGTCTGAGCTTGAGGTGGACCATGAAGGAGGTTGCCAGTTAACCACGTTCCTCACAAGTAGGCGGTGCAAGGAGCCCTGTCTTGACAAGAGACCTGAGCAGCGCGCCTCAGTGTCTGCCACAGTGGTCAGGCAGCCTCGGCACCCCTGGAAAATGTGGAAACTTGAGTCCCCAGGAGACATCCTGCATCGTCGCGATCTGTAGTTTAACCAGATCTCCAGGTGACTTGTTTTGTACATCGGTGTGAGAGGCCAGAATTGGATCCAGAGAATAAAAGGAGGCAGATTAAGTTTGTGGCTGGTCAGAGAACCAGAGTTCCTAGAAGTCACGGCAGACTGAGAGCTGAGTACAGAATTTCTTACAAATTCTAGACTGCATGAGAAATTCTAAACTGCATGAGGAACTTGCCAAATGTACAATTTCTAGACTTCAAACCCAAAGATACGGTGTTAGCATATCTGGAGTGGGCCCAGTGCTCTGCATTTCAACAAATGCTTAGGCCAGTGGTCAGCAAACCGTGGCTCGCGAGCCACATGCGGCTCTTTGGCCCCTTGAGTGTGGCTCTTCCACAAAATACCACGGCCTGGGCAAGTCTATTTTGAAGAAGTGGCGTTAGAAGAAGTTTAAGTTTAAAAAATTTGGCTCTCCAAAGAAATTTCAATCGTTGTACTGTTGATATTTGGCTCTGCTGACTAATGAGTTTGCTGACCACTGGCTTAGGCAGTTCTGCAGTAATTGACTTTTCATCTTTTGACAAACGCTGACCTTATGATGGGAATTCTGTACCTGGCCTTGCCACATGCAGATAGCTGAGGGGTTTTGAACAAATACACTGAGTGGCCAGATTATTATGATCTCTGAACGCATAATAATCTGGCCACTCAGTGTATATCCTATATAATAAAAGGCTAATATGCAAATTGTCCCCTCAACCAGGAATTCGACCAGCAGGCAGGCCGGCCAATTGCCCATGTCCCCTCCCCCTGGCCAGGCTGGCCGGACCCCACCCATACACGAATTCATGCACCGGGCCTTTAATACACACACACACACACACACACACACACACACACACACACACACACATACTGAGTGGCCAGATTATTATGCGTTCAGAGATCATAATAATCTGGCCACTCAGTGTATATGTAGATATGTTGTGCATCAATATTTGTAAGCGTATAAATAGTCCCAATGGCTGTGGTCAGCATGAAAAGATACAGCATTCATTTTTCACATTTTCTCCTGTTAGAGAACAAAACGAAGATCTAGAAACAAAGCTGAGTTTATTTGCAGTCAAGGGAGAGAGGGTCACTCAAGAAAGAGTGTCATCCAGTCTTCAGAGCACCAGGTGTAGAAGCAAATGTGGGAGTGAATTTCACATTGGGAAAGAGGGCAGCCTGAGGGGTAAGGGCAGAAGGCTGTGAGGGATGGCCCTGAGACTGTGCTGGGTCATGGAAAGAGTGGCATGCTCTAGAAGGCGGTCCAGGAAGTGCTGGCATGAACACCGGTCGCCAACCTTTCGGACCTCATGGACCACCAGTGGTCTGGGGACCACCAGTTGGTGACCGCCGCTCTAGAAGATGGTCCAGAAAGTGCTGGAATGCTCTAGAAGATGATCCAGGAGGTGCTGGCAGGCTCTACCAGGTGGTTCCAGGAGAACTGTGAGGCTCAGCGTTTCTTGCACACCTCCTTGATGCACACGTTGGGTCCCAACAGTGCAATGCCCAACACGGAGTAGGTATCCAAGCAGCCATTGCAGTCTGCCGCTGGGATGAGGAACCTGCTGTGAGTTCCCCCAGCAGAGGAAAGGTGCTCTTCTTTCTGCTGGCCTCCACGCGCACAGTCCTCTGCATAGCTCACCGTTACCGCAAATTTAATGCGTCCAAAACCACCATCATTATTCCAAACCAGCTCCTCCCAGCGAGCTAGCACTGTCATCATCTTCCCTGCTGCTCAGACCCGAGGACGGAGATTGGTTAGCACCTTCTTCTCTGTTGCTCAGAGTCCTCAGTTGCAGATACCAGTGACATTACAGGATGGGGGAAGCCTGTGGGCACGGCCTGCCTCGGGAGGAAGGAGTATTTTATCACCGAGATCGTTCTGCAAGGTTCAGGAGCCTGCCTCTTCCATCGTGAGCCCTCATTCTTCTCCCTCGGCATCTTTTCTTCTCGCCTTCTTACACACTCACGGTCTTGGCCGCTCAGAAGGCCCTTCCCAGAATACCACCCCCCCCTCCACCTTTCTGCCTGTAAGATCTCTCTCGTCGTCTTCCTTCACCAGTAAGTTTCTTGTGGCTTCACAGGTGGACTGAGCAAGGCTGGTTCCAGGTGGTTCTTGCACATTTACACCATCCCCAAGGCGCTGCAGCGTCTGAATCTTCCCCCGAACCGTGTGCTGCTGTTGCAGTTTACATAAGAAGAACCCTAAGGCTCCCCTAAAGAAAAGTGAGATTTAAGGATTCAAAACCAATACAAACACTTCAAGCAAATCCAACAGAGGTATAATAATGCCCATCTACGTTAGGAAGTAACTGTATTGATTAACCAATTTATAATTAAGAAACCACACCGTAAACTCACTGACTTGGAGATGAAAGCACAAAAAAGGGCCTGGTGTTTGCAGACATGCCGCTATGGATTAGTTACTGTCAGCCTGGAGTTAAAATGCATGAGCTGCGTGTGTGTGTATGGAGCCACCATGTTTGAAATGAGAATGCTGTCGAGCCACTCCGCACCCAGGGGTGTGATTGTGACTAGGATAAGCCTCAGGGTTGTTTTGCGTCTAAAGAATCACTTGGCTCCCAGGTCCATTCTTTCTCTTGTTCCCCCTTACGCAGGAGTCCTGTCGCTTGCAGTTTCCGATGGGCTCCGATCACTCTCTGTTTTTCCCATTGTGTGTCTTCAGTAGAGGAATGAGCTGCTAGGGGAGCCTCCGGGTACCCACACAAGTGGAGGGGGCCCTGTTTCACACGGTGCTTTACCTCTTCATGGCTCTGATGCTGCAGACACTTGCTGTGCAGTGAGAAGTGGCGTCCAGGTGTAAAAATAAGGAAGTCTACTTCTAAAATTGCTGAGAGAGAACATTTTCAAAGTTTAATAGGCATGCACAGTTCAGGGGGGAGAATCTTTATAAATCAACCAAAGCAAAAAACATCTGGTTGCAATAGCTTTCCTCCTTTAATAGAAGAATCTTTCCGAGCCGCAATCAAGGCTTGAGACGCACAAAGAGGAAGGGCATCGAGGGAGGAACCGCAAGCCGCTCTCGACATGTCCGCCCGGGCCGTGCTGTGAGATGCCGTGGGAATCAGCGAGTGAGAGCAGGTCCTCTAGTGGGTGTGGGGTACGGGCACCAGATCCGTTCTTGGTCCCCTGCAAACCTGTGCGCCCCGTTTTCAGTGCAGCGTGCGGTGTAAGGGGAGGGACCCTCCTCAGAGCCACTCCTCCCAGGTTCTGAGCCAGCTCTGAAGCATTCGGTGGGGTGACAGCCTGGTCTCCCCACTCCTCCGTCTTCTTTTATGAAACGAAATCCTTAGGCGGTAGGGCGGAGAAGACTCCTGCCAGAGCTGGCCTGGTTCTGAAAAAGAAAGACTTACCCAATAATAAAGAGATATTAGGCAAGGCGCGGGAGAGAGCCAGTCACCAGTGTGTCGCGCTCTGCACAGGGAGGGAAACGGCTCCCCCGGAGGTGCAGATGTTGTTCATTACGCTGTAGATGCGCTCAGAAACGCACTTTACCCTGATTTAGCATCACGCTTAATTGTTCTGAAGACGAATGCAGTGCCGTGAGCCCTGCGTGCGGCTTTGTGGTAAGTTTACCAATGAGCGCAGCACTGATTTCCTCAGTACGGTTCCCTGCAGGAGGGGACGCTAGGTCTGTAGCCTCAAGACTCAACAATGGAAGGATTGCCACGCTGGGAGATCTAATTCTAAGAGTTACTTTTTTTTTTTTTTTTTTTAGCACATACTTTGGGCCAGCTGAGCGCTAAACTCATAAGGTATTGTTTCTAATGCTTAGAAAACTGTAGAGGAGAATTTAAAACCCGTCTTGCAAACAAAGACAAGCTCTCAAAGCAGAGACCTGCGTTGCGTGATTGTGCTGTGGGAAGTAAAAGGCAGAGTTTGCATCCAAAATCATTGCTACTTGACTCTTTCTCCAAAGAAGCCAGAGTGGACCTAACTGAGCATGTACTGCCTGCTCCAAACTGAGTCTCATGTGTTTATTTACTTTCTTAGCTGCAACACCTCTCAGGAGCTCATGTGACTGTTCTACTAAGTAGGAAACAATTTGCCAAGGTCACAGGGGCTGTGACCTTGAACCTGAGTTGAATTCTTGAGCCCTTGCTCCCAATGCAGCGTGGATCCAGTACAGGAAGTAAGGGCAGGGTATTGTTCTGACCCACCCCACCGACCACGGTGAGACATCATTTCGAGGAAACTAGAGAGAGCGGCGTTTTGTCTGGGAACAGCTCAGTTACAGGAGATCTGCACTTGCATTCCTAGGGGGTATGAAATACAGCTTTTGGAATTATTGTTGTGATTACCGAGAAACTTTATTTCTGAGCCTCAAAACTCTGGGGGTACCTTTTCACTTAACAAATGAAGAAAAGGGCTGGACTGGGCGTTCCAAGCATAAAACAAGTCAGCAGGTAGGCTGAGGAAGGAATACACGGGTGAGTTGCTTGTTCTGTTAGACCTAACCGTAGCAGAAATTGGAGCATCACTCTGCTGAGCGGTAGAAAGACCTGTGGTTCGGATTCCAGCTTCACTCATGTGCAAGCTGAGCATTTCATATCAGATATAAATGATAGTTTGTTTGATCTTTAAGATGTATGGATAATAGAAACCTCATCAAGCTTTTGGGAGGATTAACTAGATAATGCATGTAATACCAGCACAATGAAAGAACTCCCAAGCGTTTTTAGTTTTTTTATCCTCACCCAAGGATATTTTTCCATTGGGTTTTAGAGAGAGCGGAAGACAGAGGGAAAGACAGAGAGAGAAACATCAATGTGAGAGAAACACATTGATTGGTTGCCTCCTGTATGCACCCCGACCAGGGAGGGTCCGGGGTGGGGAGGAGCCTGCAACCAAGGTATGTGCCCTTGACCGGAATGGAACCTAGGACCCTTCGGTCCACAGGTGGATGCTCTATCCACTGAGTCAAACTGGCTAGGGCAGAACTCGCAAACTTTTAATTCTCTTTCTCCCGCCCATCTTCCCGCTCTGCATAACAAATAGTTAAAAGAATAGCATGTTGCTTAAATATCACTGAGTCAGCCAAGGGTTTCTTGAGCAAGGACACGTTGTTTTAAGTAGAGTGTCTCCTTGTATTTTGGAAGCTTGTGGTTAACCTCTCCTGCCAGATTAACTCTCCTGGCAATGCATTTGTGCCAGGGAAGCTAGTTCCTAACCTGCAGGTGTAATTCAGAGCCATTTGATATGCTAAGCACAGATGACAAGTGCTGACAAGGTTAAGAAAAAGATTTGACAGGAAATGAGGTAATCTCCATCGAAAGGGAGAGTAAACCTTAGCGTTCCCTCTCCGCAGAAGGATTACGTTTATGAAATCCACGGATAAAGGGCTCAGCAGAAAAGAAGCAAGGCTGGAGTGAGTTGTAAAAGACCATGAGCTCAGGTGCCACTGGGCTGGAATTTGAGTCCCAATGTATCACCTGTGCAAACTGTGGAGTTGTACTGTGAGTGTACACGTTAGCTACCGCTGCGTAACAAAGCACCTCAGAACCCCTCAGAGCTTACCGGCTTGAAAGAGGAGCTGTTTTTTTTATTATTATTTCTCAGGGATCCGTGGCTGAGCATTGCAGTTCTGTGGGTCTTCAGTTGAGCTTGGCAGAGCTCAGTCATCTGTCTTTGGTCAGTGGCAGATCAACTGAGCAGCTTTTCTAATCTGTACGTGGCTTTCTCCAATATCTACAGTCTCAACCGAGATAACTGGGCTGCCCCAGGTCTGTTCTAGAGGTCCCATCGCTGCCGAAGGCTGACTCGTGCATGTTCCCACAGTGAAGGCAGAGAAGTCACAGAGGGGAAGGACCAAGCTTTATGGAAGCGTGGGCTTGGAACTGAGAGACATGGTGCTCTACCCTCAAGTCAGTCTGCATGACCAAGACGCAGACATCCCATCCATATGTTATCTTCTCTTTTCTCACGAATTACACTTCTTAGGTAGGTTTGAAGACAATGTCTTTAGTGTTCAAATTATGTATTGATCACAGAACTCTTTATTTAAAATGTTATAAATAAACCAAGCAAAAAAGTGTTTGTTAGCTTTCACACCTGAAAATTTCAAGGGTAGGTATGACTTTGGTCAGGGCTGATCCAAGGGCTCCAGGGAAATCTCTGTGCATAGTCTTTCCAGCTGTTGTCTCGGGTCTCCACTGCGGCGGCCACGTTGTGATGTTGCCTCTTTCTGTGTGGAGGAGAGACTGGCCATCAGCACTTTCCTTAGAACTTTATTAACTCTGTGGGGTGGGGGAGGAGACTTCTTTTTTCCAAAACTCAGAAAGATCCTCCTATGAACTCGCATTGACAAGATTTGAATCACATACCCACCCAGGAACTTGGATGAACATGTGCAGTGGAGGAGCTGTGGATTCCTCAAGGAAAATCCAAGTGTTATCACCAAAAGAAGAGGAAAGAGAGCAGCAAATAGCAGATGTCTGTAACAAATGATTTATCTTACATCTGCATTTCTGCAGCATGCTGTCAATCACACTGTGGCAATTGTGTTGTACCCTGACTTGCACACTGTTCTATCATTTCTTTGAGCACAAGGAAATTAACTCTACCTTGTCCTATCAGTGTCCCTAGCTCTGAGCATGACACTTAAGTTGGTCTTTCTTATACATTTCAAAGAAGTTTTGTTAGGAGTTTCCATCTCTGATTCCTTCTTAGGTTGTTAAATTCAGAAAGGACATAGGCACGATTCTTCTTCTTCCTAATTTTCTTTCCTGGGGATGCAGCGCTGTATTTTCATTTGTGCCATGGCCCTAGAGAGCTGGGGGACAGAGAGGCCTCCTTTTGCCCTGATGAGGGTCGTGTCAAGTAGCTCAATTCCTGGGCTTATTCCCACAAGGACCCACATCTCCAACTTGGACAGACTCAGACATCTAGCCTCTTGAGGTGGCGGCAGATAGAAGAAGACATATATTTAAAGCCTACAGCAATCTTTCTGTGTATCCAGTTCTGTCTGTGTACACTTTGGTCCACTGTCCTAACTGTAGATGGTCTTGCAAATAGGGGTAAAGATCACCTGGCCAGGAGCAGAACTGCTGTCGTGGTGCTTACTATCCACAGTGGGAGGAAGAGAGCAGAATCAGCAGGCAGAGCTGATGTTATGTGATATAGACCCTAGGGAGAAAAGAACTATTCATTTTTTCACTTTTACCTGAAATGTTTAGATTCAATATGTAGCATAACTTGTGCCCTTTATCCAAGTCAGAATCCATTTTCTTGTGTTCTGAGGTCCTCTTCGGACTCTTGTTAAGTGTCTGTCACCACCGTGATGACCAACTCTGTAAGGCCTCATCCACCATGAGGCTGCCACATGGAAGTGGGACCCACACAGAGTGGCCACTACCCCGCAGGTTGAGGGAAAAGTAAATAAGAAAGAAAATGAGAAGCTCAGAAGAGGAGGCCACGTGAGGCTGATAGTCCCCTTGGGAGCTAGAGCCTTCAAACGAGCAGTGCTGCATGCTGCCAGGATGAGAATAACGAATTCGGTGGGTGGGTTACCAGAATAATAATGAGAGGAGCCGCCCCAAGTACATCCCTCTTTAAGTCCCGCCCACTCTAACCATAAGGAACAAAGCACGGTATCATATGGATTACATGTTTTTTGTTTTTTTTTTAAAATATATTTTATTGATTTTTTACAGAGAGGAAGAGAGAGGGATAGAGAATTAGAAACATTGATGAGAGAGAAACATCAATCAGCTGCCTCTTGCACACCCCCTACTGGGGATGTGCCCGCAATCAAGGTACATGCCCTTGACCGGAATCGAACCTGGGACCCTTGAGTCTGCAGGCCGACGCTCTATCCACAGAGCCAAACCGGTTTCGGCTGGATTACATGTTTTGAAGTGTATGCTGCACCCTATAAGGTAGAACTCAGCCCCGTTAGAAGGCTGTCTCCAAGCTGACTCTGTGAGTGAGTCTTCACTAGACCTGCCCATTTTCCCTCATGCTGAAGAGGCTTCACTTACACAGAAGAAGTCATGGTGCAGAGCGTATTAATCAAATTATGTTAGGTGGCTCATTACTGAGCCCCAAAGCCATCTCCACTTTGACCTCTGGTAAAAGGGCTCAATACATCCAAACACCCTGAGAGACAAATGTATAGGAAGTCCTGTTGATGGAAACCACATAATTCAGTTAATCCACTTAGTGAACTCAAGGTTTAGTCAGCTCATTCAAGTGTATATTGGGTTTCAGGAAGAAATTGAATTGGAATTTATATTTCCTTGTCATTTGAATACTCTCTAGATTGCAAAATCTTATGTGCAAGCTTCAAGAAATAGCATAAAATAAGCCACCATCTGCTTTGAAATGTTTTCCTTATTAGATTTTCCTTCCTTCCTCCTTCCTCCTTTCCTTCCTTAACTTTCAAAATCCTGCAAACCCAGATTCTTCAGTAACAGAACACATCTGGTCTAACGTCTGAAGAAGTCGGTAGGATTGGTTTCTTCTGAGTCATCGCTCCTTCGCTTGTAAATGTCCATCTTCTCACTGTGTCTTCAGTGGTCTTCCTTCCACGTGGTCTTCCTTCCACGTGGTCTTCCTTCCACGTGATCTCGCTGTGTCTTCACGTGGTCTTCCTTTTCCATGGTCTTCCTTCCACATCCCCCCATCTGGTAAGACACCAGGCATATTTCATGAGCGTTCACCCTAAAGATGGCCTTTTAACTTAATTATCCCCCTGAAGAACGAATCTCCTAATATGGTCACATTCTGAGGCGCTGGGTGTTACGACTTCAACACATGAATTTTGGGGACCACATTTCAGCCAGTACCTACTCTGTGTGGAAAAGGTTCTACTACTTCTAATATTGCTCTTTCCCAAAGAAATCTGCTAAGACTTCATCCCCAGGGCATGACTGCCAGTGAGCCAGCTCTTCATCAAGACGGACACTAATCATATGCTGTCTCTTACCTGGATCATTTTACTCTACATCAGTGTTATTTGTTTTGGGACTTTCTCACCAGAATTTCAATTTCTTGAAGACATGTTCGATTTGTTATCTTTGTGTGTGTGTGTGTGTATGGTGGGGGTTTGGGGGGGTGGTTGTTGTTTTTTTGTTTGTTTTTACCTAGAATTGTGCAAGCACACACAAGAATAAGTAATGATAGTTGTGGACTAAATCAATAAATAAGAAATTAATTCATAGAAAAACCAATGAAAGTGTTTTGAAGAAGCCCCAAGGAGACCATGGGCCCCTCCCTGAGTCCCTCTCTGTGCATGTGACACAGCCCTCCGAAAGCTAAGAGTGAAGGTCAAGATGAAGGATAACCTCTAGCAGAAACTCAATTAAAAAGTCAGGCCCTACCAGGTGTACCAGTTAATAATGGGGATTTTTTTCAATAGATGGAGTTACACATATGATGATATATATATGTGATTTGATATGTATGCTATTTTATTGTATTGACAGCAAGTTTCAAAACTTCACCTGTCAAATTTTCTGAAGGTGTTAACATCATAGATATTTTTATGCTTAAAAATTTTGAATTTTGTGCCAAAAAAAGAACATTTGTGGGAAGTTTTAATTCATTATTTTGAAGAAAAGTGCTGCTGAAAGTTATCGTATACTAAATACTAAGATATAATGTTAATCACAATGAACATACCTACAATTCACATTTGGGACAGGGGAAATTTTGTTAGTATAGTCACAAATGTATCCATGTTAAATTAAGAAGAAATACCCATAACTGTTACAGTGCTCATGTCTGCAACTGGTCATGTGTTACTAGAAATGTGTCTGCAACTGGTAGTTCTAAATCCCTTCCATCTCTACTGTTCCCTAAAGAAACACCTTAGCTGTTCGTGGTTCCCTAACCAGTGTTCCCAAATGTTCATTCCTGAAGGGCGTGGGCCATTGGCAGTCGCACTTGGATTGGATTGCGTAGGGTTCTGTTATCATGATTATCATGGACGTGGAAGTACTAAGAGGCATGCAGGTGGGTTTCCTGGAGTTGGGACATACTCTTCCTAATCTGTATTGTAGATAGCATCCATTTTCAACCCGTGTGCTGCAAGGATTTTTAAAACATGCAATACCTGACTATGTAGTCAGGTGCACTGACCCCTTTCCCTGAGATTGTCAAATAAGAAATGACAACAGCCAACACAACAGTGTAACTGTCCAGTGTAAGTGCTCTGCCTTGAACCGTAAGTATGTAGGTCATATCATAGACTTGCATCTAATTGGTCACATGGCATAATGAGGTTGTGTCTGATTGGCTAATGCTTGGTACCAAAAACCCTTATATACAAGTATAGGCACCTGATTTTTTTTGAAAAGTCACTTTGGAACAAAAGGGGTAGGTAATTACTTTTTTTTTTTTTGTAGTAAATCAATCAAAATTATACCTATTTTTTGTCAGATCAGTGAAAAATGTATTATATTTGTTGATGTGCCACAGAATGTTAGTAATTAGTTTATATGTGCCATGAGTTGAAAAAGGTTGAAAACCATGGATGTATAGCAACTCAATACTTCCTTGATAATCAAGATCAATCACTCCATCCAGGAAAATAATATCTTTTTCTTTTTCCTGTTTGGTTCACTGGCCTGAGGAGCACAAAGTGGTCAAATAACACCCCAACTTTCCAGTTTAATGTACTATTGCTGTGTTCCCTGATGAGAACATTACTTTTTTAGGTACAAAGATTTTTAATCCAGCAGAGCCCAAAGTTGGGATAAGAAGGAAAGATTTTACTAATGGGACATTAGAGTTAATAATGAGAGGCGTCACCCCCATTTTCTCTCCTTGATTTTAGATCTCTTGGTCCCTGCTAGGATAGTGTATACATATATATATTAGAAAACATTGCACCACGCTGTAAGCCATCGGCTCACAGCTGGCACTGTGATTGAACCTCCAGAAAGGCCATTCAGTGTATCGCTCAACCTCTGCTTTCAAGTGATGGGGACACCAAAGACAAAGGGAATTACATGAGCAAAAGGTCATTGTTTCACCTCTTATTCTGTAAAATGAGTTCCTTGGCCATAAAGAATTCCTTGGCCATGATATTCCAGTGGAATGTCATGGCAACAAAGAGGGTAACTTGTAAGTCCAAAGTGGTGGTTTTGACACAGCACTTTGGGCAGAGTAAACGGTAAGCTAAACTATCTCCCCATCCTTGGTAGACGTCGTCAGACACAATCAGCCTCCCGTCGGTGGACGGCTGGTCCCTCTGGGGACTGATGCTGGTGTGTGATGTGAGCAGGTGGCCATGCAGCAGGGGCTGTAGCCACGTCAGCCCTGGTGGGCGGGAGCTGTGCTGCTTAGTTCCTGTGTATCTTCCACTGCTGTTGTCACTTCCTGTTGTTCATAAGCCCGTTCTGTAAGGACAGGCGTGGCTGGGAAGGAGGTTGGATGATATTCATAGGATGGATCAGTTTGTTCAAATTCTTCTCTTCTGAGATCACTATCTGGTGAGCTTTCACAGGCACGTACATATCTTTACATTTTGTTTATATTTTTTAAAAATTTATGTAACTACTAGGGGCCCAGTGCATGAATTTGTGCACTTTGAAAGGAACTATAGGCTGCGAGGCTGCAGTGGGCACAGGGCAGGTCTTGGCCCATCCTCCATGACCCCGTTCAGCCACTCCCACCATGGCCCCCAAGTCCCCTCTCTGCCAGCAGCCCCAGCCCGCCGCTATCATGTGCTGATGACGCCGGCCCCACTCGCACCTGCTGATGGCGCAGAGCAATTGAGGCCGGCACCAGCAGCGGGGGCAAGAAGGGCTGACACTGTCAGCAGGTGCGAGTGGTGGCTGCTGCCTGGATCACCCTTCAGGAGCAGGGGGAGGTGGAGAAGCCCTGAGGGGTGATTGGGGCCGGCAGCTGCCGCTGGCAACCGCTGACAGTGCTGAGCGATAGCAAAAAATTTTTAGTAATCATCAGAGGCTTGCCCCGATGACAGCGACTGGCGCCCCACCTTGGTCTGGCACCCCCGCTCACCTGCTCCACCATCCCACCACGGCCAACACCCACCATGTTCCGCGCTCTGCCACCTGCTGCTGACGTCCGCCATGTTACACACACACACACCCTGGTGGTCAGCGCACATCATAGCTACCGGTTGTTCAGTCGTTCGGTGGTTCAGTCTATTTGCATATTAGGGTTTTATATAGAGAGATTCCCCCCCCCCCCCCCCACATCTCCATGTAATACAGTTTTCCAATTGTTTTTTCTTCAGGGCAATCCAAGAAACTTTTTGATTCCTTAATTAGATGATGAGGTTGGGATTTAAATATCTGAGCTAAACATTTTCACACTCCCAAGTTCTTCAGCAGACAGAAAGCAACCCATAAGGACATGCTACTACTTACTCTGCTTAATGCAGCCAGTGGTAGAAAATCCTTGGTCAACCAAAAGCTTGCCTCGGTGGGTACTTGGTAACTTCAGAGGCGATGATGTATGTGGCACTCCTGTCACAGAGCAATGTGAACCGTCAGTGTCCCTTTATAACTGGCAACACGGACATTAGAGGCTTAAAATATAATTGTATCAGAGAATCAATTCCAGAATCTCATCTTTACATTTAGGTTTCCCGGGAAACACTCGTAGGACTCGTATAGAGTTCGCCCAGAGATGGAAGTAGCTGAGTATTGTAAGTCACTTAGCGTTGGGGTGAAGTGTGACACAATCGTGGGGCAGCTGGGGAAGTGAAGGTCAGACAAGAGTAAGAAGCATCTCACCAAACAGCCCAGGCCTGGGCAGAAGTGGAGGCTGCGGGAAGCTGGACCGGTCCGGTTCCTGAGGTGCCACTGCCCATGGGGTGGGATGGAAACTATATCCCTTCTGCTCCTCCGGGTTTAGAAAGCCCGGCCGTCCCCTCGCAGCCAGCAGGCCTGGCGCCGGAGAAGCAGGCCTCACGTGGCCTCCTCAGGCAGGAGAAGCTCACTGATGAGCAGAAGGCTGGAACCCACCACCACTCAGTCAGATCTGAGGAGACTGGCAGGGCCCCGCACAATGGCAGAATACCGTGCCTTTCACGTGTACCAGACATTCAGCAGGAAAACCCTTAGTCTCCGTCACGAAACAAGTCTTAATGAATTTACAGAAAGGCAGCTAATGAAGGCCGTGCTCTGACCACGGCTGAATTCACTTAGAAATCCGTAAGAGGAAAACCTCAAGAAATATCTCCGATATCTGCAACTTCAATAACAATCTTCTAAATAAGATTAAGGTTGAGTCGGTTGAATTTTTCAATCTTTTCCTGTATCGATTTTGCTTTTTGTGTCTTTTAAAACGAAGCTCCCTTACGCTAACATTATCAATCTATTCTCATGTAGTTTCTTTAAACACTTTTGAAGTTCTTCAGAAAGGCTGTGTTCTTTTAATTATCCATTCATGCGGGTAAATATATGAAATGTTGGTCAACGTCATTTGTTCTCCAAATATGTGCCTACATGACCCCAAATGACCCACTGGTTCACTGACTCCTCCCAAGGATCGGAAAGGCAGGGCCTCCTGGCATGCCTTGTAGCTAATGCGTGGTCCGCCTCGCTAGGGGGCACCATTCCCACAGGTGTCAGTAGGAACTGCACCTCTTAGGGTTGTGTGACAGGCATCTCTCTCTCAGATGTCAATGATGAGCTGACTACAAAAGCACAAGGACTTACTTATGGTTCTCTTTTCTGTTCTAATCAGCTTGTATGTGGCTTACATTAATATCACTTTCCTATAGTTACTTAAACTTCATTTTTTTAAATTTCTGATTATACTAGTACTAACCTTATATTTTGTTGAGCTTCTTCTATTCTTACACATTTTCTCTTCCATGTGAATTTTAAAAACACTTTGTCAGACTCCGTGAAAACTCCCGTTGGGATTGGGTTGGGATTGCTTTGGATGTGGATCAATTTGGGGAGGAACAAGGTCTTTACAATATTGATTCCTGTCATCCTCGAACCGAGTAGATCTCTTCATTTACTCGGGTATGCCTTTTCGCTGTCCAGTTAGACGAGCGTTCTTTGTTTTTCTCTCATAACCTTTTAAGAGGTGAGATGCACTGATAGAGTTTCTCATGTTGAATCTTGCTCACATTTTTGGAATTAAAATCTTTTTGTGGAAGCCTGGCCTTTTATTGTTTTTTAACATATTGCTAAATTGTATTATTAATGCAGGGATAGATGCTCATTGTCTGAGGATTCCTCATTTGAGTCAGCATTTAAGGTTGCCTCGGAGCTGTGCGTGCATGCCTTCTTAAAAATCTTCCTCCCAGGTCATCTGCAGACGTTTCTTCTCTTTCTTTGAATTGCCTTTAAGCTGCTGAATCAAGGCGATATTTGTTTCTATTTCGGATGACATTTTCTATGTTATTAGAGCAGATACCCCTCGGTTTATAGAGGCGGTATCTGTTCTAATCTTCCTGTGGCTGCCACTTATTTTTTAGAAATTTTACTCTGTGTTACACATAAATATTCCACATGAGAGACAGCATGGAAGGGGAGGATTGGGAATTCAACCTGTGCCTTTTTTTTTTTTTAATCTTTGCCTCTAAAAAGCCACGGAACATTGGGAAACCTGCTGTATGAATCAACGTGCAACCAAAGGAAGTAAAATATTAGCCATAAATAGTGTACAGAGCTTTGTACAGGGGGTTGGATTCACAGGTGATGAAACACCGGGAGGCGGGGAGGGGAGACTGAGGCGATGGTGGCATTAGCAGGAGTGGGAGCCTTCCTATCTGATGGGGGGTGGCGGGGAGGAGGAAAGGAAGGTGCTGGGACCGGAGTCTGTTCCATGACCTGAAAGGAGGAAGCGAGGTGCACCTGCCTGCCGAGCAGGGAGCCTCGCCGCAGCACCGGCAGCTGGGACGTCAGCTGTAACAAATGCGCACAAACACGAAACGTCACAGTAGGGGATTGTGAGCTCAGGTCGGGGGAGAGCGAGTAGATGGGACATTTCTGCTCACTCTTTCTATGAACCTGAACTGCTCTAAGAAACAAAGTCAATTCATTTCGAAAAGTAGCGCACTGTGCGAAACGCTTGCCTTTTCTGCTTTCACTAAGAGTTAACGTCCCTCTCTCCACCCATGAACTCTGGCCTTGATCACGTGACGTGATGTGCCCAGCAGGACCTTCACAGGTGAGAGAGCAGAGGTTCCAAACGGTTCCTGGACTGGGGGCTGTCTTCTCTGTTGCGAGGAACAAGAGGAGGAGTGCGGGCCGGTCTGACGAAAGACAGGGTCACAGGACAGACAAGCCACCCGGCCTAGGCGCCCTCGATCAGCCTCCCCCTCAGCTGCCGAGACAAGTGAGCCCAGCAGGAGAAAGCCCCTCCGCATCGCAGCCCGTGTTGACAACCTTCGGTGTTACAGGTAAATAAAATGAGGGTGGGTTAAGCCTCTCAGGTGTGGGGGGCTGTCACACAGCGATGGGTAACCGATGCATCGCGCCCCGCGTTTTGGTCACAGCGCTCCCACTGGCGAAGTGTGACCCCGAGAAAGGCACTGCACAGTGCGGTCCCACTTCTCTTGCGTTGACCTTCAAGTGACAGAGCAGGGAGCTGGGAGAGGCTGCACACATTTCTGGCTTCTTACAGCTCTTTCTGCAAGCTTATGATGATGCAGAAGAAAGTTTGATTCCCCCCGTTTTTGTAAAATTGTTCAAAGATTCTTTTGCCCTTTCCAAAGAATCTAGCTTGGAGGACTGTTTGTAAATGCCTCATTACGGTGGTGCAGGCCTCCTGTCAATGACATGAGCTCCAAACGTCTACATTAAAAACTCCGCAGAGGTTCAAAGAACTCTCAGGGCTGACGGCGACGTCAGCACTCACGGTGCCTGTGGCCAGCGTTGCCATCGCCGCAGCATACTGCAGGGAAAGGCTCGGGTCTAAGATCTGAATGATCTAGGTTTGAATGCGGCCCCGTGGCACTGATGCTGAGAAAAAGAGCCAGTCTGTGGCTAATGTAGAGAAGGCACATGTAAACACACAAGGATAGCTTCCTCTCAGTTAGTGTCCAGAGAAAGACAAATGAAGATCATCATTCCTCAGCCATTCAAGGAGCAAGAGTTGAGAAGTAAACATCGCAGTGGTTAAAGAGGTTGTGCATCAATAGAATGTCTCAGAAAATACAAAAACCCTGGAAGTATCTTAAATTCTCATTGAAAGAAGAATGGGAAAACCATGTGACGTACACTCAATATTGTGTTAAAGCTGTTGAAATGGTACGGATGAAACTTGGCTGCATAATTTTCAGTAAAAAAGTAGGTCCCAAGAGATTACAGACAGCATAAAATATTTTTAAATGTTATAAAAACAACCAGATGTACTTTTTTGAATACATGGAGATATAAAAAATGCATTTGCAGTGCAAAGCAAGGGAACTGTGAACACTGGGAGGGCAGCAGGCATGGAGGATGGAGGAGGACTTCACAGGGGGCTTTACCTTTTATGTGGGGCATTGAGTTGGGTATAAAAACTCTTCATGGTGCTTATTATTAACAGGGAATAAATAAAACAAGGTCTTGAATGGACCAATGAAGTGGGAGTCATGTATCAAGGGCTATAACTAATTTATTTTGTGGGTTTGTTGAACCCATGAGAAAAAAAAATTAGTGAATGACATGAAACTACATGGTCTCCTAATTTTGAATGGAAAAAAGTGCATGAAACTATATATTCAGTAGGACTCCAACGTCCTATAGTGGTAAACAGCCATGGGGTGAGGAGAGGAAATGTGACACTCTGGGTCGTTTCTTCATTTGTCCCCACACACAGGATCTAGCGACCAATGACATGTAGATTTATATAGCCATATTGGAAGTCGTTGTGAAAATTACATTACAATATGAAATTCACAGACTATATGTGCTAAAATATTCATTTCCACTGGCTACCCTAGGAAAAAATGAGATCTACAAGTCTGCTCATTAAAACGCTGTTTATAATACTGAGCATTGCGGGCTCATCTGGATGTCTTACAATAGAGGCATGGCTAAGTAAATACGTCTATGCATCCTTCATGATACAATGAGACAGGTATAGGTACTGATGCAGAACAGCATCCAAGATGTGTGGTTGAGTGATTAATACAAGTGGAACATTACCTACAATATGACCTAGAGCGAGAGAGACACACAACACACATTTGTAGAATAAACTAGAGGCCCGCTGCATGGATTCATGCACATTGAAAGTAAATTAGTTAGAAGGTGGCCGGCAGGGCGGGACTGGGTGAGATGGGCCGGACACGCCCTGGAGCCAACCTCCTGAGGTCCCTCCCCAGCCGGCCACACCTGGGGTGGTGCCAGGGCTTGAAGGGTGTCTGTGGAGTGAGTGGGGTCCCTCTGGCAGGTGGGGTCCCTCGGCCTGGCCTGCAGGGATCGGGCCAAAACCACAGTCCGACATCAACTGAGGGTTCCCGGAGTGCGAGAGGGCACTCTGCAAAGTTGCTGTCGCTCGGCAGCTCCTGCGTGGAGCGTCTACCCCCTGGTGGTCAGTGTGCGTCCGGCCGGTCGGCCAGTTGCTTAGGCTTTTATATATATAGATACTTCAAAATTTTTACCGAACTTATAATTAAAGGTCTGGAAGGCTATATCTCAAACCCAGAATAGAAGGAAGTCTTGACCGAGAACTCTCTGAGCAAACACAGGAATGTAGTTTCCGTTAGAGTCCCAGCAGTGGAGGGGAAATAGGATACCCAGCCCTATATCCTCACGAATCACATCTATTGAAAACTAAACCTTACCTACATATTTATATAATCATGAAAGCATGCTGAAAACATGTTCAGGTATGCTAACACGTAGATGTAAGTGTATGTTTTTACCAATGACAAGTGGAAAAAAAAGTTCTTTAATGCATCATTCTACATTTACACTGTGAAAGGTCTTCCGTATGTTTACAGCTTTGACTTTTGTTGAGTAATCAGTAAGTTGTTTTGTGGACTGTCCTACCGGCTGGATTTATCTGATGGTTTATCCATGGTGCTACTTCACTTGGTTCTCTATCCTATTCATTTCCCATCAACAGGAAGTTACGAATAATCTGATTAAAATTAGGATAAAAAATTGGGGGAGGGATCCTTCCAGGTGATACTGTTTATGTCATCGTACATCACCCAGAAGGAGCATAGTGCCAGGTGGTCCTAACCACAGGGATCAGGGCTGATGGCTCTGCTGGGTGCTGCCCAAGCAGGTGTCTTGTGAAGACACGAGTTCCTTTTTATTACTAGTGAGCAATCCAGAGGTGTGCTTGCCCTCGGTGAACATTCTTTTCCCAAACTGCCTCCCATATAATGATCTTAATCATCTGCTGGTTGTCTTTGCCTGAACTATTGCACCAGGTGTTGTAAAGTTGTCACGTTGGGATTATATCGTTCTTTCTGTATTTATTGTCTGTTCTTCTGTACGGAAGACCTTTGCCCTCATCAGCTGTGTATGGAACATAGGTTCTCCTCAAAGAGGTAAAATCTGTTTCTCTGTAATTCATGCTTCGCGGCCTGAGGAGGGGGGTGTTTATCACCTTCAAAAGTGACAATTTCTGTTTCTCCTTTTTATTATAACTATCAATTAATTTAAGCTTTCTGTTTGGTGTTTTACAATCTGTTACAGGTGTAAAAGAATTCCTTTTTCCCAGTATGTCTAGCATGATCCCTATACTTTGTAAGCCCTTTAAAAAAGGGGCGGGGGATGATTAGTGGATTTACAAGGGGAGGACTTGGTCAAGGCCCACCACCTAGTAGATTTGTTTCCGGCCAAATCACTTAGACTCCCGTATACTCTTTTCTAGACTCATAAGAATGAACCGAGTCCCGTTTCACAAGTCCTTGCATGAGGAACTATGAGATGATCCAGCTGTGTTGTCTCGTTAGGACTGAAACACTTCCCAGCCATCACCGGCTGCACGATCGCTTTGACTGACACCCACGTGCTCATGCCCGCCCCGCGCCCGATGAGGGGGGCGTGCAGCAGCAGCATTGTTCCTGGGGCGGGTGCAGACAGCCGAGCCCAGAGCACACATCCACGGTTCCCTCCCACCACGGAGACCGGCTGACCATGGCCACATCCTGCCCGAATTGTAGTTACCCAGGCTCAGACAACAACACTGCCGTTCTTCTTGCAGGAATGCCCACGAGAAGCCACCCGGCTCGGAGAGTGACACCCTCTCTAGCGGCCGTGACCCTTCCCGCGGCTGTGAGAGCCTCACGTGTAAGCGAGCCTCTCTGGGCCTCGTCCTTCTCGCTCATCCGGTGAGCATGGCCAGCCGGTGCTCTGCAGAGACTAGACTCCCCGCGGGCCCGGGTGACACGGCAGCTTGTTTATGGAGCAGCAGCAGCCCAGCGTTTCTGACCCGGCCGTTAGTCCCCACAGTGCGGGCGAGCAGCGGTCTATTAGGCGCTGGACCCCGCCGCTCGTTGTCTCTCCCAGAATCGGGTGTGCCCCTTGCTTTCCCTCTTTCTTTATTCTTCGTGTATCTTCAACCAGGGCGACTCCGCAGAATTAGAGAGATCCTGGCTTCCTCTTATCAGGACCCGTGCTAGGCGGTGGGTGTCTTAGGAGCCGAAGTTCCTGGGTCTTGTTAGTGCTCCCTCTGGGTAGCGCCCTGTTCGAGCTCCTGCTAATGGCAGGCTTCATTGGCGCGGCCGGTTCGCAGTGCAGACAGTGGCTGCGGCGGGAGGTTTTTATGTAGCCAAACTTCAGTACGTCACCTTGCACTTTTTAAAGCCTCGTTTTAAAATTAGAGGGCACTTTGCCCATTATGTCTAACATATAAAGGACACACTCGGTATGGTATATGGGCTTATTTTTTCCATTTCGTTTATTCAGGAGAGAATATCCCATTTCCAAATGCAGAAGCTAATTGTCACGGAGAGCCGCATTCAGAGACCAGCGTTTTAGTTCATTCGTTTAAGCATTCAGTTCGTTCATTTATTCTTCATTTATTCAGAACGATGTGTGGACTGTGCATCCAGCACCATTTTAAGTGTTATTTAGACGAACAAGATGAAACTGCTTGTTTTTTTCTAGACAGGATCCCACGGTCTAGCACAGCCTGCGCTCAGCCTGCGGCTCTCACCAGGGCCCAGAGACGGCCCAAGGGGAAGGCCTGGGGCTGCTCGAGGGCACTGGCACCTAAACCTTTGAAAGAGTGGCGTTTGGAGAAGGCAGAGAAGCGAAGACGGTTGACCCAGGCAGAAGGCGCCGCGGGGACAGGCGTCTCCAGCTGCATCGGCCGGGGCTGCATCGTGGGGAAAGGGTAGTGAGCTCTGTGTTTAGAGCCTTTTAAACAAATCTGTCTACCAACCCAACAGGCATTCTCAAAGGCACCGGGGATTGTGCCTACGCCTCCTTGTCATGTCCAATCCTGAGCTTGAGAGAGAGCCGAATTGGCATGCCATTTACTCCAAACCATCGATGGGAGCTGAGCCAGGGAGTGAACCAGTCAGCCCTGAGGAGGAGAGTCAGCGGGAAGAGCCGAGGACTGGGCTGGCGGCTGAGAAGTGGGAGCGGAGGGAGACCGGAAAAACGAGTGACGACGCCAGAGACAGACGTTCCGGAAGGTTTGCTGTCAGGGTGGCACGTCCAGGACCAAGAGGAAGATGCTGCGGGGACATCAGCAGCCCCGTTGTTATGTGGCATGCCTGTTTTTCGGGGGATAAGCCAGGCACCTGAAAGGCACCGAGAAAGACCCCAGTTGTACCTTTGGCTCCACAGTTTACAGGGGTGAACGACTCGGGGGCATGGAAATATGAGTTAGATGCGGGTGAGATGAAGAATATGCCCAACACGCATCATCATCGTCATCGTCATCGTCATCGTCACCATGCGCACAGTGTGGCCATCCCTTCTACCAAGTCCCATTCGCGGAGAAGCACACCAAGGGCGGCACAGCTCTCTGCCACGCGGGAAGGACGTTGGAGTCCCACATCCTTCCCCTGCAGTGTCGCCACCGCACTCAACCCCCTCCTTCTGCAAAGGCGTTTTCCCTCTAGTGACATTATCATCGGGAAATTTTCAACCATTTCGGAAAAGGAACTTTATTGAGGATTAAAGTTTAATACCGTCCCCCAGGCGAGAACGCTCAGCGCTGCAAACCTCATGACCGCTTTTAATTACAAGAGATGAACTGCCCTTTCAAATTATGGCAACAAAAATTGGTTTTACATGTATCTGAGTTTCTCGCCGACCTCCAGAGTCCCGCGTCTTTCTGCCGCCACTTCAAGGCAGTTGGCAGGGCGACCACCAGCGTAGAAAGGTCAAGGGGGAGAGAGATTATAGAAACTAATGACAATTCAGCTGTTTTCTCTTCTCAAGGGACTAACATGAGAATGTCACCCCAACCTGTACCCACAGCTGCCTCATCCCTTGCTCCTCCCCTTGTCTCGCCATCACTCTTCTCACACTCGAATCCACAGCCTGGCTCCGGGTCTGAAACACTCCGAGTTCTCCGGGGCCATATGGGCTGTTACTAGGACACGGTCCCATTTGGATCTTGTTCAGTCAGTCATTCTTCTAAAGTTCTACTTTACCCAAACATCTCCATCCTGGGTTCAATCCATCAATTCGTTCACGTATTCAAACTAATTGTACCCCAAGCATATGCCCTGTGCAAGGAGGAGTACCAGACCTACCTGTCATAAAAGAATTGGGAGTCACTTTCCTGAGGCGCCTTTTTATGCGTGTATGCTAGCTGCCCACCATGCTGACTGTGGCCTTTTGGAGGGCCACGAACCATTGCAACATCTAAGGTCCTTGTTGGCCCAAAGGTGCAATTCTCACCACTACGTCACCCATGCAGAGAACGGATAAACTGGTTGGAAAAAATGGTTTAGAAAGTGGTTGTCTGACACGTGCTCTGGAGAAGGTCCAAGGGGCTGCTGCAGGAGCAAGGAAAGGGGGTCCTGCATCCCATCCCGGGCTGGGGGCACCAGGGCGGACTCCAGAGGAGGCTGGGGAAGGGGTCCTGGGTGAGTCTGAGAGGTGACGGAGAAGAGGCACCGGAGAAGGCTGACCATGCCCCCGAAGATGAGTCCTCTCACAGGTCACCGTGGAGTCTCTGGTGGTTAAGATGTAATACTCTCCTTACGCACCACTTGCCTTTAAATATGATTAGGAAAAAAAACAAAGAACACAAAACAGAAGAAATCGTGTATGTCCAAGGAAATTTTCTTATATTATCTCCCTCCTCCCTGTTCCAGATCCAACGGTGTGTTGAATCAAATCCACTTCCTCATTTGCTGTTTGTGGTTATCTGTGTTCAAGCTATTTGTGGTTTCCGCGGAAGGGCTATCGCCATCCAAAATGATGGCTCTTAAAACCTCTTCCTGAAAGTGGTGTGTGGCATTTGCGCTCGTGCTTTGCTCACTGAGGCAAAACCAAGTGCATGGTCATCGCGTGGTTCCACTGTTGCTTTTCACCATCTGCCGTAGGGATGGCAAACCCAAGCAGAAGCCAGCTTTCCCCGCGTGCTCCAGGACAGAGAGGATGCGGAACCGAGTCAAAGACGGTCCTCAGCGACATGAGCAAGAGTGAGAAGTGAGATTGGTGGCTGAGCGCCCTGATGGCTTTGGACTCTTTCTGTCACTGAGGAGTAACTTAGCCTAAGATGAGTCCGCGGGCTTGCTTCGTGCCAGCCATTGTTCTAAGCACTTTCCTCACCTTAACTCCGTCAGTCTTACAACACTCTGTTATTTAGGAAGACTGTCCTTACCCCATTATACAGATGAAAACATTGAGGCCCAGTGAGGGGAGCTATTCTCCCCGTATCACAGAGCTTGTGAACCTCCGAGCCAGGCTGCAAGCCCATTTCTGTTTGTCCCCAAAGCCCACTCTCCCTCCCTATTGACACGACAACTCATTCTTTTGGGAAACATGAGGGAAGAGTGGAAGGATCTTCTCGAGAAGGAGGAAGTGGGGAAGGCCTGAGGTTCCCTCGTGTCTAGGCAGCCACTCTCCTAGCACCTCTGAGTGCTCACGAGTGGGGAAGCCCTCCAGCCCCTCTGGTTAGTGCTTCTGTGGAGGCTTGATCACCTGGGCATGATTGACTCACCGCAGCCCCTTTCCTGTCTTTGGATGGGGGGTGGGGCTGAGAATTCCAACCCTCTGGGCACTTCTAATCAGAGGGGTTGGTTGGGCGAGGCTTGCTCTGTGGATAACAAAAGGCAGCTTCCAGGTTACCACCACTCAGGAGCTATTTCAGGAGCCGGGAACAGTGACCAAAATATAGTATTACATCACAAAATCACATCAGAGATAACTTAAGTAATTTCAGCACCTCTTCAGTGAGCCACTAGACTGTCCCAGAGGATGTGCTTTAGGAGAGACAGACCGAGTGAAAATTGGTACGGCCAGGTACCGGCGCGTCCTCATCGGTGCAATCAGGATGGGGGGTGGGGAGACACGTAAGTAACTCTCGCCGGCCCTGGTAGGAACGGTCACTGGGAAGGTGAAGAACGGGACACGTGGCTCAGTCGACCCATTCTCCTTTGAACTTGTGTCCACAGTGAGTCTTTCAGAGGCGAGACCCTGGGTTGTGTGTCCCCAGTGCGTCCTCTGGAATATGGTGTCATTGTGTGAATTAAATGAATGTAATGCATTAAACATTTTCTCTTTCCATCAGCACCGCCCACCAAACAGCCCAGCTTCCCACTGGAATCTGGAGATGGGCATCCCCACCCAACCTGTGTCGTCGCCTTCCCCTCCGACCTTCCCCTCCCACCCGCTTCCCCCAGCGCTGGCATCTGGGATACTGGGAACTCCTTGGCCTGTTTTCCTGCTCAGGAGACATGCCAGCGCATCAACAGCGCCTCTCCTCTGCCTCTTCCGACATCTCACTGCCCTTCTCTGTCTCTCTGTTTCATCAAGTCCTCCCACTTCGCTATAATAAGACGTTTCCCAAGACACCAGCTTCCTGCTGCTCGCGTCCTTGTTGATCTGCCGGTTTCCTCCCCTCCCCTCCCCTCCCCTCCCCTCCCCTCCCCTCCACAGGCAGCGGTGTCTTGGTGAAGACACTGAATTTCACAGCTCTGAAATAGACATTGTGTTCCGGAAGCTTTGGGAAGAGAAGGTGGGCTGGCACCCAAACATCCCCGGGTGCTGTGACTGTGAAAGCTGTGTCTTTGTTCTGAGGAAACCAAGCCAGACACCCTTTCTGTGGGCTTTTCCATTTGCATAGCTAAGGAGGAGGAATCAGAATCCTGGCTCCGTTCCTGAAAAGTGCAGGAAGAAGGACGTCTTAATGAAGTGAGATTGTGGGTGTGAATCGGGCTGCCACGGGCTGACAGGCGGGGGGAGATGAAAATGACGCAACTGAATTGCATGTTGCCTTGTTTCCCAGCCTTTTCCCTCCCTGCCATCCTGGGGACCTGTGCCTCGAACCCCAGACACGTTCCTTCACCTTGCCATTCCCGTCCCCCGCCCCTGTGGCACGTGTCTGTATGTACACAGAGCAAAACGCGTATGGGGACACACACACGTGGACATTCATTTTGTCTCGTGCAAACTGCTTTCTGACAAAAACTACTCCCTGAAACCACGTGGACTGTTCTCTCTGAGGACCTGCCTTCACCGTCCGCTGTTCCCACCCCAGGTTCCGCCGCTTCACTGGCGCTCGGTCGTCAGATTCAGCGCCAAGTCCTGCATCGCACGGGAAGAGTCGTCTTGTCGTTTTGTAATTATCTCATGTGTTTCATTCCAATGATGTTTTCAGGACAATAAGATCATTTTATTCTCAAGACCTGGCTTTGTCAACTTTTTCTGCAGCACACATTACTTTTAAAGACTGAAAGATGGAAGATAGTGTAGCTGAAATGTAAAAGAAAAGGGTGTGGAACGTTGAAAGGTTTTGAAGCTAACAGGAGAGCTGTGAAGAGGACCGTTAAGTGAGGTCGGCTTTGAATTGTAAGTCCTTGAGTGTTTACTTTGAGAATGCCGACCATTATTCCCAGGAAGCTGGTACAGGCCCTGAGAGCACTCATCCCCCAGAGGAAACCTGGCTATGACCTGGGAGAGCAAGTGGGCTCACTGAGCTCCCCCTTGGCCTCATAACGCACACAGCGGGCACGGCCGTACAGAGGGCAGCGTCCTGGTGGGAATGACGGCGTCCCGTCAGGAAAGGAAAGCCTGCTGTGCTCCAGGTAGAGAGGAGCAGCGTTGGTGCCCCTGAGCCAGTGCCAAGACCCGGATGATACAGCTGATGGGCTGTTCTGCTTCCTCTGGGACGTGAGCCTGGCCCCAGAACATGGCTGCGAGCCAGGGGTCCGCAGTCAGAAGGCGGAGTGAAGGAGTGACGGGCCTGACGCAGAGACGGAGGCATGAGCGGGACCAGCATCTGCTCAGGCCCCAGGCAGCTCCCTGTGTCTGTAAAACCCATCGCTGTGCAGGCGCGCGGGGCTGCGGACCCCGAGGCTCATGTGGAGGTCCCTCCAGGGGCATGGTCTCAACACTAAGCCGTCTGCCTCTGCCCTCATTAAGGTCCTTTCATCTTTTTATAGAGACGCACAAATTAGATCAGTAGCAAGGAACACCTTTATCCCTCCCTGTTTTGCTTCCTCAATACCTCCCCCCACACACACACTGAGTCAGACTCACTCCCCTTCCCCGGGAGTGAGCAAGGCTCTACCTGTTAGGAGTAGCAATGGCGATGGACTTACTTCTTTCAGTACACACTCTGCGAGTAGTAGTATGATCCGCATTGCAATCCATGGCCATAATGGAGCTTGAATCCAAACCCGTGTGAGGAATGTAAGGCATCTGTGGAAGATCAGCATCTGTCTTGCTGTTGCCGGGCTCTGCTCAGCAAAACCAAACCAAACAAGAAATGGTTGCGAACAAGCGCATTATTGGGAGTTTGCAGAATTGACTTCCTGCCTGTCAAGTGGCTAGAATGAGCCCAGCAGCCATTACAAGAGCGTTGGGAGACGGTGTTAATAGGTCCGGGAGCAGTGGCTGTGTTCTAATCACAGGAGAAGCCGCCTCCCGACGGGGGCCTCGGGGAAAAGCCACTGGAGCAGCCAGAAGAGTCTAATGAGCACATCAGGGCGGGGAAATGGCTCCCTGCGCCCCAGTGGGTAGATCACTTCAGCTGGCGGTGCAGATCCGCTCGGAGCCACCTCCCCGCCACCCCTCCTCCCACTTCTATTCCTTAAGCCCAGCAGCTGAGGAACCAGACCCAGAGACCTGGGCGAGGATCGAGACTAGCAGAGAACAAACACATCCCTGGCTCAGCAGAGCCGAGCCCCGCCCCGATCCCCTCCCACCAGCGCCACAGTGGGTCTCAGGGTAAGAGTCTTGCACGTTTGTTTCCTGAACCCAGACTTTGCCTTGAAGAGAAGGGGTTTGAGGAAGGAAAAAGGGAACAGTGTCCTAACTGAAGCAGCATCTAATTGTCAAACCTCCTCTCCGGTAGCGTCTGCACGTTCTGTTCTGACGCGGCCAATTGCCTGGGGTCTGTTTCCTGCCCGGCGGCCACGGAGAGAAGTGTCGGAGGAGAAAGGATGTCGGAGAAGGCCCAGGACAAGCTGAAGCGCCTCACACAACAGCACCCCGTTTGTAGAAAGGGCTCCTGTTCAGCACGTCTCCGATGACCTTGGGGCCAGCCGGTGTGAGTTAGATGCCAGCATCAGGCACAATTTCTCCTCCGTGGTCTTTTATTGCCAATGCAGAATGATTAGATAGGGCAGTGGTCGGCAAACCGTGGCTCGTGAGCCACATGCAGCTCTTTGGCCCCTTGAGTGTGGCTCTTCCACAAAATACCACGGCCTGGGCGAGTCTGTTTTGAAGAAGTGGCGTTAGAAGAAGTTTAAGTTTAAGAAATTTGGCTCTCAAAAGAAATGTCAATCGTTGTACTGTTGATATTTGGCTCTGTTGACTAATGAGTTTGCCGACCACTGAGATAGTGGATAGTAAAACTAACATATTTCACTGATGTGACATTTCAGAAAGAGCCCCCAGAATCCACTCTGCTGGGTGAGCCTGGTTCAGCCCTCCTCCTAGTCCTCCCCAAGCATCTTTACCCATTAAAACACCTTCCCCCGTAGTGGGCATCGCCCAATGCCGATCTATTTGATTGATCATTACAACATTTCTGTGTATTATTATCGCCAGTTTAGTGAAGGATCCTGAGGCACAGAGAGGTTAGGCAGTTGCCACAAAGCACACAGCTTGTGACCAAAGATGAGAGTTACTAAGGCGCACTGTGCTCCAGGCACTGGAACGCTCACTCTGCTGAGATGACGCCTCTGAAGCCACGGCCACCTTTTGAAGGGGGAGGGAGTGCCGTCTTTTCCCCAGCGGAGGAAGCGGCGACTGAGAACCATTAAATGGCTTATCCGAGTCATTTAAATGGAGAGGGGTTCAGGGGTGGAGTGTGGGCAGTGTGACCCAGGCTTCCCTCTGAAATAGCGGGCTGAATTGCCAGTTAACCAACACCCCGGGGTCGAGTAAAGGTTTTCTTACTCCACGTGAGGACTCGGCAGGTTGAGGAGGAAATGCATCTACATACAGACGCACTCCTGTTGAGCATCTAAGTGATACAGCTAGAGACATAAAGTTACTGACTGTGTGAAGCCCAGAAACCCGGAGATCTTCCGTTGTTTTATTTTGTTTGGGTTGGTTTTCGTTGGCGGGTGTGCATGCTTGGAGCTGCTGAGATGCTATTAAACTCATTGGTATAATAAACCTTAAATGTGTTAGAGGCCCCGTGGAAGCTTCTGGATCTGAGGATAGGAGCCAGACAAGATGGGGTAAAAAGAGAAGCGTCCGTTCTGTTGTTGGCAAGACCAAGAGGAGTTTCAGGAAGAACATAAGTGTCTACAGGGAATTGTGGGTTTGCTGGCTGTGTGGTGTGAGATGGGAATTGACTGCCACATCTCCTCCTTGGAATATAATCAGGATGATGATGGCATTTGATACAATTATGTTGCTTTTTCTGGAAAAGACAAAGGCATATTGAGCCTGGTGTCAAGACTGTTGGGAGCAATGGAGACTACCAATTTCCCCTTTACTTCAAGGGCTTAACTGACTCCCAGGCCCACAGGCAGTTGAGAGAAGAGCCGGCCATACACAAATCCTGTACACACATCCCAGTGCTGCCGCCGGGTTTAAGGTGGTCCTGTCTCCAGTTAGTGAACAAATACTGCTTGCTTGCGTTCTGCCTGTGAGTGTTATTGTTACTCTTAGTATCGGGGTGTGTCATTTAACAAAACAGGGTCCTAATCCACTGGGACCTCCGCTGCGATGGGGGAAGGTGCTAAGCAGACAGCATCTGGGCCCCTGACATGCGCTTTTGGGAAGGATGGTGGAGGGGGAAGAGCAGTACCCGGTGCTGAGGAAGCGTTGTGGGAGAAGAGCAGGTGCCTGTGAGAGGGAGAGCATCCAGGCAGAGGGAGACGTCCAGTGGCCCTGAGGTGGGAGCCGAGTGGGTGTGGAGGAGAAGACCGTGTGGTCCCAGCGCCCACACAGCAGGGAGAGCAGCCTGGGGAGGCTCCGGGCGCCGAGCTTCCTAGACCAGGAGCAGCCACTGGTCAGGAGCTGGCCTTCCGCTATAAAAAGAAGTGGGCGGATTCAGAAACACCTGGCGTATAAACCAGGGCAGACCCAAGTTTGTGAGATCGTGTGTGAGCTCCAAGAATGCAGTGGCCCCGGCCACGTGCTTCGTCCGTGTGGAGCCAGGAGCCGACGGGGACAGGCCCGGTGGGATCCGAAAGGCTCTCCTCTGTCCTGGCCGTGGGGCCGCCAGAAGGGAAGGGTGGAGAAGTGGGAAGAGAAATGTTCCGATGCAATCCAGGTGCCGCGCTCATCCCCGTGAGCCCTGCCTCGCTGTCATTTCATTTCCCGTGACGTGGAGAAGCGGTTTACAGCCTCCTTCCCGCCTGCCGCTCCTTCTACCTGTGATGCTGCTGGCACGGCACTCTTCTTGAGACCTTTTCTTGTTACAGCAAGAACTCTCCCGGACGGGTTCTCGGAGTCCGAGTCTCTTCCCACCACGATTGTGAGTCTGGTCCCACTTTGGTTTCTTCCGCCCTCTGAGGCTGGCTATGGTATGGAGAGGCCAGTGTAAGATGGGGGATGCTAACGGGTGAGAGAGGAGCTCCGTACGAAAAAGTAATACTAAACCTGGGGAATAGTACTGTTCTCCGCGGTCTGGAGAGTGGAGTCTACTTAATGAATGAGATTAGCTGTCAGTGGAGATGAAAGCAGCGGTTGTAAGGGAGATCTGGGAATACCCACATCCTCTTCAGGGTAACCCTCACACAGTGCAGGGAGACAGAGGTGAATGTGATGCTAAATAAGAAAACATAAACCTGATAAATTAGTTTTTTCACTGTCCGAGCAGAGAGAGAGCCCTCAGCCTGCCAAGACAAACAGCCAATGGGAGTCATGCCTGGAGCCCTGCCCAGCCCAGGGCTGGGGCCTGGTGTGCGAGCTCCAGCCCCGTGTTCTCAGGGCAGGTTCCTCTTCTCTCACTAAATATGGCACCATCCAGTAAATTACTGCCTCGTCAGTAAGTCCTTCACTCATTCACGCAAGTAATGGTAATGATAGAAGTCTATTAAGAGCTTAACATATGGCAGGCATGCTACTAAATACTTTGCATGTGTTTTGCTGATTTAATGCCCACACTGAACTCCTGAAGAAGACACTATTTATCCATTTTGTAGACGGGATGCAAAGGATTTGAATAACTTGTCCATAAATGCATCCTGGCCGCGTGACGGGTTGACTGGGACTCGGGCGTCTTGGTGGCTGAACTTGCACTGGGCGCCTTCTCTGTGGGAGGCTCCGCGCTTGGTGCTGGGTGGAGGTGTGTGTGTGTGTGCGTGTGTGTGTGTGTGTGTGTATGTGTGTGTGTTTGTGTGTGTGTGTGTGTGTGGTAGTTTAGCATTTGCACCATTTGCAACAATCCCTTCCATTCTAACCCTGTGACTTAGCGCTGGCACCGCCATCTTTGTTTTTTTACTGGAAGATGTAGAGAGAGCCGTTAAGTTGCTGATTAGAAATGTGAGGCTTGTGTAACTCTGAAGGGTCTCCAACATTTGCTTCCTGAAACGGCCCGCGAAGCAGGAGGTGCACTGCTGGCCCCCTTCCCGGATGTGGGAAGAGGCTCTGCGAGGCCACGTGCACGCCGAGGCCCGGCCCAGGGGCAGTGACGCAGGACTCGAACCCCTGGCCCCGACGCCACACTGTGTTCTGTTTCTTACCGTCATGCACCACCTGGGACAGCTGACATGTCTGATGGGTCCCTGCAAAATAAAACGTCAATAAATCACATGTCCTCTCACAGAATTTAAAACAGAGCCAAGACATTTGGCTGAACGTCATGTGTCAAAAACGTATACTTGTTAGAAACATGGACGCATTAGTTTCCTTGCCCTTAATCTATCAGTGGACATTTTAGCTGAGTGTAGTGTACATCTCCTTTCTTCCTGGAGAGCTATGGGACCCTTCCCCAAAGGTGCCACTCTTGGCAACATCCCGTGTTTGACCTTGAACCTCACACCGGGTTTTAATTTGAAGACAACAGGCTCCAGCATATTCTGTTTCTCTCGGCAGAATCCATTTCCTGTAGAGGTAGATAAATGAGCATTTTAAAAAAATATTTTTTTTTATTTCATGCCCAGGCTGACGGGGGAGGGGGGGGGTGTGTGCGCATATGGGTGCCGCGGGAATGAGTCCGGGAACAGACTGGATGACTTGGAAGGTCAGCCCAGGGCCGTTTGGGGGCCGTGCCATGCTGAGGAGTGGGTCTTCTCCCAGCATCTCCCCATCTTCCCCGGGCAACAATTGCCCCCCGTGGCCCATCACGCCCAACAGATAACCTGCCCCTGCCCATTCCGGAGCGTTCTCCAGGGGACCGCCCAGGTCCCGTCTGGCCCTCCCGGCCCTGCTCTGAGCCCTCAGGCTGGTCTTCTCAGACGGAACCACACAGACGCCCTGCATGTGGGCTCCCGTTAGGTTCAGTCAGGCGGAGTCAGGCACGAACTGAGGACCAGGCCAGAGGAGGGAGGGTAAGGTACCCCCATCTCTCCATCCCTCAGGGCAACTCAGCACTGACTGCTCTTGTACATGACGTCACAGCGCAGCCTGCTCAGCATCCTGTTGGCTCGGGACAGGGATGTTACTCAGGATGCAGGGCTCCCGATAGGACACAGGAAAGTCCTGGCAAACCGGGGGGGGGGGGGACGGGGGGGCACCCACCACCCAGAAACCTGCCTGGCTGCCTCTTCCCACGGGAGCAGCTGTTACTGCATCTTACGGCTTCCTCCTGGGTCCCAGTGCCACCCCGGCCTCTGCGGGCCAGAGGGAGGGCTGGCTTCCCTCCGTCGCTCTGTCGGGGAGCTGCACCCCCTCACTGATTCCCACCTGCGCCCCGCACCCGTCATTTCACCCTATTCACACTCCTTTGAAGAAGTCCGCCTCCTTCCAGACATTGACTGATATACTCACAAATAGAATTCCCCACAATCCTTTAGCCGAATCCACTCCCTTTTAAAATCTCTCCTGTTCGGAGAAAAGCGGTTCTTTCCTCGGAGTCCTGAGAGGCAGGTGGTCAGTGAACAAGGCCTGGGCCCTGGAGCGAAGCGGGGCTCCCGTCATTATGGCTGGAAGCTGCGTGGCCGCGGACACGCTGCCCATCACGCAGGTTCTTGTCTACGAAATTGGAATGACCGCACCCTGACACACTGAGCAGGGAGTTAAAGAAGAGCGGGGACATGAACCCTGTGGCTGCGCCTCCACCCACTGCGCCGCCCCAGCCCGCTTCCGGCCGCAGCACGTGGCACAGGTCCCTGGCTTCGGGAGGGCTCCCGCCTGCGGCCGCGCAGGGCTGCTCAGATGTGCGGAGGCGGACATGTACCCACACGACAGGCTCTCCTGGCGGCTCACTGTGCTGGGCACTGATTTACGTTCTCGTCTGTCCGTCACACCTGTCAGGAGCCCACCGCGTGCAGACACCACAGCCTCCTCACCTCCCGTCCAGCCGACCACGCAGCCGCCTCGGCGTTGGCACACGATGCCCCTCAAGGTTCTCCCTCCTGAACGTCAAGGGCCGCCTCTCCCTCCGCTCAGGCCTTGGCTCCAATGAGGCCGCTGCAGACAGTCCCAGGAGCACCATCCAGTTACACCCACTTCCGCCCGCCTCTCCTCTCCTGACATCCTGGCATTTCTCACCTGGCACCACACTGTCTGTTTACTTCTTCACGTGTTGCCTGCCTCTCTCCCTGGAAGATAAGCAAAGTGGAGGCAAAGACTGGGATTCGCTTCCCAGTATCTCCCCACCACATCAGCAGGGCCTCGCCTAAGGCCCATACTTAATGCAAATGTGTTACGTAAACAGTACGATGCCAGAACTTAGGGGCAGAAAGGCGAGTAAGATATGGGTAGAGGAGACGAGTTCCAGGAAGCTCAGTGGCCCAGGACGGGAGGGAATGGGCTGGAAATTCTGCAAGCCCTGCTAAGAGGCTTTGACATTCAGGAGACAAGGGCCTGTGTAAAAAGTTCTCTTCTTGTCAAATGGAGAAGGCAGTCTTGAATACGGAAGATTCCATTAGGCCTGGCAAATCCATCTTGTATTGATTGTCTCCCGAATGAGAGAGGCCTGGCTGTAGCCAAAGGAACCACAGTGTAATGGGACTGAGAAACCGCCTTACGGTGAATTGATGTTTCAACACGGGACACAAGTGAATGCTGGAAGGCACCAGGGCGTGCGCCTCCACGGGCACAGGGCTCTTCCTCTCTGTGTTGCGTGATCGTGCGCACATCGCTGCCTGCTCTAAGCCGTAGGCGTCTTGTCTGATAATCAGACAGACCTGTCCCTCAGCAGGGAGCTTTGAGGCTTCATGTCATAAATGCAGTTGCATAGCCCCCCGTCTTGCCCAGGGGATGTGACCAGTGAATGGCTGCTGTTGTTCTCATCATCCTTGGATAATGGACTCAAGGGATGTTGCCAATAACATTTGCTTCCATTTGGTACCAGATGTGGGGTTGAGCAGCTGGTCATTTCCCATCCAGGCTAAACTTCCCCCAGGAGCTGGGATGAAGCTGGGGGCATTGGGGCCCGTGGGCTGGCCCCTCAGGAGGCACAGTTGTCAGGCTGTGGGCGCTGTGATGGTCGGAGATGCAACGGGGCCTGCTCCAGCCTAGGGCTCCTTTCACCGTCTCATACAAAATGGGTTGCAAGGCCTTGATCTCCATGGTAACCTCCTCCCTCCAACACACAAACACACCAACACTGGGGAGTCTTATTTTAAGCCACAGCGATTTCCCCCCGTTTTCAGTCACGCCCCAGAGCTAAGCACTTGGGTAATGCACGGTAAGTGGCATCTACCTAACGTCATCGACAAGCTCTTCTGCCAGGAGGAGCCCGATGAAAGCAAATCAATGGGCAAGGAGGCAGCCCCGCAGCGGTGCCCTGATCTGCGTGATTCAGAGGTCGGGGAGGAGCTGCCGTTAGCGTCAGGCCGGGGTTACTGGAAGCGATCGCGTGCCTGCTGCGTGGGCCCCGGGTTCTCTTCATGGAGTCTGTGGTGACATGCTCTCTGAGGTGGAGGAACCATTCAGGGAACGCGAGTCCTGGCCTGACACTCACCTGCAGAAATGCTCTGCTAAATCAGGTCTCTGTGCCTCAGTTTCCTTATCTGTGAAACATATATATGTCTGTTGAGAGAAACAAAAACAAATTATATACACACTGAGTGGCCAGATTATTATGATCTCTGAACGCATAATAATCAGGCCACTCAGTGTATATCCTATATAATAAAAGGCTAATATGCAAATTGTCCCCTCGACCAGGAGCTTGACCAGCAGGCAGGCCGGCCAACCGCCCATGGCCCCTCCCCCTGGCCAGGCTGGCCGGACCCCACCCATGCACGAATTCATGCACCGGGCCTCTAATACACACACACACACACACACACACACACACACACACTGAATGGCCAGATTATTATGCGTTCAGAGGCTCAGAGATCATCATAATCTGGCCACTCAGTGTGTGTGTGTGTGTGTGTGTATAGGCACTAGACTTGGGTTCAAGTACTTTCCTTGTCATCACTTGATGTGCAACCATAGAAATTCAGCTCTCCTCAATGGCAAAATTAGTTTTGAGCCAGAATAGGGACAAAAACTACGTGTCCAGGCTTGCTCCAGCCTGCTGAATCGGGGTGGAGGCCTGGGAACCCTGTGGAGAATTACGTGCCGAGGTTCAGGTTTGTGGTAGACGAGCCCCATCAGGGTCCACCAGTGTCTGCAAGGAGCGTGGACGGGCCGCGCCTGCACCCTCCCAGCTCGGATCGCCGCAGCCCCTGCGAACTCCTTGCACTGTCCTGTCCCGTCTTCGTTTTATAATAATCTACTCAGTAGAAAGCTCCCACTAATAGGAGACAGACTGGGATGTTTAAAAATCCTCCAATATAAAGAATGCATGCAGCACTTATTGGAAGCTCTTGCCTCTCACTCTCCTCCCCTGAAGGTTCTGACGACCCTGACCTGATAGAGCTCGGGGTCACGGGCATGGACCCACATCTTCTCAGCTGGGTGGTCATGGATAAGGTAATTAATATGGATTCCTATTTGATGACAAGTAAATAAGCTGGTATCACACATGCGTGCGAAGCCAGAATTTAACAAAAACAGGGAATATGCTAATTAGCTGGGCGTCATGACCGCTCAGGAGGAGGCTGCATCACGACTGCTCAGGAGGAGCTGCGCACACAGATGGGCGGGAGGGGACTGCATGCCGCCCCCCACCCCATGAGGCTAGGGCTGGGGGCGGGCCAGAGTGGAGACACAACACACAGGAGCGCCTGCCCCCACCCCAGCGGACACAACGGCTGCGGCCAGCGCTACATGGGTCAGGTGCAGGTCCCGGCCCCCCCCCCCCCCCCGGGGTGCCTCCTTACACAGCGGGAGGCGGGGCGCCTCCTCAAGTGATTTCAATCGCACGCTGGGCCTCTAGTATAGACATAACATAACGAACCAAGGTCATCATACTCCAGAACATGGTCCAGTATCTTGAACATTTAACTATTACATTTATTTTTTAAGTAGACTTTCACGTGTGTTTTTTGTAAGTGGGCCTGACAATAAACCTGAGCTAAAGAAGGTCAGCCCAGGATGGAGCAGGCGTGTCTCTTTATTCAGTATCAGACCCCGTCATCGGGAAGAATCAGACAGTGCTTCCCTTCCAAAACTAGTTGTGGAATTAGTACTTTGTTTTTCGTTTTCTCAACAAGATTGAGCACCTTTTTCAGCTCGTGCAGATTGTAAACAAAAGAGCCATGCCTTTGACATGGGTGCTCAATGTATGTTCCAGACATTGCACATACATGTAATCACAGTCAACGTTCAGTCTGATCTGAAGTCACGTCACCCATTGTTTAGCTTCTCAATTAGATTGTCATCTCGGATCTGTCTCTCTCGCAGCTGGAGCCTCGGTAACTGGCTCAGAGCCTTAGGTAGAGTAGCTGATCAAAATTTAATTGTTGTGAGAATTTTCATCTTAATGGTACACTTACTAAGGGGAAAAGAGGGACCACATCAAAGTCATTTATTTTATTTTTTTAAATATATTTTTATTGATGTTTTACAGAGAGGAAGGGAGAGGGAGAGTTAGAAACATCGATGAGTAACATCGATCAGCTGCCTCCTGCACGCCCCCTACTGGGGATGTGCCCGCAACCAATGTACGTGCCCTTGACCGGAATTGAACCAGGGACCCTTCAGTCCACAGGCCGATGCTCTATCCGCTGAGCCACACCGGCCAGGGCCACATCAAAGTCATTTAGAGAATGAATGGCAGTGGCTTATCGAGACTCCAGTTCTTGCTCCTGAGTCCAGGCAGAGCGAATAAAGGGGCGTTTCAGAGTCATCCACTGTTAGACACAACTTCAGTTACCAGGCTCGGGTCCTTCTTGACTTGGAAATGAAGGACAGCAGAGCCCCCCAATACCGGCAGCGGGTGAGCTGGGGGAAAGGGAGGCTTAAAACATCGCCCAGCCACCATGAATCAAAGCACTATCCACTCGGGGGCACGGGTCACCTTTAAGGTGCTCTCTGCCCTTCTTGAGCCTAACGGATGGTGACTCCAGATGTCAGCCTTTCCTCGTTTGCATGTGACCCTTGGATGTTAGCGTGAATGACATTTATCCCAGAAAGGTCAGCCAGTCCTTTGAAGTGAACTGTGTGCAGAGAGGAAGGGAATTTGATGGGTAATGGGGATGGTCTCTCAGCAGCCTTGCGAGTGGGAAGCGTGTTTTCACCCCCCCCCCCCGGCTTCATAAAAGGAGGTAAAGCTGAACCCCCACTAAATAAACACCTGGATCAATGGTGCGTTGGTATCTAAGCCTAAACTACCAAGAATGACCATAAGAGCGTCCACTTCTGAGCTTAAGCTGTGCAGGTTCACCCAGGCCCGATGGTAGGTGGCCGATGCCCGGGCTCACAGGCTTGGCCCACCTTTAGTTTCGGTCATGAACACTGTGGATGAATCAGATCCGCCTCCCGCCGGCCCTGCCTGTCTTCCCACAGGGGCCCCTAGGTCTTCTGCCCCAGGAGCTCCCTCAGGCCTCTCAAGGAGGGGCGGTGCACCTGGGTAGCATTAATGGACAGATATTACAGACTCCCCCTTTCAGAGGGACCAGTCTGTGGTGTGTGTGTGTGTGTGTGTGTGTGTGTGTGTGTGTTTACTCGCTTACCAGAACTGGGGTGCACAGCAAATTTCCAGGAACAATTTAAGACATTGATTAAACGTCCACAAGACATACCAGGACCTAGGACTACAAGGATGATCAAAGACGGCCCCCGAATTGTCAGAGTTCAGGGTCCAAGAGGCGATGGAGCCCTCTGTCATCTTGGCAAACGCCTGATCTTTGGAAACTCGGGTCAGAGCCAGCCTTCAGGAAGTCGTGTGATGCCCTTCAGAATGCCCTCTGCAAGCGTCCTCGCCATTGTTCCCGATGTCCGTGCTTCTGTCTGTCTCCTCGCTGAAGGGTGAGCTCTTTGAGGGCCAGGACCCAGGATACAGGACAGTGTACACAGTGGGTCCTCAGAGGTTTGATTGAAGGAACAGAATGAAATAACACATCCTGGGAACATTTAACGAGGTGTCTTGTACATGACTCAGAATTGCCTATCTCCCCCTTCCTCCCTGCCTTCCTGTGGATTCTTCCTATTGCTCCTCCGATGGATAGCTCCTATATTTTTGTAATTCTAATGGTGAGCAAAATCTCCAGTCATCTGAACGCCTAGTGGAGAAGAACGGGTCACCTTCTGACTGCTACATCGTAGGCGCCCGTCGATTTCACAGCTCGGGCGGAATTGACTTGGTGTCTCCCGTTTGCAGGATTAGCCACCTCTCAAAGCAGACAGTAGCTGACGGCAGCCCCCAAAGGGAAGGACAATAGGTTGATTACAAAACACTGCTTTGAAGTAAGAGGGGGAAAAACAACAGAACAAGCAGCTGGTCCCTAGGCTTGTCAGAAAGGTGGGGTGGTCTGGCCCAACAGGATTCATTGCCTGTTTTCTCTCTCACCCAGAAACATCAGTACTGTCTTGTCCCTCAGTCTGAATCTCCTGGCACCATTACCTCCTCCTCCAACTGCTCGCACCCCCACCCCCAGTGAATGCACGCAACTAAACACAAACATGAGCCACCTGGCTTCCGGAACATTCGATGCGCACCTCCAGCCACTGGTCCCCATTAGAATGCTGTCACTCATCCATCACAGCTGGGAAATGCCGGGGACAGACCATTTGCCACCCAGCAGCCGGTGTGCATCCCATGTTTGGGGGGCTGGCTGTGGACCATTTGTTTCTTGAATGAAGGAAGTCAGCCTGAACACTCTTTCATTTCGGGTAATTGCTTTTTCTTTTATGTCACAATATGCCGGAGGATGTATTCTTTTGTCGCTCCCTTTCTGTGAGTTGCATTGCTTATTAATGGATTTTGAGTTTATTTCCTGATTCTGACCAGGGACATTTATAGAGAACACTGCTGTGTTTAGATGGGGAACCTGGAGGGCAGACAGAGGCAGTACACTCGGTCAAACACCTGGGCAGAAACCAGAGAAGAAACAAACTTTGCAAAAGGCCCTCACAGACAAGACCTATTTTGCTTCTCACCAGCTCAGCAGGGAAGAGGAGGTTTTATTGCACTGCTCCCAGGGCAAGGATGGGCGTTGGGTGGTTAAACGACTTCGCCAAAGACTCACATGGAAAGGTATGGCTCTAGTTTGTAACCAAGTCCCGCCCTGACTCCTGTCAGTTTTTTCCATAGACCAAGGATAAGATTTACAATAGTAAGAATGAAACTGTTTTAATGAAAATAACGACAGCCCAGCCAGCATGGCTCAGTGGTTGAGAGTCAACCTATGAACCAGGAGGTCCCGGTTCAATTCCTGGTCGGGTCACCTGCCGGGGTTGCGGGCTCAATCCCCAGTGGGGGTTGTGCAGCAGGCAGCCGATCAATGATTCTCTCTCATCATTGATGTTTCTATCTCTCTCTCCCCTCTCCCTTCCTCTCTGAGATCAATAAAACTATATTTAAAAATAACATACAAGCCCTTCCGTGAAATCCTTTTTATTTCTAATGCTCATTTTGCACGAGGAAGCAGGTGTGCAGGGGAGGAGCGGCACTGGTAGAGAATTGGTGTGTGGGCCCGTTGTTTCCACGGAGCTGTGCCGAAACTGAACACGGGCAACAAAATGCACAGCCTGTGCCTTTGACTCCCTCGCCCTGTGGCTATAGTCTGGGGGCTGATGGCTGAGTTTGGTGATGATTCATTAGTCAGTAGGAACCGGTTATTCTAAAACCTCGAGGACCTGGAATTTAACAAGGGTGTGTGTTTGAGTTACTAAAATCTCAGGGTTAAAATTCAAACTACAGGAAGAGAAGGCACAAAGATGATTAGGCAGAGTGTTAGCAATGAGCAAACAAGTTTGAATGGGGGCACCCTTCTCAACAGGAGGGGAATAGATAGAAAGAGGATGTCTTAGTAACTTGGGCTGCTCTGACAAAATACCATAGATTGCGTGGCTTAAACATTAGACAGTTGTTCCTGGTATTTCTGGAGGCTGGAAGTCCAAGATCAAGGTGCCAGCAGGGTTGGGTTCTGGTGAGGATGTGCCTGCTGGCTTGCAGTTTGTACAGTCTGTGTACCCACGTGACTTCTCTGTGAATGAGTGGGGGAAGATATATTTCCCTCCCTCTCTCTCTCTTTCCTCATGAGGGCACTAATCCCTTTCTGAGGGCCTCACCCTCATGATCTTATTACCTCCCAAAGCCAGAGCTCTAAATAGCAGTACACTGGGCGTTAGGGCTTCAGCAGATGAATGTTAGGGGACTCAGTTCAGTCAGTATCAGAGGAAATGAGCTAGACACTCAGTGGAGGCACGTCATCTGTGTAGTGGGAAGTTGCTTCAGAAAGTATAGACTCCAGGCATTAAAGGGCTAAGTGGAAACATTTACCCTCTTTCTCCTCCTTCCTAAGCTCCATCTCTTAGCTCTGCTTGCTTTACTTGTGGCCTCATTTTCCCCAACTGCTATCAGGTTTTCACTTTACTGCGAAGACAATAAATGGTGGCGTCCACTGATTTCAGCTTTGTGTCCTAAAAGACAAACACAGCAGGTCCTCAAATAATGTTGTTTCGTTCAGTGTCACTTTGTTATAACATTGATGAGAAAAAGGAATTAATTCCCAGACAGGGCCACTGTCTGTGTGGAGCCTACGCATTCTCCCCAGGGCTGCGTGGGTTTCCTCTGGGTCCTCTGGGTCCCTTCCTCACCCAGGAAGTGAGCACATTGGGTTACCGGCATGTCTATGTTAGCACAGGCTGCGAGAGGGGGAGGGGTGAGAGGAGCCGCTTTCATGGATGGAATATTCTCTGTATATATAGATATGGATAGAGATAGAGATAGAGATGTAGAGATAGAGATAGAGATGTAGAGATAGAGGCAGAGATAGGGATAGAGATAGAGATAGAGATAGAGGCAGAGATAGAGATAGAGGCAGAGAGATAGAGATAGAGGCAGAGATGTAGAGATAGAGGCAGAGATAGAGATAGAGATAGAGATGTAGAGGTAGAGATAGAGGCAGAGATAGAGATGTAGAGATAGAGATAGAGGCAGAGATAGAGATGTAGAGATAGAGATAGAGGCAGAGAGATAGAGATAGAGAGATAGAGGCAAAGATGTAGAGATAGAGATAGAGGCAGAGAAAGAGATAGATAGAGGCAGAGATAGAGATGTAGAGATAGAGATAGAGGCAGAGAGATAGAGATAGAGATAGAGATAGAGAGGTAGAGATAGAGATAGAGATATAGTGCCAGAATGCCCTGACATGAGAAAACTCTGTATATTTAATGACAAAAGTTACAGAAAATAATTCTTGCTTGGTCAGCATTCAGGGACCACTATATTGGCTGACCACTCTGAGCTTTTGTTGTTCTAATATTGGGTGATTGTAACTGAGAGAGAGAAGAATATCTTTGGATGGAAAAGAAGAACATACTGAGGTGTATGGCTGAGCTGACATAGCTGTACCGGGTGCCACCCAGTGCTCCCTCGCGGTCTCGCTTGCTAACACAGGAGCTCCCTGCCACATGCTTCCAGGCAACGAAGATCCCCAAGACTTTCCAAGTACAGATCAACCGACACGCGCAGCACCGATCACGTGCAGACCATCTCATCCACAGAAACGCACCACAGAGAGAGCCCGCTCCCCGTGGCGCCCTGCCCTCCAGCTTCCGTGGTCCCAGCAGGTGCCGGATAGCCCTGTGGAGCCCAGACTGGCAGCAGCTGTGCAGGGCCCCTGCCGATCACGCCACCTGTCACCTGGCCGCAGTGCCGCCCGCGTCGGGGTCGCTCCAGGGGAGGCAGCATCCCGCCAATCAGGCTGGAGTGGAGCAGGGTCAGAGGCACCCAGCTCCTTCCACCACCGCCTGCTCCTCCGGGAGACAGCAGGCCCCACGCTTTACGGGGGTTAGTGCCATCGCTGGTTTTGAGTGGAAGTAAACAGCTTAGAACCACTTAGTCCAGGCGTTTTCAGCCAAGGTACGAACCGCAGTCACTCGTGGGTCCCCTGGATTTCAGGTCCCTGACCCCAGCCTAGACCTTCAGTGTTAGAGTCCCAGGGAGGCGGGTGCGTGTGTGTACTCACACAAGCTCTGTTGACTTGGACGGGGTTAGAATCAGCTGGCCCAGCAGCACCCCGCCCCTGAGACAGATGCGGGTGATGATGTCTACCTTAGCAAGGAGTTCGCCGGAAAAGAAAACTCAGACTTCAAAAATTCAGAAAGGAAAGAAGAAGAAATGCAAGGTCAAGATTTGAGGACAGGCTTCTGTGCTGCGTTTTTTCCTTAAGCTAATCCTATATAACAAAAGCCTAATATGCAAAATGACCAAACAGCAGAATGACCAGTGGAACGACCGGTCGCTATGACACGCACTGACCACCAGGGGGCAGATGCTCAACACAGGAGTTGCCCTCAGCCTGCAGGCCCCAGGCCAGACAAGGTGGGTGCCAGTGGGGGCCCCCCGATTGCCCCACTGGTCACCTTGCAGATCGGCCCTGATTGCCAGCCAGGCCTAGGGAACCCTACCCGTGCACGAATTTTGTGCACCGGGCCTCTAGTTGCAAAATAAATATGTTTGGGTATTATTTCAAGACAGAGATGCATTAAAAGTCATGAACAACATCAGTTTGAGGTCACATCCTGCCCGTGTCTCCCATGCCTAATTATTTGGCACACTATCATGGGCACACATACACACGCACACATGCACACACACACACACACACATGCACACACACACACAGAGCCAAGAGCATTTATCTGAGAAAACGATCCTGCATTTCAACCCCATCACTTACTGTGAAACTTCCTACAACTGAGTTAACCTCAGCATCCTCACGTACAAAATTGGGAAAATACTAGTGCCCACTTCATAAAACTGTGAGATTTAATTTTTAAAAAAATCATAAATGGAAAGCACGTCACGGAGTTCTTGGCATGTAAATGCTTGGTAAGTATGACTCATGATGATTATTCAGACCCTGAGGAACATGCTTCTATTTACTGTAGATACCGACATGCGGGCCACCCGAGGTAAATCCTGGCCATGCCACTCACTGCCATGGCCCCCTGGCCAGCTCTGTCAGAGGGCACAGGGCCAGCGCGTCTGAGGGAGGCTGGCAGAGCGGGAACCGGAAGCTGGGACCTGCACTGTCGCGCTTGCCACTCAGCGCGTGGCCCCTGGAGCATCCTTAGCGTCTGTCTGCCCCGCCCCCTGGGAGCCTGTTTAAAGCAAGGATCTGAGCCCCACCCAGCCCTGTGGTCTCTAAATGTGCGTTTTAACAGGACCCGCAGGTGGCTCGCAGTCCATTAAATTTTGAACAGGGCTGCTTTAACAAGCAGGGCCGGGTGAAGCAGACTGGGAGCCGCCGCCTAACTCGGTGCAGGAGCTACAGAAAGAAGATGGAATTACTGGGTGAGGACAGTGACAGGGCAGGCTCCCTGACAGCTAACTGACAGGTAATTTTACAGGGACGGAGCCCGTAAATGGGATTCTGGAAGAGAAGGCTTTGCTATCTAGGATGGTTCCTTAGGGTCAGCTCACTTCAAAGGGCCTGTAATCCTGATCGGAGAGATCAAAACACCGAGCAATCTTAGAGAAGCGCAGCTGACTTCACGCGTGAGAGGCAGGCGAGGCGCTCGGCAGCACTTCTGAGCTGGGGTGGGTGCGGGCCAGAGGGCAGCGGAGAGAGAGGTCAGAGGCCGGGAGGCCGGCTTTGGCGAGGGCTGTGGGGGTGCCGTGAATCCTCGATCAGCTTGGGAGACGGAGGCTCTGCCCCTTCTCCTTAAAGCACGCGAAGGGCGTCCAGGGAACGAACCCAGGAGCTGGGTGTGTGTCCCCAGAAATTCAGGGGCGTGAAGACGGATCGCCGATTTAAGTCTCAACATCCGAACGGCAGAAGGTAGCCGCTAGCGTGACAAGGACAGCAACCAATAGGGAAGAGCTAGGACAGGAGCAGCCAGAGGGCGCCGCCCAGGCCACGGGGATGGAGACGGGCTTCTTCCCTGGGGGGGCGGGGAGGGGGTCCCACTCGGAGAGGTTCCACCGGGAGACGCTCCAAGGAGCAAGTCCTCAAGGCCCTCCGAAAAGCAGCTGTAAACATCTGCCAGCCACCGCCCTCCTCTGCCCGGAGCACCTCCCGCCCCCTCTCTCCCGAGGGGCCATGGGCAGCCCAGGGAGCCACAGGGAGATGAAGAGCAGTATCAGGACCCGTGGAGAAGCCCTTCCCGCCTCTCCCCACACAGGTGCTCTGGTCGGAGGCAGGACCGGCCCCGGGGCAGAGTGAATGGGTGCAAGGAGGCACTGACTCTGGAAGGGGACCAGGAATGCTGGGGGCTCTGCCCCAGGTCCCGCCCACAGCCCACACCAGCTCAGCTGGCCACAGCCTCCCTGCGTGCCCAGCTCACCCTCCGGTTGGAGGGTTTGGCTGGAACCCAGGTCAGTTCCTGGCTCTGGGTCCTGGGGAGCTCTCGATGAGGTCCCCCCCACAGTGCCAGTCCCGCCACGTGCTTACTCAGGCCTTCCAGACGGCAGGCCTCGGGCACGCGCCCCTCTCCTGTCCTTCCTCCCCCTTTTCAGGGCATTACGGGGAGGGATGGGCAAGGAGCAGAAATATGACAGCCTGCCCTGTTATTGCAGCCACGGCAGGCGTGTAAACACGCACTCACGCTCTGTATAATCACACATTTGTATGTATTATCATTTGCTATTAGTTTTATTCCTCCTATTTTAAACGTTATTATCCAAACAGACTGGGCACAAGCTTTCTGTACTTGTTCCGCCATAAATAAACAAGGAACGCCTAAACACACTTTGTGAAATGTCATCTCCCAACCACAGCTAGGATGCCGCATAAGTAGGAAACCAAAATTAAATCAGACTGGGCACGGCGCCCAGACCGCGGGCTTCCGGCAGACAGATGCAGAGGGAGGAGAGAGAAAAGACACAAATTGCAAAAAAACGGTGCAATCACAGCGGGGACCGCCGTAATTAACCCCAGGACCCGTCTGTTTGTTCTGGGACCCACCGTCTAGTTACCTCTGCAAAGGAAAGTTGAAAACGGTCCATTTTGGCTCTGGCTGGTGAGGCTCAGTTGGTTGAGCGTCATCCCAGGCTCCGAAGGAGGTAACCCATTGATGTTTCTCTCTGACATGGATGTTTCTCTCTCCCCTTCCCTCTCTCTCTCTAAAAAAATAATAAAAACATATTTAAAGAAAACAGTCCACTTTTATTTGAGGTGAATCTCCACTATTGGCATTGTCTAAGTTTCTTCTTTTTTAAATTAAATCTCACAAAGTTTTGCTTGTATTGAATTTTTAAAACATTTTTTCTTATTATAAAATAATTCTATAATTATTCTATAATAATTCAATAGTAACTATACTAGAGGCCCAGTGCATGAAATTCATGCACCGGTAGGCTCTCTGCTCTCTCCAGAAAGGAAGGGCGCGCCCAGGCTTCGGGGAGGAGAGGAGGTGCACGGAGGGCACCAGGAGGCGGGGGCTCCCTGTGTGAAAACGGGGGATCGACCGCTTCCCAGTCCTGCTGTGTCCTCCTGCCCACACGGCTGCCGCGGCAGGTGGGCCCGGGGGGTCCTCTTAGCCATTAAGTGTCCTTCACCGTGGAAGGCCACTGGGCACGGAAGTCAGTTAGTGAGTGTCCTGGGCTGGCCCCGCACTCTCAGAGAACTTGGGGGGCATTCTGCGTGCCTCCTGAGGTTGTAGGGGGCACGGGAGGGCCAGGACTGGCTGGAGATGGTGCAGGAGGAATAGAGGCCGCCTGTCCCCGCTTTGTGCTGACAGCGCCCAGCAGGGGGAGGCTCACCGTGGCCATGAATTTCTTAACCAGGCCCTGGACACTTCCCTTGTCTGGGGACGTGAGTCTTACCGTACTCGTCCGTGTTGAGCCTGCTGGGAAATGCACTCTCGGTCTCGGAATGGGCCCAAGAATGACCGCGTTCCAGCGCCGGGGTTCTTTCCAGTAGGAACACAGCACCCAGAGCATTCTCAGGGCCCCGACAACTTGAATTAGTGTCTCTTCCTGTTCCTACTCGCTGCCGGCGGCCAACTCACCCTGAAACAGCTTTAACCAATGCCATGCCTCTTTACCCACCATCGCCGCTCACAGGGGACCCACTCACACCCCATTAAGGAAGGGAGTGTCGGATGAAGAGACCCCGGGTCCTCACTCCGGCTCTGTGGCCAATGAGCCGCATGACCTTGGCCAAGTCCTTTCTCAGCTCCTCTCCCTCTCGAAGCAAAATGAGGGGTTGGACTAAACCAGAGAACCTTACGAATCTTCCCAGCTTCTAATTTAATTCCACCAACATTTACAGAGTGCGTGCTCTGTTGCAATCACCGTGCTAGACAGCTCCCAGCTGTGCCATCTCTTTTTTCTTCCGTTAAAAGCTGGAGTCCGGTAATGTTCATGCAGTTTTTAGTCTGGAAAGCACTGGACTGGGAGCCCCACGCTTCAGGTTGTGCTTCCAGCGTCATCGTTAAAGGTTTGTGTGGTTTCACACAGTGAGCCGGCCGGCTGGGTTTGGGCTCGGGTTGCGCATCAACCTAGGAGCCAGGAGGTCAGGGTTCAATTCCCGGTCAGGGCACAGGCCCGGGTTGCAGGCTTGATCCTCAGTGTGGGGCGTGCAGGAGGCAGCTGATCAATAATTCTCTCTCCTCATTGATGTTTCTGTCTCTCTCTCCTTCTCCCTTCCTCTTAAAAAAAACAACACATGCCCAATAGGAAAGTCCAGAAATACACAATTTCTAGGTTTGAAAATGTGCTCTGCTCTGAGTCCCGCCGCTGCGTGGGGCCTGGACGTGACTGAGTGTCAGGAGGCGGGCACCGCACCTCCATCTGCAGCGTCTCTGCTGTGGGGGCGCTGCCCCGGGGGCCGCAGTGCGCGTGGTCAGTCGCCTTTGTTTTACTTCACAGCGGCCCCAAGTGCAGGGGGGGTGACCCGGATGCACCAGCAGAGCCGCCGCGCTTCCTCGCAGGGAAAAGCTGTGCAGTTCAGGTGGGTGTTCTGTGAGACCAGGTAACTTTTACTACAATTTATTGTCACAATGGGTCTACTTTATCATTAGCTACTGTTACCCTCTTACTGTGCCTAATTGATCAGTTCCATGTTACCCTAAGTCTGCATGTGTTTGGGAAAAAACTATCGATGGCGTTCGGTACTATCCGCGGCTTTAGGCATCCACAGGGGTCTGGAAACGTCCCCCCTGCAGATAAGGGGGGATGGCGGTATTTCACTTGAACTGGATGCTAACTGCGTTAGTAGGTATGGTCACCCGCCTTTTATCCGTGCGAGTTCTGGAAAGGTTCAGTGACACGTCGGTGATGCCATTTATTCCCATCAGCTCCGTCTCCACGCCCAGCTTTCTCCATTCCGAGATGCTCTCTCTCTGGCGAGAACGCAGCTGGAATCAGACTCCAGCGCCGTCTCTGGTTGCTCTAAATTGCCTTTGAATGGAACCCAATGTGGCCGAGACTCACCTCACATATCCTTCTTATAACCTTCTTGTTTCCTTGGAAATGCCAACATTCACTCAGCAGAAAACACCAGCCTTGCACTCAGTGCCCGGCGAAGGGTTCCGATGATTGAGGCCCAGCCTCACCTCCAGCAGGCCCAGCCCTCGTGAGAGGCCCGTGCACAGAGGAACTGGGATGCCCTGCGCTCTGCACTGAGAAGGATGTCCCTGGTAGGAACGGAACGTGGACGAGGAGATGAGGCTGGTCCAGCGCCCCTTCTGACCCAATAGTCTGACTTCTCTCCGTCCACCGGGCTCCCTCCTCGATCTCCTTGGAAAACTTCCTGACTTACTAATACGTGGGGGAGCATCACCCCGATGCACCATGATGCCTTTCCACAAATGCCCCTCGCAGTCACACCGGTGGGACAAGTGCACGGGGTGTGATGCTACAAAACGACCCCGTTCCACTCCCCTTCTCATAGCTACGCACAAAGCGCACTTGCTCCTATCACAGGACGTGCAGTGCAGGGCCCCCTCCAGGAAGGGTGTTGTTTTTTTAACTGTGATAGGCTTTCTAGGGACTTGATTCCAAGATGAAGGGGATGATGTTGAGGAGAAAGACACCTCACCGCTCAGTGTTTGCATTTGGAAGCTGTACAGTGGTACCCAGGGCGGGGCGGGGGGGTGGGGGTCACTATGATGGCCAGGGGATGGGTGGATGGAGCTCAGAGGAAAGGTGGGGAATTGAGCCAGGACCCGAAGGCAGGCCTGGGATGCTAACCCTGGATCCAGGGTTAGAGTTGGAATAAATAATCACAGCTGGATAGAAGAAAGGTGCTGATTCGTAATCACGTGGGCATTTCCAGATCCAGAAAACCAGAGGTATAAGATAGGCGTGTTTGAGATAGACACAGATGTGGCTGTGATCATTAATATACATTATTATGCGGATATAAATACTTGATGAAGTTCAATCAGACTGTGAAGTCTTCTGATTCTCTCCCCTTAATATTAAATTCTAATCCTAATCAGGATCATTAAAAACCACCTCCAAGCAATTGCCTTAATGTCTTAATAATTATCTCATATATGTATAATAATTAGTTCAATGATTACTGTATGGCTGGGCAACAAATTTATGGTTGTTGTTATTTAAATAAAGCAATAATGAACATCTTTGCGTAAAAGCTTTAAAAATGTTTACCTGTTCCAATTCAGTAAGTCATTTCTGGATGTATAATTTAAAGGGAAAATCAGAAATGAAGTCAAAGACACGTGTTAGTGGAATTCACATGTTTCTGTCTGTATGTGTGTCAGGATCAAAGAGTGCTGTCTGGTTTCAAAGCTCATGCCGCTGACTTTGCCATGTCGCCGTCCTGTGTGCAGACAGATGGGCTCGAAAATAAATACACGAGAGATCAAAGCAGATGCTGACACATTTGCATTCTTGCTTGGAGCCAGAGCCACCTTTGGATCAGAGATACCTAGAAGAGAGAACAGACTCCAGATCAGATACACTTGAGTCATGCTGAGCCTCTAATACTTACCAGCAAGGAAAACTTAAAGAAGGTTTAATCCCCTAAGTACCAGCTGCTTTATCTGTGATTGTAAAAATGGGGGATAATAGGCCCTCATCTGGGCAGAGCCCCACACCACCTTCCAGGCACGGACCTGGGACCCAGGAAAATCCATCCCCCCACCCCCCGCCCCGCCCTCTCCAGGCCCTCCGCAGCGCTGTTCGGAGAGCGCGTGCGTCTGGGCGTTGATCTGCGGCGGTTTATTTTGAGTTCATCACGTTCTTCAGCGTCACTGGTCCCTGCAAGGCCCCGTCTTGTGCGCTCTCTCCAATTATCCTTCTTACAACCAAAGCTAAGGCGTCTTCTCCGGCCGCTGCATGTTATGCTGGTGCTGCTTTAACTTACTCTTTTTCTAGACTCTTCCGTGGGTTCTTTAGGGATCTATTTTAGACGTTTCTTCTTTTCTAATATATGATTTAAAACTGGGAATTTCTCCTTTGATTTAGAAGTGTTTTGCTTAAATTACAGATGTTCAGAGACTTTTCAGGTATTCTTTTAAAAAAAATATCAGCTTCTAATTTAATTATACGGGGGGGGGAGCAAAAGTGGGTTTACAGTATGTATTATTATTTATTAATTATTGTATTATTTTCCCCACAAACAACCGTGACCTTACCTTTGCCCCACCCTGTATTGTGACTAGAAAACTTTCTCTGTATTATTTCAAGTATTTTATTTATTCTTTTTGTTTTCTATGTTTATTTTTAAGTTTTTTTTGTGTTTTTTTTTTTTTTTTAATTGTTGACAGTATTACAGATGTCCCCTCGTTCCTTCCCACTTCTCCCCTCCACCGTGAGTTAAAAGATCTGACATGCGGGTCAGTTACTCTCTCGGGTGTTTTGCACATTTTAGAAATTCTAACCATACTGGGAAGTGTGCTTATTAGGAACAACATCTCCAAAGTAGGATCCCCAAGGCGGGTCTTCCGAACTCACGCGTCCAGAGCACCGGGGACATTGTCCACGCTCACCTGCGCGGGCCGCCCAGGACTCTCCGTCGCGAGGTCTGAGCACCTGCGTTGTTGACCCAGCACTTGGGCCATCTTCTAGTCCTCCGTGGTTCCCGGCCACATGGCGAAAACGGCTTCCCTATAAACACTGACCTAGTAATTCCAGACCTGACCGCTTCTCCTCAGGCCCTGGGACACACACGTGTACATCACTAAGAAAGACTGGTTCAAAGTCAAGTACACACGGGCCTCGGGGTCTTGTCCCGAGTCCCAGAGACCTTGGCATTATTCCTCACTCCTGGTTCCCACGCCCTACGATAGGCCGGCACGGATGGCTCTCATGAGCGTCTCTGCCCACCGCACCCATCCTCACTGCCCGGGAGAGAACGTAATACCAGTCCCACGAGGAACCATCATCACCATGTTGCTGTCCTTTCTCTCAGACAGTCTGTGAGGGCAGCTCATCTTCATTTAGGAGCAAATAATGAACCTACAGGACAAATGAGACAGAGAGAGGTTTCACACCTGTCCGTGTGTGTGTGTGTGTGTGTGTGTGTGTGTGTGTGTGTGTGTCTGCATAAGTCCAGTCTCAGGAGAAATAGACATAGTAATTAATACATTTGGAATTAGTACAAAGCAACTCTAACCATGAAGTAAACCACCTTCCTCTCCGGTGACGTTAGCTTGGTCTGAGAGTTAGACCACCGAGAAAGGAGCGTCTGCAATGAGACAGTCCTTCTCTCCCCTCATTACTCTTTCGCCTTCCCTCATTCTAACTGTGGTTCATGAGACACTTCCTCACGAGTGTCCCATTGTGTCACTCACAGCAGCCCTCTGTCATAGCACAGCGAGCCGCACAGTTGGGGAAACCAACCCTTGAGGAGGTGTCTGCCAGGTTAACTCGGTGAGGGAGAGGCAGAAAGGATACGCCAAGCAAAGTCATTTGTTTTCGCAGTCATCGCTCGTGTATCTTACGAGCAAGATTTTATTCTTTGGCAAGAAGTGTACTACAAAATGAAGTATCGCGTCAAAAGTCCAGCTTGATTGCCCGGCAAGAAAGAATGGCGATGGGCCTTGATGTCCAGGGAGCGGGTGAGGATGCTGAGGATGCCCTTTCGTAGCCCAGAATGATGTCAGATGATGTCAGATGACGGATGCCTCAGACTGAGCGCCTCTGAAGGTCACCCAAGGTTGGCACAATAAACAACGATCAACACAAAGATGTAACCCCGCTCACTGCCGCTGACAGCGCCATAATTTTTGTCCCGGCCTCCCAGCAAGGCGTCCCGAGCCAGCCATTACTCACAGCCCGCTGGGTCAGAGGTGACTGTGATTGCGCCGCAGACCCTGCCGCCGTCTCTAGGCTGCGCTGAACCAGGGCCTGGGCCCTCCGCAGATGGCGATCTAAACCCTAAATTCTTCCTGTTAGCAAGGAGAGAGTCGAGTCTCTCTCCCTGAGTTATTAGGAATGCTTAAAAATAAAACAAAATCCAAGACTGATGCTCCAAAAATACCAGACACATGACTGAATAATAGCTCCCGAATATTGAATGTTCAATACGTATTAACAAAAATGTGCAGAAATATGTCTTAGTTTCTCATTAAGACGAGGGGGAAAGTGACAGGAGCGTGTCAGGTTGGTGTGGAGGTGAGGGCTTATACGTCTGAAGCTCACTGCGCAGTGCTGGGCCGCAGGAAATGTCTAGAGCAGTGGTTCTCAACCTTCCTAATGCCGCGACCCTTTAATACAGTTCCTCATGTGGTGGTGACCCACAGGTTGAGAACCGCTGCTGTAGAACCTAAGACCATCAGAAAACACAGATATTTACATGACGATTCATTGACAGTAGCAAAATTACAGTTATGAAGTAGCAACGAAAATAATTTTATGGTTGGGGTCACCACAACATGAGGAACTGTGTTAAAGGGCCGCGGCATTAGAAAGGTTGAGAACCACTGGTCTAGAGGATGTTCCCTCACACGGTTCCTTTTGGTCACCGCTCCCTAAACAATAGTGAGTACATCTGAGAAGCCCGCGTCCCAGGAGCCACGCTGTGGGGTGACACAGGCGCGTTCGTGCTGTTCCTCTCCAGGATCCTCTCCAGCAGGCGAGATGAGAGAGCACACACGGCGCAGTGGCAGAGCGAGGGCTGGACCGTTAGGAGGAGGAAACGCCCTGCCCGCGGAATAAACTCCCGAGGGCCTTATGAAGAGTGGCAGGCGCGTAGGAAATTGGATTGCCTGATAAGCTTCAAGAGAACAGGCCCGAGGCCGTCTTGTTCATGCTGAGTCCCTGGGGACAGAGCGGGGACAGACCGATAGCTCCGTCGTCAATAAATATCAATTACACGACTGTAAGGGGTGGGACATGTTTTCTATAGAGGAACGGCAGGAGCAAGAGGAGGAGGCAGAGGAGAGCCGGGTGCGGAAGGAGACCCTGCCCCGCACTGGGAACTTGTGCAGGGGAGAGGTGGGGACGGCACCGGGAGGGAGTGAAGCGAGATGGGCAGAAAAGCCTTGAATGTCAGTCCCAGGTGTTGGCATTGTATTCTGTCAACAGAGCAAAGCCATGGAAGGCTGGACATGACCTGGTAAAAACGGGGGTTTGGGAAGTTGAATCTGGCCGTACAGTGAGGAGGGAATTAAATTAGGGCGCAGGAGGCAAGGGGGACGGGTTAGAGGCAGTGCCCAGTGCCCAGCCCAGGTGCGTCCTGTAATTGATGTCCACACGGGAGCTGTGGAGTCTCACAGCTCTGCTGCCAGCGGATGCCTCCTGACGCCAAGGACAGAGAGGGGGGATCCATCTCTGCCGCAGCCCACATGGGGAAACCTGTGAACAAGCAATCTGTTCACCCATATGGACCCCACACATTTCATAAATGTGAGTAAATTCACACTCAACTTGGGCTTCATGTAATTAAATTTAGCAGAGATTCATCATCAAAATTACGCCAATTGCAACTCCCCGTTGTAGGGAGTGCTTATCAATCAAGTGGAAACACGCACATACTCACACACACAATGATAACCATGTAATTCTCTACCCAAAATTACGTACCTATTCTGTATCCTACCTGGTACCTTTAATTAACATAACCATAGTCAAACTAGCACGCAGTGTCATGAACACGAGGGACGATAATGGCAATATCTAATTACTGTCTCATTCTTGAGGATAAATGGGTACTATTTGAGATGGAGATGGCCCTCCCTCTCTCTCTCTCTCTCTTCCTCTCTCTCTCTGAATAACTTCCTGCCTGTCAACCTAAAATATACCCATCAGAAACATATTTCTTATAATTATTCATTCAGTCAGTCATTCGTGAAGTATGTATTAAGTGTGAGGGTGTACAGTTGTGACAAATGTGATAGGATGATGTAGGTTATGGGGAAGTAATATGAATACAAGATTCTTCTCTCTGGGGAATTCCGTCTCTTGCGGTTTGTTAACTAATGCCGTGGGAGGCAGGAAGGTTAAGACTGGCTCTAGGAAATCAGTAAGGTATGTATTAAATGTTGTGTATATGACCTTGGGTTAGACTGATAGCTGAATACTCAATACCTGTTTATCAATTAAATAAATATTTACCATTATTTGTAAATATTTGGAAGATAGAGCTTAGTAATCTTTCAAAATTCAGACATATCTGTGGGCTTGAAAACTAAGGCAGTATTAATAGATATGTTACTTCTACTTATCATTCAAAACTGTGATTATTCAACACCTGCTATATTCTAGGCACAGTGGTACGTAATATGGATTCAATAATTAAAACATGGTCTGCACCCTAAGCAGTTTGTTATCTGGTGGGCTTTGTCTGTCAGGCTAAATCATATTGCACAGACAACTTCACAGTAAATAAAGGCTTATTTCTCAGTCAGGCCATGTACACATCACCGTTCACCCTCAGCTCCGTGCCATGTAGTCCTCTCTATAGAACTATGTTGACAAGTGTCCACTTGAAATATGGCCGCTTTTGTGGCAGAGAGTGGAGATGTACCCACAAAAGAGACACGCATCGCTTCTGCTGACATTTCATTGGCCAGTGCACAGTCCCTGAGGCCAGTAGGACAGGGAGGGAGCATCATTCCATAAGAGGAGGCGTCTCGGGGAGGAGCTACATCTACCGCAGTGAGTGCCAGGACCACAGATGCTTCCTGGGTTCTCCAATGTGTATCATCGTGCACATACTTACCGGCTGGCAAAATCCGCACATGGGTTGTCCACCAAGAGCTATTATAGTGGGAAAGACCGAGCGCAAACCCATGAAATTACCTCCGTCCTCTAATGCCAAGACCAAAATAAAAGCAATCGCCCTTCACAGAGGAAATGGTCCAGGGAGAACTGGGAAATTTGTTCTTCCTGACCCCATAGCTTTAGGTCCCATCTTTGTAGAGGTCCTGGTTTCCAAAGCAGGAAAAATCACATTGGGAAGGGGGGGGGGGGGCGGAATTACAGTATTTTGCTAAACTTAAAATTATGTACTATGAGTCAAGTCTTCTCTCAACACCTCAGGCTCCACACCTATGAAATTCTGATATTGCTTCTGCCACTAATGCTATTCCTCTATCATTGTCACAACCACCACCATCACCACCACCATCACAATCACCACCACTATCATCACAATCACCCCCACTCCCACCACCACCACCATCACAATCACCCCCACTCCCACCATCACAATCACCCCCACTCCCACCACCACCACCATCACAATCACCCCCACTCCCACCACCACCACAATCACCTCCACTCCCACCACCATCACAATCACCCCCACTCCCACCACCACCACCATCACAATCACCCCTACTCCCACCACCATCACAATCACCCCTACTCCCACCACCACCACCATCACAATCACCCCCACTCCCACCACCACCACCATCACAATCACCCCCACTCCCACCACTACCACCATCACAATCACCCCCACCACCACCATCACAATCACCCCCACTCCCACCACGACCATCACTACCATTGCCACCACTATCATCATCACCACCACCGCCATCACCAACGTAATGGACATCACCACCATTGCCTCTGTCACATTTTGCTAAGTCTCTGGTGTGTCTTATAAATATGTTTACTTCATTTAATGTACAACGGTCCTATGAGGTGGGTGCTGTGGTTACCCTCATTTAATACCTAAGGTAGATGGGGGTTAGTAATTTTTTTTAACTGCTCAAGTTTTGATAGCCAATAAATAATAGAATTTGGAAATTAGTACAAGAATTCTGATGTCAGAATTCAAGCACGTGACCAGCACATAAATTGCCTCTGAGTAGCGTCTTCTGCGATGGAAGAAGAGAACAGCAGTGACAAGAGACAGTTCTGCTGTTTCCCTGCCGCCGGGCAGTGCGGGGAGAGTCACAGAGCTCGGGACCAGGGGATGTGTTTTCTGTGCTGGTGTCACTGCCCACGGGCTGTGCGACCTCACAGACACGTTAACCTCTCTGAGGTGTAGCGGGAAAGGTGAGACAAAGTCCTGTTTGCCTTCCCCAGGGCTGGTGAGAGGGATAAAGAAATATACATGGAATCATGGTGCGAACGGTAGCTCTGTAGGGGTGTAAATTACCATTATTTCTGCTTGGCTTTTCCCTCTCTGCAAAGCTAGCCTTCCCGTAGGCACATGCACACGCACCCACACACCCACCTTAAATGGTGGCCTCACGTCTATGGCTGGAGGAATATTTTCTCTAAAGGATCATCCTAAATATTTTAACTTACCTGCTTTTCAATAATAGGACAATTACCATTTTTAGCCTGATGTCAAAAAGAAAAAGAAAAAAAAGAAGGCTGTCTCTGATTGGCCAAGGCCCGCAGAGGGAGCTTCCGGAATGTTCCCAATTCAGGAGGAGGACGGCGCCAGGGAGGAGTGGGAGCCCGTCATTCATCCTCAAGAACCCTTTCCAAAGGGAAGTTTTCTGATTCCCGGCTGCCAGCAGCTCTCGGTCACCCAGGCCCCGAATTGCCAGTCCCTCTATTTCACGGAGGAAGGAGACACAGGGAAGACCTGGGGCCGCCGCCGGGTACACGGGGCTTGTCCTTTAGGAACAGACAGGACTCGGGCCGGCACAGAGACAGGCCCCTGGAGACCGCGCCTCGTGTGTGTTCAGGAAGGACCGGGCCTCAGGTGGCCTCTGGGTGCCCGGCCCAGCCTACTCCGCGGGTACAAGCGGCGGGTTCTGACGAGTTTGCCTGTGACCCTCAGCCAAGCTCCACGGGTTTGACAGGCAACTGCTCCCCAGAGGGAAGTGCTCTGATCTCTATTTCCCCACGTGGAGCAGGGATGATGTGCCTGGAATCCACGATTCCATCTTCTCCCGTTTTGAATACTCAGAGAGGCCACGTTCTCTATTGGAACGGGCAAATCTCATGTCTGGCGCAGGAAGGAGATTCCCAGGGAGCTGCGAGCCTTACCTGTTATCGCCCCTGTGGCCACGCGGATCATTTATCTTGCAGGCAGTCGCGCTCATATCTTAACATGCCTGATGTAAGAAAAATGGTCCCCGGGCACGGAATGTTAATTGTCCCTGTTTCCCCGAACTAAAGAGGGAAGAACAGTTCTATGCCTTGTAAGAGTGGGTCCAACTTTAGGTTCTTAAAGGGGAATTTCACGTTTCTCACAATACCCCCCACGAGATGTTGGTCCCCAGGGGCCTCCATGGCAACTGAACCTGGGGCCCCATCATCTCTGTATAAAGGGGGCTGGACTCATGAGAGAGAGAGAGAGAGAGCTCGGCTTTATGTTGCCCGAAGGTTGCAGTGGGGGTTGCATTTTGCCTCCCAACATTCACACGTGGAGAGCCTAACCCCAGGACCGCCAAGTGTGACTAACGCAGAGACATTCTTTCAAGTCAAAATGAGGTCCTTAGGGCAGGCCCCCTCCACCATGACCCGTGTCCTTTCAGGGGGTGACGAGGACACAAGCACAGCAGGCCGACCCCGTGAGGACACGGGAAGGGGCGCATCGCCAGCCCAGGGAGCGGCCACGGAGGAGACCTGCCCTGCAGACACCGCGGCCTTGGGCAGCCAGCCTCCGGCGTGGGAACACACCCTGTGGGTTAAGCCACGGTACGGGTACTTGGTTAGGCAGCCCAGCAACCTGACCGTCACTGTGGCCGGTGCCACAGCCTCCAGGACGCGAGCACCGCAGGGGCACAGCCTCGCCAGAGCCAGGCCTGGGAGCCGGCAGGAAAGGGGAGCCCTCATGGCGTGGGGACAGAGCCTGCCTCGCCTGCTCTCACCGCCCCTCACAGCGGAGCACGGGAACGAGCCAGGAGTCCGTCCCTGCGATGCCGATGCCGATGCCGATGCCGGGCAAGGCCACCGCTGTGTCTACTCCGCGCTCGCTCCCGGGGGAAGCAGTTAGCCACGGCCTCCCGGGACGACTCCTGGGGGTGACAGCAGCAGGGCTTTGCTGACCATGAAGTGCCCACAAATGCAAGGCGTCCCTCTTATTATTTTTACTCCTGTTTTCATTTAACAAAATCTACTGGGGGGGGGGGGGCCAGGACAGAATGCACTGATGACTCAGCTGCGCAGATGCATGGCCTGCCTCCCCCATCGTCTTCCTCAGTTCTTTCCACTGCAGACACCCGTGAGCAGAGGAATCGAGTTAGAATTGCTTGGGGTCTTCCCCACCCCCTCACGGCTCCACGCAAGGAGCAGCTCACAGTTGCTGATGATGGCTGATTACTTCGCCTCCCAAGGGTACTGGGTGCCTGTGCCCAGCCAAGGGGAGCCCCAGGAGCCGTCACTTCCCACGCAGACGGGGGTACATCCCGCCAGCCCGCCGCCCGCTTAGGGGAGAGGCTCCTTCCCCTCTAACAGGGAAATGCTGTGCTGGCGGGCCCTCCCCGAGGGGGTTGTGTCTGAATGAACTCCGTGTCCCCACGCGCCCGGCTGCCACTTACCCGAGGCTTCCGCTGCGGGGGAAGGGGGGCTCTGTGACCTCAGGCGCAGAGAGCCGGAAACTGGCATCCACGTGTACATAGCGCAGCTCACATGTCAGATGACTCCTGACATGCTAAGCATTTCCCTAGGGCAGCCCTTTTGAGACTAGCACACAGATGAGGTGAGAATTATTATCATCTCTTTTTACAGGTGCAGTCATTTTGAAACGTGGGCATTTCAGACATGGGCTGGTGGCCGGGCGGGGCTGTCTGCTTTCCTTAAGTCTGGTGGCCGGGGGGGAGTAACAGAAACGGCTCAGCGACTCTGAAGCTCAGGCGTCCAAGGCCACGTGCCCACCTGCAGTGCTGGCCTCTCCCTCGGGAGCCCAGGCCACCACGGGCATGCCTGACCACCCCGGGTTGGCCGTGCGGGGAACCCACGCCCTCCTTCGGCCCCTCCCTGGGAGGGACAGACCACGCATCTCCGTCTCAACTGTCGGGCAGGGCTCTGTGAGCCCCAGGACACTTGCCGTGTGCCTCTGGCTTCCTCCTGCTCAAGTCCACTCACCCCCTCGAGCAAGACCTAAGTCGCCGCCTGCATGGAGCCCGAGCTGTTCCACGGAGGCCGTGGCGCAGCCTTTGTCTTCAGAAGCGCGGAGGGGACATCGGTCCCCACTCAGCCACTCCGCCTCCCTCAGAGCCGGGACCCCGCTAGTGCCTGGCCATTGTCATGTCTCAGGTGCAGGTCAGACATGCTCACTAGTGACCCCGTCGGAGTGGTCTCTTCAACCCCCCTGCCACCCCTGCTCTGTGTTCGGGTGTGGGGACAGTGGGACGGGGAGCTAAGGGACTCAAAGGAAGTGAGAGGCTTTGTCCAAAAGCTCCATCCTCTTCAAATCTCCCACGTTTGGCTAGCAGCTCCAGCTTCTGTCGCAGCCTCGAGCAGCGGCCAGTAAATGATGGCCTTCCAGCCAAGTCCCGCCCACTACCTGTTTTTACAAATAAAGTTTTATTGCAACCCAGGCACACTCACCCATTTCCATAATAGTCTGTGGCTATGCCTGTCCCATTTTTCGGATGAGAAAGTCGGATCTAAAGAACACAAAAGTACATGAATAAGTCACTGCTTCTAAATGACAGCAATTGACCGCTGAGTTCGGAAAACCCACTTCTGACTCCGTGCCCTCTCCTCTCCAGTGGGACCGAAACAAAGGAGACCTCGTCTTCTGCCCATTTGCATTTTCCTGAGGAATAGCCTGCCTGCCTGTTCGATGCAGTGGCCTCTCATTACTCTCTGAGGAAAGCAGATAAAGAACCAAGATTTCAGACGCCAGCGGAAGAGATTACATTCATTTAATGGAAAAGATCGCGGAGCTGCTCTTGGCAGAACCAGATTAATCTTGAATACATGGGGCGGAGGCAGTCCGCGGGGCCTTGTGGTTAGATTGACAGGGGACTGGGTGACGGGAATAACCGTATCGTATGGAGGACGTTGACAAAATAGGTAGACTGTACTCAAGTTTATGCCAAACCTCCATTTCCATTATGTTACGAATGTCTAAGTCCTCATCATCGCTTTTAGACATCAGACGGCTCTTTCCTTTAAATATGACGTGTATTAAAACGCAAGAGATGACTGGTTTTTACTCAAAGTACGTCCATGTCCATCAGTCCTCTATCCTTCCATCCGCCCACTTGTTGGTTCACGCCACAGGAGTGCTGGAAATTGTCTCCCACAGATCTCACCACCCCTCGGCATCCTGTTCTCCCGGGAGCCTCCTCGGCAGCCCCTGAGCAAGGCCCGTGTCTCTGAGATTTCTGCCGCCCACCATAGCCTGGGCCGCAGCCAGCCTCGCGGAATGCTGTTCCGTGGGACTGTGGAGCTGTAGGCCCTGTCCCAGGTGCGGGGCACCCAGTGAGGATGGCAGACGTGTGGTCTTTGAGCACCATGACATCGCCGTGAGAAGTAGCAGGCGGGGCGGGGGGTGGGGGCGGGGAGCGAGGGGCCTGTAGAGGGAGCCCCCCGCTTGCGGCAGATCGCTGTCCCTCTCGCCATCGCGGAGATGAAAGCGGGAAGGCCACTCTGGCTGCCCAGATAGAGACTCGTCCCCAAGGAAGAAGGAAATTAAAATCCTGACCCTCGCAGCCCCTGTGTGGCCAGGTGCAGCGCCCCGATTACTTCCATCCTTGACGCTCAGAGGCCTAGACAAGCGACAGGCGGGGACCATGCTGGGACTCGATTCTTCCCCTGGCTGGGCTCCGGGCACGTGGGGTAGACGCAAGGCTGCCGCCTGCCTCTGAGGTCCAGGCTGAGGAAATGAAGTGAAATTGGCACGTACAGCGTTTCCAATGCATTCCAGCCACTACCTTCAAAGCCACGGGAGTCAAACCAATATATTAGGTTCCCGGGAGACATCCAGGGTGCTCAGCGCCTATTAATTGGCCGTGTTCCTGCCGAGTCCACATTACATACCGATGGACTGCGTCTCTGTTCCAGTTCAGCCACATTCATTGGAGGCTGCTCCTCACCCGTCCCTTCCTTCATCCTCGTACGCTGTTTCCGCGTGCCCTGAGCTCTGCCTGGCTGCGGACACAGGAGAGGGCTCAGCCACCATGGCCCTGCCCCGAGGAAGCTCATCATCTGGTGAATGGCCCACGTGGTAAACAGCCCACGTGGTAAACTGTCACTCAGATACTCAGTGAAGGCGTGATAAACGCAAGAACAACACTGCGTGTGGCAAGAATGCATCACTAGTGTCTCGTCCAGTCTGATGGCAGCGGCTGCCTCTCTGAGGACGTGGAGGACACGGGGGTGAGTTGAGGGGAGCCAGGAGGTGGGCTCCCTGGTTGGTGCTGGCGGCTGTGGGCAGACGGCGGAGAGACGGGGGCAGCCTGTGGTGAGCTGCATTAGCCATGATGGCTTCGAGGCAAATACAAGGATTCGTCAACTCCAGCCAGAGTCCAAGCTCTGAGCAGGGCTGAAGTCAGCACCCCAAAAGGACGGAACAAGGGGCTGTGGACAAGCCGAGCTCTGGTGGGGACTCAGGGTTAATGCTGCCTTAGCTTCAGCGGCGTCGTGACTCACGCCGCGCACAGCGTGCAGCCGGACGGAGGACACGTGGAGAGCGCCGTCCGCGTTGGTCCTGAAAATGCTCTGTGACCCCTGTTCCTCCGCCACGGGCTGCGATCGCTCGGTTAGCAGCCCAACCTCTCTCGCGGCTTGATCACCTTTAAAGTGGGGAGGAATCGCAGCTGCGTGGCATGCGTTGGAGAATTGAATGCAATAATACAGACGATGAATTTGATGTATGACAGCTAATCGATGTATATTTCTTCCTCCTTCCTCGACCCTCCATCCATCTTGCCCCAGAGAATGGGGACACATTCATTCCCGCAGCTCAGCAGAACCTGTGGCGGCTCAGAGGCAGCGCCGGGTCTGAAAATGGGGAGGGAGGGCACGCAGAGGGCACATCCCACATAGCACCTGGAGAGGAGAGAATAACCTGGCACTGGGGGGCAGAAAGCCACCCAGGGTGTGGGCACAGAAGCCACCGAGGGCACAGGCATGGAGAGACCCGGGGCGCGGGCACAGGTGCCGGCGTGTAGTGTGTGATCGGAGCACGTGGGGTGGAGTGGGAGCTGTGAGGCAGAGAGGGCAGGTCTGGCCTGCTGAAGGACGCCCCCCATGCTCACCTTCAGGTCAGCCTTCCAGGTGCTGCTAATGCTTCTTACCAGACCAGCGGTCGGCAAACCGCGGCTCGCCAGCCACATGCGGCTCTTTGGCCCCTTGAGTGTTCTAACGCCACTTCTTCAAAATAGACTCGCCCAGGCTGAAAACCGACTTCTGCGCATGGGCCATGAAGTTTCCATCGCACTGTACGTGCGCGCCCGCACGTGGTATTTTGTGGAAGAGCCACACTCAAGGGGCCGAAGAGCCGCATGTGGCTCGCGAGCCTCGGTTGGCCGACCGCTGTACTAGACCAGTGGTCAGCAAACTCATTCGTCAACAGAGCCAAATATCAACAGTACAACGATTGAAATTTCTTTTAAGAGCCAAGTTTTTTAAACTTAAACTTCTTCTAACGCCACTTCTTCAAAATAGACTCGCTCAGGCCGTGGTATTTTGTGGAAGAGCCACACTCAAGGGGCCAAAGAGCTGCATGTGGCTCGCGAGCCATGGTTTGCCAACCACGGTCCTAGACCAAGTTCTTTGTTTCTTCAGCAGGATCCCCCCAGGAGGCCCCTCGGAGGCCATGCAGAGAGGCTGCGGACCCACCCCGCTGCTCGCCCAGCGCCCAGACCCCGGGAACGCCACCTGGGCTCCCCGGAGACCCCTTCCCCCCCGCAGGGGCGTGTGCCGGCCGCAGGTAGGGGACTTACTCGGCGACGGCGTGGAGCCTGCTTTCTCCAGTGGCCGGGCCAGGAACGGAAACATGGAGTCTGGTTTTGCTGTCATTTCAACAATTTATAACAGGTCCTCAAACTTCTTAAACAGGGGCCAGTTCACTGTCCCTCAGACCGTTGGAGGGCCGGACTATAGTTTAAAAAAACTATGAACAAATTCCTATGCACACTGCACATATCTTATTTTGAAGTAAAAAAACAAAACGGCAGAAACACCCGCATGTGGCCCGCGGGCTGTAGTTTGAGGACGCCTGATTTATAAAGTTACATACGCGGCCGTGTCCTAAGGAGAGGGCAGAGGTCGTGGGGGCGGAGAATCCCAAGGACCCCTGTGACGGACTCCAGAGGCGGCAGGAAGCCCCCCTGGGGGCGGGGTTTGCGGAGGAGCCCCGCATCTCGTGTTCCCTCCGGGGTCTGGCTCTGGAGCACCCCGGCATTGGCGGCGCTGTCAGCGGACGTGGGCCATGGGGGGCGGGTGCAGCTGCTGGGCAGGCGCGTGATCCGGGATCGCTGGCACGTGGGTTTGGGGGGGGGGGGGGGGCGGGTCTGGCTTGAGATGAGGCTGAGGACAGAGAGGCGGGGGATCAAGAGCCTCCTACTTCCTGCTCGGGTGCGGGACCTCATCTACAGGTAAGCGGGAGGGAGAAGGCCTTTCCAGCGGGGACGCGTGACTTCGGTCTTTGAAAGACCATGTTCCGGCCGCGGAGGGAGGAAGGACTGAGGCCGCAGCCGGGGACCAGCTAGCAGACATCAGTAAAGATACGGGGAAACCAGAGAAATCCCCCAAATACGCAGGGAGCCGTGAGGAGCCGCAGGAGAAGACTCCGGGGAAGCAGGAACAGCCCCAGCGTGAAGGGCTCATCCGCCACCTCCCGTGGCTTCCGCTTAGAGTGAGAGCGTTCCGAGGCTGGAAGAGCCGGGCTTTGGGACGGGGAGGCAGCATGGAATCCATCCACGGTTCGTGTGGAAATGGTCCCCTAAGTACGCAGGTCATGCGTGTGCATGTGTGTGTGTGTGCGCTCGCGTGTAGGAGAGAATCCTCCTCCCAGTACAGCTGGTACCCGGCCGAGGGAGTCGCCGTTGGTGACTGTACCAGAGTTCCAAGCCCATCGGGGCGCCTTGTCTTCCTTTGAGTTTCAACTGGAACATCACTGTCCTGCGAAGGTTCCCTTACCCCCGCTTTATAAAGCAGAATCTGTCCTTTCCTCCCCTTTCAGCTTCTCCTTTGTCCCTTCACAGCGTGTGTGAAGCTCACGGTGACTTTAAGTGACAGACGTGAGCCTGTTGGTGAGAACTTGTTCTTCAGACGAGAAAACAAATGTGTAAAGGCGGACATCGGGGTGTTTTCCTTCATTGTAATTGTGGTTCAGGTTTGTCCCTCCTCGCCTGACATCGCTCATGGTACTTAGTCATTCAGTGGGTAGTTGTTGGGGAAAACAGCAACAATAAGGAAAGGGGGGGGGGGAGGGAAGAGGGGAGGGAGGAGAGGGAGGGAGGGAGGGAGGAAAGCAGGGAAGGAGGGAGGGAGGGAGGGAGGGAGGGAGGGAGGGAGGGAGGGAGGGAAGGAAAGCAGGGAGGGAGGGAGGGAGGGAGGGAGGGAGGGAGGGAGGGAGGGAAGGAAAGCAGGGAAGGAGGGAGGGAGGGAGGGAGGGAGGGAGGGAGGGAGGGAGGGAGGGAGGGAGGGAGGGAGGGAGGGAGGGAGGGAGGGAAGGAGGGAGGGAGGGGAATGTAGACCCCCCCCCCCATTCATCTGGATTAAGAGGTTTTAGCCAAAGCCCTTTATTGCAGGGAAGAGAGGAAGGGAGGAGGAGAGGAATCAGGAGAGGAGGAGGATGCAAAACTCATGAGCTAGTGAAGGAACTAAAAAAGGAAAAGAGGGCAGACAGGCAGGCAGGTAGCTACTTCCTTTAACAACGTAACGGAGCCTCTGTGACTCCTGTGTATTGGGCCTCATGAGCTGAATTAATTACCAAGAATGTCCGTGTGATAAACAAAGCACGTTACAAACAACACTCTGCACGTGGGCGGCCCTGAGCTCTTCCCTGCCGGGCTGCCCACAGCACCTCACCCGCCACGCCGGGGCACGTGGCCGCTCCCTCTCCTCGGACCCGGACCCGCCTCCTCTGCCCTCTGCCAGGGAGCCCTCCCTGTTCTCTGGGTCCCCTTCCCACTCACTCTCCCAGACTCCCTCACGGACTCCCCAGTGATGCCAGTCCCGCTGCATTCGGCGGTAGGCACCCCTCTCTGCATCCTCTGGATGCTGTGGCTCGTGGGTTGTTTATGGTGGTTATTTCTCCACGTGAGAACCTCTTGCTCTAGGCTGTGGGCCCAATGAGACTGCAAACAAGAGTATCTGAGTCCTCGGGGAAGAACAGGCACTGTTCCAGAGACGTCACTGCTGGGCGAGAGCCAAGCTCCTAATTCGCTCTGACGGTTTCCTGTAAGGAGCCAGAGTGAACGAGAGACCTTCTCTGGAGACACTCGGATGAAAAGTCGGCTCGGATTAGTCTGAAAACTGAATGTCAGCTGACTTCCCAGCACACGGCGAGGCTCACGCCCGTCCTTCAGCCTCAAGAATCCTCGGAGGCCTGGGTCAGCGAGGGCACTGCTGTCCAAAGGCCTGCCCCGGGCACCCACCGCCCTTGAAAGTGACCCCTGGCTTTCCCGGTCACTGAAAGACTTGATTAGATCCCACACGTGTTTCTAAAGGAGGAGGGGGAGGGGGTGCATTCCAGGTGAAGAGAACATTCAGATAAAGGCAGGAACGTGAGCCAAGTTCAAGTTCAGCCAATCGGGATGCTCATCACCTGCATCCGTGGGAGCCGTTAATGAAGCGGGGAAGCCACGGCCGGCGGTGAGACGTCTTGGTACAGACGCTGCTTGGACGTGCGGTCTGAACAGGGCAGCCCAGACGGGCCCTTGTTCCACCTCACCCAGCACCACTGTGACCCCGGGGCCGGTGCAGGCGACAAGGGGAGGAGGGCCGTGAGAGTGGGAGGCAGCAGGTGGGCCGTGGGCATCCAGACCAGGAAGACTGGCACAGCGGCCGGGCATCCCCCCACCCAGTGGCAGGTCACGCAGGCCCGGTGCTTACCATCCCTCACCCCCCGACAGAGGAGCGTGCAGGTAGGCTCATTCCATCCTGGGTCAAACGGGGTCTCTGGACACATCGGGGGACTCAGACACCACAGGCAAGAGAGATGGATGGGGCGCCCACAAAGAACAAAAGAATAAGAGGACAGGCACGAACTCCTTCCGCGTCGGGCGGGCCTGAGACCCCCTCGCCTATTAACAGCGAAAGTCTCGGAGGGGTCAGGCAGGAGGCAGGAGGGCACGGGAAAGCGAGTGGCCATAGCCCGGAAGCCTCCTGTCCCCGCTCAGAGGCCAAGTGAGCAGGGGTGGGGGTTAGGGGAGTGAGGGGAGCCCTCCAGCAAGGCAGCCGGGCTCAGGGAGACCTCAGCAACAGCCACAGGACAGCGAGCGCCCGCAGCACCCAGCCAAGCCGATGAAGAGAAGATGGCAAAGCTCTGACGATAAACCACCATCAGAGCCCCCTCCAGCGAGGCCAACGCCTCCTCCTCCACCTCGACGTGGGCACCGCCTCCTCCACCTCGACGTGGGCACTGCCAGCTAACGTAGCAGATCCAAGTACGAGCCAGAGTCCTCCATCACAGCAGATAGAGTACCCAGAATGCAATTGAAAATCACCGCAATGCCAAAAGCACCAGAAAACCACAACCTCAGTGAGGAAGACAGCCAGCTGATGCCCTCCCAGCGGGAACCCGGGGTTGGGGTGTCTCCCTGCACGCTGAGCATGCTGCAGTGTGGTCATAAACACGTTTCCCAGTTCAGTTACAGATCTCTCCCCGCCAACGAAAACAGAAAAGCTCGGCAAAGGAATAACAGTTATGTGTATCAAGGACCAAATGGAAATCAGTAAACTGAGACGCACAACAACAGAAGTGGGAAATCTCACTGGACGGCTGCGGAGCAGAGTAGGAATGACTCACTCATCCAGGCTGGGCGGTGGCAGTGAATGAACAGGCTCGTAGATCAACAGGACGAAATAAAGATCCTAGAGAGAGACCCCCACAGCTGCACTCAATGGATTATTCCAAAGGTGAACCGATCATTGGATGCAGGAGAGATGGCCTCTTAAACACGGGGTGCTGCGGCATGTGAGCATCCCATAGGCAGACCCACACACAAAACCCACCCGCCTGGCGCCAGCCCTCACACAGTATACACAAAGTAGCTGGAAATTGACCAGGGACTTAAAGATACAGCTATTGGAGTTCAGAACAAAGAACACAGAGAAGATCTTCAGGATCTAAGGCTAGTCTGTGCTTGAACTTGCAGAAAAATATGATCCAAGAACACAACAAATTGATAAACTGAACCTCTTCAACAATTTTTAAAATTTTGTGTTTTGAGAATCCATGTGAAGAGGAAGAAAAAACAACTTACTGACTAGGAAGAAATATCTTTAACCCTCACAGCTGGCAAAGGATCAGTATTGCAAATATATAAAGAACTCTTTAAACTCAACAGTAAATAAATAAATACGAGGCATTCTGCCAAAAACGTCACACGGGTAACCAGCAGCACATGAAGAAGAAGTTCCACATCACCAGCCATCGAAGACGTGCACATCGAAGCCACACGGAGATGTCACCACCCCCATCAGAATGGATGGACTGAGGAGACAGAGGCAGCCCCCTGGGGAGACGCAGCATCGCCTGGAGGTGCCGGACTCCCAGCCGGGGGCAGTGGGACACGGAACTCCTGGCGTGGGCTCCTGGGGAAGGCGCGAAGGTTGCCGTGTGCCTGGCGGTGTATTGGCATGGCCGGGAGGGCAGCCTCGGCATGATGCCCAGGTGTTTCTCTCCTGGGGGACACGCCTAGACTGCATTTCCCGCCCTCCCTGCAGTGAGCCGGTGGGGTAGGGGTAGAATATTGCTTCTGCAGTTGGCTCTGACCCATTAAAAACAAACCTCCCATAGACATTTCCATTCTCTGTTAGCTTCATGGAGACATTTTAAAGAACTGGGATGTCAGTGGAGCCACAATTGGGAAGGATTGGGTTCCCAACTACCTTGAGAGATCAGAGTTCTCCTGCGACCCCACGGCGGCCTGTGATTTATGCCAGCTGGCACAGGGAAGGGATTGCGCGGCGGTCATTGGAGCCTGTTACGATGGGCTTTGAGTTAATGAGGAGGGATGTTACCCTGGCTGGGCAGGGCCTGCTCACATCCATTCTTCATAAGAGGGTCTGGGCACCAGGGTCTCGGAGGGTCTGCGTACCAGGGTCTGCTCCCCGTTGCTGGCTGTGGAGAAGCCAGCCGCCCAGTTCTGCGGCCCGAGGAGGCGCATCGTGCCAGCAGGCCATGGCTCCTGGCAGCAGAGTCTCCTCCGATGGAGCCTCCGGGGAGGACGCGGCCTGGCGGGCAGCTGCCCTCAGCCTTGGGAGACCCGGGGCAGAGGGTGTGGGAAACGGTCACGAATCCCGGCCTAAGAGACAGCGACGGAAGCACGTGCTGTGCTGAGCTGCTTCTCGGAGGCAGCGGCTTCGGCAGCAGTGGAAACCGACGCCGCCACCTCGCGTACTACGGGTCTCGTAACTTATTCTTGTACATCACGGGGGTTTATCCAAGCCAAGAATTTTATTGTATTTCCCTACTTCCTTAAACCAACCAGGACGGTTTCGATAGAAAAGACCCCTCCTCGGTCTGAGGTTCCTTCACATCCTTGTCTCCATTGGGTAGCCTGCTCCATCACGGTCCTGCCTCTCAGTGTTGTACCACAGCCATGGGCATCTGAGCTAGAAAGAACTACATTGCATTTTTCTTTCATGTCTGCTCACATGTGCACGTATGTATATCCATGTGAAGAGTGTTAGTCAGGGGGGCACCAGTGCTGTAAGAGACAGACCCCCAGATCTCCGTGGCTCAGCACAGAGAAGGCTGCCTCTTCTTGTGAAACATCCCAGAGACACGCGTTTCCCTGTGGGACCGTCTGCCGTGCTTTGGTTCTGGATGCAATTCCCCGCCTCCCCCTCCCGTGTGGGCCACGCTGTGGGCGAGAGGGTGGGGAGGGCGCATCACAGGGCCCTGGTGTGTGGACTGGAATCGGTGCCCACCACTTCCCTCACAGCCCCCGTAGCAGCCGGGACCCCCGCATCGCAGGGACCTCAGAAATGCAGTGACTCTCAGGGGGTGGGAGGTGGAGGGCGAAGTGGGTTTGGCATCCACAGACGCCCTCTGTCTGACCAAGACAGGAAGCTTTAGTGCCACAGCCAGAAATTGTATGTCTTCACGCACAGAAATGAAAGTAACAGGACATGCCATGGATGGTCGGTACCGTCCGCAGTTCTGAGGCCTGACTCCACCCGGATGGAGAAAGGTGAATCTGAAGATTCTGTTTTCCCGACCCGAGTTGCCCAGAGCCGCGCCCTCGGGCCCCAGACGTTGCGTGAAGAGCTCTGTCTGACTTAGACGGGAACCCAGTTCTCCCGGGACAAACTGTCAGTGTCCCCCGTCCTCTCCCTGCCTGTGCGTCACCCTCTCCTGGACACGGGAAACGCCTGTGCGGAGCATCACAGCCTCCAGGCGCCTGCCAGCACCTGGAGACTCTGTGGCCGTCACACCCAGGGCAGCGCTGCCTTTATCTCCTGGGTGGGCGCCGAGTGCTGCTCAGCACCCCGCAGCACCCAGCACAGCAGCCCCGCAAAGGGTGACAGCCCCCACCCCGCAGAGCCGAGGCGGGCCTGCTGCAGAGCCGTCGGCAGCTAATGCGTGAATCCTTGACGTCATGTGTCCACACAGGAAGCCCTGCAGCACACACTACATGCCGTGCACCGTCCTCCATTCAGCGATGCCAGGGGGGCAGGACAGACAGAGACCTCTCCTCGGGCAGCCACACGGCGGCACATCACCCAGGTGACCGGCGCCTTCCTGAGAGCCAGGCGCGCACCTAGGAAGGAGGCGGCATAACGCAGGGTACGTGTGCAGTCTAAACGCAAGGGTGCGTGTGTATCGGGGTGTTAAAGTGTGCTCTTCATGCTCCGTGGGGCATGAACGCCACAGATGTTACAGTCCAGCGTGAGCTGGAGACCGACCATGGAGAGAGAACTGGTGTGACTCACAAAATGTGGAAGGAGCGCGCGGACGGAGTGGGGACGGGGGTCTGCGGTGGGGAATTGGGGACGGACCTGGGGATGGTGCTAGTGTGAGGGCTGGAGCACAGCCAGGCTTGCCCTGCCCTGGGGCTGGGGTGCAGACCCGGGAGGGTGACCTATGCCTGAAGCCGCAGTGGCCTTGGCCGCAGGGAGGAGAGGGAGTCAGAAGGGAATCACCCTCTGAGGGCAGGCCTGGCGCTGGGGCACGTGTGGCGGGTGGGGCCGGCTCCTGTTTAAAGGAGACCAAATAGAAGTGAGGTCCCAGGAAGGTTCTGCGAGGGTTTCGAAGCCCCTAAAACTCCACACCCCCGCATCCCGGGCGTTCTACCCCCCGGGCCCAGCGCGAGGCGCCAGAGCAGCGCTGTTCGAAAGATAAAATCCCAGACGCGATTCTGCAAACCCCCTCTGACTGCCCACCTCCAGGGGTAACTCCCCGATGCCTCTGAGACCCCTTTCTGCCAGAGCGGAGGAATACGCCCACTCAGTCAGTGGAACTCGGAGGTGGAACTGAGCTTCAGCGCAAACGGAGCAGTTGGTGTAAAAGGCCCCAAACCAGGCACAGCGTAATGATCATTCGCGTAGCGATGGCTCAGGATCTTTCCTAGCACCAGGCGGCTGCACACAAATACAGGACACGTGGAGCCACGGCCGGTACCGGCCCCTGAGAACAGGCGGGAGCTGTGATTTGTCAGCCAGCGGCCGCCAGCCTTGGGGACTCCGGACCACCAGGGTCTGCGCACGCCGGCTGGGACCGCCGTGGTGACGTCCTTCGGTGGAATTATCCGGAAAGAGAGCGCCTGGCTCTGGAGTGAGGGCGGAGGGCTGAGTTGGGAAATGCAGTCGCCTGAGCTGCCGGTGAGACTGGTCAGCTCAGCTCAGCCCTGAGTGCAAACCCCGCTCCAGCCCACGCCCGCCTCGCTGCGCCCGCAGGTCCTGTACAGCAGGCTCTGCACGTCCCGTGAGCCCGGGAAACACCAGGGGGGCGATTCCTTTTTCTCCCCAGGCCCCTCGTGTCGAACCCCTCAGACCTGCCTGTCGGCCCACGTCATGGCTCCACAGAGACGGTCCTGCAGGAGGCGGAGCCCCCGCCGTCTTTCCCTCCTGGTTCTCCCCGCCCTCCTCACGCGGGCTGCTCCGGCTTCTGGCTCTCAGGTGGGGCTGTTCTCCTTGACTCGGCCCTTGACCTGCCCTTTGGGCCGTCTGGGCTTGCCGTCCGAGCTCTGAGTGAGTCGCCCTCAAAGACCACCCGCCTGGCCGCTGGCCTGTGAGGTCACGTGTTGGCCCGCAGCCCACTGAGCGGTTCACCAGGTCTTCACGCGGAGCCCGCACTGAACACGCAGGCCCTGAGCTCGCACAGCCGAGGCTTCTCAGCCGGAGGCGGCAGAGAGGCTCTGCCGGGCAGAGAGGCGGGCACGCGGGCAGGGGTGCTGCCGAGGAAGGGCCTCTCGCTTAGACCCGGGGTAGGAGGAGGCTCCCGGGGGAGACGGCACCGGCTCTGACCAGGATGGGGAAGGGGAAGGGCTAGGGGGAGAAGGGGAGTGGGCGCGGAGGGCGAGGGTTCTGGACGGTGGAACCACGGGGTGAGCGATCATGCTAAGAGGTAGAGAGCGGTCTCAGAGGAACGGACACACGTTCCTTTAGCTGACACAGGCAGTGTGAGGAGCGGGGTAAGGAGGAGGCTAGAAAAGGCGCGCCCGGGACAGCAGCCCAGGGCATGGAGGGGCATCTCAGATGCCCACACTCTGCTCAGCCTTGGGCATCCCTGATCCTTCTTCACGGGTAGAGTCCGGCCTCCTGCCCAGATCTTCAGGGAACTGAAGGTGTGTGAGGCCCTCCCCCCCGCCGCCCCCCGCCACTCAGAATGCGGACAGAAGTGTGGGGCTAAGGCAGGGCGACCCTGAAGGAGGCACGTCTGCAGAGAACCCTGCTCAGGGCTCAAGCGCATCCCCCCGTCTCATCTGACCCTGAACGTCGAGTGTTAAAATCCCCATTTATGTCTGAGGACGTGGCTAATGAGACAGAGAGTAACTCAGAGCAGGAGAGGTAGGTTGTAAATCACAAATAGAATCCAAACACTGACTCCTCTGAGGTAAATGGTCAATGCATGACGGAAGTAAATTGGAATCCAGGTTCCTCTGGCTCCACGTTGCACGTCCTCCTCACGGCCACGCTGCCCGTGGCTGAACAGATGGATGAAGGCGGGGAATCAGGTGCATGAATGACAGCACGGCTGGTCCTGGCAGTTTCTGTAGTGAAATGCACTGAATTTTCTAACTCAAACATACGCCTTTTCTGCTTTTGGGGTTTTCCCTGAAAATGAAGGCGCTTCCCAGCAGAGATCTCCCGGGGCGGGGCGGGGGGGTGGTGGGGGGAAGAGTGCCACCGACCACCGTCCCCATGGAACCTCGGAGGCTCAGACGCCAGAGCTCCTACCTCCGTCGTGGCTTTGTTTTCTTTTATTTCAAGGTAGATCATGAGCATCGCATTTATTCCAGGCACTTCCGTTGATGACATTCCAGTTTCCATAAGATCTGAAGAGTAAGATCAACCTCAAGAGCAGATAGTGGGGCCCCTGCAGAGGGGGTGGGTTTTATGGTGGGGGCTGAGCCGGCGCTGGAGCCGGGCTAGATGCACTGAGGGCGGAGGAGCGGAGGCTGGGCGGCCGGGAGGCGTCCCGCATGGCCTGGCTCCCCGGCGGCTCTTTCTGCACTAAGCCGGCCGCCCTGAGTGCATCATGGGGGAGAGCACAGTGTTCCCCAGCCTGGAGGGAGCCCCCACCCCTGCTCTGTGAGTGGAATGGAGACCGACCGGCCCGGGAGCTGGACGTGTCCCCCCTGGAGACGGGTGTCCTCGGATCGGCAGGTGCAGGAACGCGCGAGGCCGTCTATCGGTGGAGGGACTGGGAACTGTCTGGACGCCGCAAGCGGATGGGGAGTAGCTAAGAAACGGAAGTTCAGAGGCTGTGCCCTGTGCAGCTCATTAAGCCAGGCTCTCTCTCGCCTAACACATGCTGATCGAGAGCATCCTGTATGCCGACACTAGGCTAAGTACGGGTGCAAAGAGGGAGATGGCCATGACTATTGGAGTCTGGGTCTGCTTAGCGTCGCCCACTTGCCTGCAGAGGAGGGGCACTCGGAGAAAATAAACCAGGACTGACAGATGTGCGTGAGAACAAGAGAAGCACCGGCAGGCCTCAGCCCAGCTTTCGCACGTGCCCCTGGCTGACGGCGGCGATAGATGCGTGTTCGTGCTTGATCTTGTTCTCGTTGCCTACGCTACAGAGCACCTGAGTAGCTCCCATTGGATGCCTGTGGATACGTTACATTTCTGCCCATCTCGCTGGACAGCGCTTAAGCGTGGCCTCCCCCAGCCGCCTTTCACCACGCCCCTTCTCTCAGCAGAAACCGGTGTCCATCTCTGCCAGTGCGATCTTCAGGGCACGTGCCTGCCATGACCCTCATCACCCCATGTGATCACAGCCTCCCGGCGGCGTGCCCACTGAGGCGGCAGCACGCCGAGGAGTGCCTGGCACATAGTAGGCACGTGGTCAAAACATTCTAAATAAAACTTTATTGACAGTAACTTCCACATGCCTCACATACACAGAATTGGCTTTACATTCTGGTGAAAACTTCAAATTTGTAGAATTTCAGCCGAATTGGACAAATTCTCCCAGGCAGGTCCAATAAAAATAAAGGAACAGTGCAATGGCCTGTCTTTTCGGCTTCATTAAGTGAAGAATTGGAGGTGAAACGGAGAAGCCAGCAGCACTTGGGAATTTGATGCGTCTTGAAAAGGACTTAAAAAGAACAATTAGGAGGACAGGGTTCCGCAGCTGAAATGAATCTTAATTGAATCAGTCTGGGAAGAGAAGCCCGGATTAGATTTAAAGGGGAAGTCGAAGGGATCCTTCATAATTAGGTAAGCTGATGCAAAACATTCACAGGCTAATAGTTTCACCCACTCCTAGGACTGGATGGAGAGGAAAGAGAACAAATTAGCAGGAAGTGCCTCCATGCCATTAACACTGTGCAGTCTGCTCGCCTTTCCTTGAGGGATGGGAACGGAGTGGAGAGAACCTGGTGGGGGCGGGAGGCAGTGCCTCAGACTGATGGGAAATGCACAATCAAAGGAGAATTAGCAGGGGCTGCATTTCCAAAGGCGAAGTCAGTGGAAATATCTAACGTCATGTTAACGAACCTAAAGGACGCCTGAGATGAAGAAGCGAATTCAGTGGTCCCCCTGGAGTGGAGTAAACATAGAATACTTCTACTTACAGAACCCTGACACAATGTATCCACGCTCACAGAACCCTGACACAATGTATCCATGCTCACAGAACCCTGACACAATGTATCCATGCTCACAGAACCCTGACACAATGTATCCATGCTCACAGAACCCTAACAATGTATCCATGCTCACAGAACCCTGACACAATGTATCCATGCTCACAGAACCCTGACACAATGTATCCATGCTCACAGAACCCTAACAATGTATCATGCTCACAGAACCCTGACACAATGTAACCATGCTCACAGAACCCTAACAATGTATCATGCTCACAGAACCCTGACACAATGTAACCATTCTCGCAGAACCCTGACACAATGTATCCATGCTCACGGAACCCTGACACAATGTATCCATGCTCACGGAACCCTGACACAATGTATCCATGCTCACGGAACCCTGACACAATGTATCCATGCTCACGGAACCCTGACACAATGTATCCATGCTCACAGAACCCTAACAATGTATCCATGCTCACGGAACCCTGACACAATGTATCCATGCTCACAGAACCCTAACAATGTATCCATGCTCACAGAACCCTGACACAATGTATCCATGCTCACAGAACCCTGACACAATGTATCCATGCTCACAGAACCCTAACAATGTATCCATGCTCACAGAACCCTAACAATGTATCCATGCTCACAGAACCCTAACAATGTATCCATGCTCACAGAACCCTAACAATGTATCCATGCTCACAGAACCCTGACACAATGTATCCATGCTCACAGAACCCTAACATAATGTATCCATGCTTACAGAACCCTAACAATGTATCCATGCTCAAAGAACCCTAACATAATGTATCCATGCTCACGGAACCCTGACACAATGTATCCATGCTCACAGAACCCTGACACAATGTATCCATGCTCACAGAACCCTAACAATGTATCCATGCTCACAGAACCCTGACATAATGTATCCATGCTCACGGAACCCTAACATAATGTATCCATGCTCACGGAACCCTGACACAATGTATCCATGCTCACAGAACCCTGACACAATGTATCCATGCTCACGGAACCCTGACACAATGTATCCATGCTCACAGAACCCTGACACAATGTATCCACGCTCACAGAACCCTGACACAATGTATCCATGCTCACAGAACCCTGACACAATGTATCCATGCTCACAGAACCCTGACACAATGTATCCATGCTCACGGAACCCTGACACAATGTATCCATGCTCACAGAACCCTGACACAATGTATCCATGCTCACAGAACCCTAACATAATGTATCCATGCTTACAGAACCCTAACAATGTATCCATGCTCAAAGAACCCTAACATAATGTATCCATGCTCACAGAACCCTGACACAATGTAACCATGCTCACAGAACCCTGACACAATGTATCCATGCTTACAGAACCCTAACAATGTATCCATGCTCACGGAACCCTGACACAATGTATCCACGCTCACAGAACCCTGACACAATGTATCCATGCTCACGGAACCCTGACACAATGTATCCACGCTCACAGAACCCTGACACAATGTATCCAAGCTCACAGAACCCTGACACAATGTATCCATGCTCACAGAACCCTAACAATGTATCCATGCTCACAGAACCCTGACACAATGTATCCATGCTCACGGAACCCTGACACAATGTATCCATGCTCACAGAATCCTAACAATGTATCCATGCTCACAGAACCCTGACACAATGTATCCATGCTCACAGAATCCTAACAATGTATCCATGCTCACAGAACCCTGACACAATGTATCCATGCTCACAGAACCCTGACACAATGTATCCATGCTCACGGAACCCTGACACAATGTATCCATGCTCACGGAACCCTGACACAATGTATCCATGCTCACGGAACCCTGACACAATGTATCCACGCTCACAGAACCCTGATACAATGTATCCATGCTTACAGAACCCTGACACAATGTATCCATGCTCACGGGACCCTGACACAATGTATCCATGCTCACGGAACCCTGACACAATGTATCCACGCTCACAGAACCCTGACACAATGTATCCATGCTCACAGAACCCTGATACAATGTATCCACGCTTACAGAACCCTGACACAATGTATCCACGCTCACAGAACCCTGACACAATGTATCCACGCTCACAGAACCCTGACACAATGTATCCACGCTCACAGAACCCTGACACAATGTATCCATGCTCACGGAACCCTGACACAATGTATCCATGCTCACAGAACCCTAACAATGTATCCATGCTCACGGAACCCTGACACAATGTATCCATGCTCACAGAACCCTGACACAATGTATCCATGCTCACGGAATCCTAACAATGTATCCATGCTCACAGAACCCTGACACAATGTATCCATGCTCACGGAACCCTGACACAATGTATCCATGCTCACGGAACCCTGACACAATGTATCCATGCTCACGGAACCCTGACACAATGTATCCATGCTCACAGAACCCTGACACAATGTATCCATGCTCACAGAACCCTGACACAATGTATCCATGCTCACAGAACCCTGACACAATGTATCCATGCTCACAGAACCCTGACACAATGTATCCATGCTCACAGAACCCTGACACAATGTATCCATGCTCACAGAATCCTAACAATGTATCCATGCTCACAGAACCCTGACACAATGTATCCATGCTCACGGAACCCTGACACAATGTATCCATGCTCACAGAACCCTGACACAATGTATCCATGCTCACAGAACCCTAACAATGTATCCATGCTCACAGAACCCTAACAATGTATCCATGCTCACAGAACCCTAACAATGTATCCATGCTCACAGAACCCTGACACAATGTATCCATGCTCACAGAACCCTAACAATGTATCCATGCTCACAGAACCCTAACAATGTATCCATGCTCACAGAACCCTGACACCATGTATCCATGCTCACGGAATCCTAACAATGTATCCATGCTCATGGAACCCTGACACAATGTATCCATGCTCACGGAACCCTAACACAATGTATCCATGCTCACGGAACCCCAACACAATGTATCCATGCTCACGGAACCCTGATACAATGTGTATCAGTATTCACAAAAGTGGCGCCTGGAGCAATGTGAGGTCACTGTTGTCTTCCCTCAAGGACTGAAGAAGAGCTATCACCTAGTATTTTTCTCTTTTAGGTCAAAAAGGATAGAGCAATTGAAAAAATAAGATTGAGCCAAGAATATCCACCCAAGCCTTTCAATCCCATTATTCTTTACTTCCGTTCTTCTTATTTTAAAAGATAAGAAGAGTTAAAAATAAACACTAAAACCAGTCTGTGCATAAGCTACATTCTGCTTAATAAAAATATCAGCAAACTTGTGATTTATGGGCATAATCAACAAATATCTAAGTACCTTCCACATACCACTTAAGCATATGTTGGATATTAATATTGTCCAAGTTCAAACACTAATTTTAAGTAGTGCTTGTCTCGAAAAGCTTTAATAAATGTTAGGTAAAATCTTATAAAATAATAAAAGTAATATGTAAGAATCTCCTAAATGTGGGCTCACACTGTCCACCAGTTTCTCCTCACTGTGACACTTAGAGAGAGCAGCAAGTCATTTCAGAGCTAACAGTGTGTTTATTTATAGCGCACATGAGTTGAGCCTGGCATTAAATAAAGTGCTAGTTTTTGAGGGTGCATGTTCTCAAACGTTAGCCTTTAAAATATGGGGGCATCGTCTTCAGTATCCAGAATTTGTAAACTGTCTACTGAGATCTTTATTTTTGTCCCTAAGAGCTATTTTGTAAATCCACGAACTGGCACAGTTCACCGAGCATGGTGCTCCTTGAGTAGGAAACCATGACAATGACCTGTACCCTGGTGTGTGGCTGCAGTGGGAGGAGTTCATTACCTCCCCAGAAAAAACAATGACTTTCCTGGCGGATGCCGCCTGGAATACTCTCCCATTCCTGGCGCTCCTTCTCATTCTGTTGATGTCCTATCTGCTGCCTTCAAATATTCCTCCTCCTCCCGCGTCATCCCCACCTCCAGCCACTCCATCCCACCCAGCGCAGACGTGGCTGGCAGAGACAGAGGCACACGGCGGCGTCACAAAATGAGTTTTCTCTGGATCTGCTTCCAATCAATTCACATCGGCTTCCAGGACTTCAATTCAGAACACAGGAGAATGAAATTGCATTGTTCTCGCTTTCCCTTTCGTAGCTAATGCATATTTTGCTATAGAAAGTCAAAGCTATATTTGTGAGTAAATAGGAATAATCTCTGAGTTTTATTTTGAGTATGCATTTATACAGAAAATAACGGAGAGAAGGATTTGTTATAGAGAAATGTATTTTATTTGTAATATAAAAATATGCAGTGGAAAACAACAGAACAATATAAAAATATGTGTATGCTGGTAGACAGGTACATATATTGTTTCAATCATTCAATACAGAAGAGTGCTTCCGTGGTTGGCAGGAGTCAGGAGGGGGGTGTGAGGTGAGTAGACACAGTCCCTGACCTCAAAGGGCTCAGGAAGGGAGAGAGACACACGTGACGAGTCAAGAGGTCACACAGAGTCTTAGACCGGCTCCTGTGAGGGTCAGAGGTCACACAGAGTCTTAGACCGGCTCCTGTGAGGGTCAGAGGTCACACAGAGTCTTAGACCGGCTCCTGTGAGGGTCAGAGGTCACACAGAGTCTTAGACCAGCTCCTGTGAGGGTCAGAGGTCACACAGAGTCTTAGACCGGCTCCTGTGAGGGTCAGAGGTCACACAGAGTCTTAGACCGGCTCCTGTGAGGGTCAGAGGTCACACAGAGTCTTAGACCGGCTCCTGTGAGGGTCAGAGGTCACACAGAGTCTTAGACCGGCTCCTGTGAGGGTCAGAGGTCACACAGCTAATGAGTGGGAAGGCCGTCTCACATCAGCCACTGTCTCGTGCAGGGCAGGATCACGGTGTTCCTGAGAGAGCATGTGCAGGATGCTGGGGGAGATGGGTAAAAGCGTAGAGTCAGATGGTAACTAACCTTTAACAAGAAGAGACAGGGAATGTGACAAACAGGATGGGAACATTTTGTTGTTTGTTATCAGCCTCTGTCTATAAACAGCCCCAACAAACAGGACTAAAGAGGATCTTCTGTCATTTCTCTGACTCTTTCTTTTTGGGCTTCTTCTTCCACCGAACAATCCAAACTACCAACACGCACACACACACACACACACACACACACACACCCATACACTGTTCACTGTACACCACACAACCCACACAATACGCAGTGCCGCGCAGTCTCCCTAAAGCCGTGTGGGGTAAAGACCTGGCTGCGCTGGGGAGGGCGTGTAGGAGGAAGTTTGCGGAACCGAACCGCTTAGGGGGGAGGAGAGGAGATTAAGGCTCTGGTTTGGGGCGCATGTGATGTGTGTGCGCCGGCGGCACTCGGGACTGACACTGAGCAGGTTGTTCCATAAAAGAGAAAATCTTCACTGGATTGAAGCGAATCCCTTAATCCCTCCCGTTTGTACACCCGTTTGTTCACCGTTCTCCCCGCACTTTCCCAGCCATCACCGCACTCCTCCGCACAGACGCCGGGACAGAACGCAGGACAGCCCTCTGCGTGTAAAACGGAGAGGGTGTGATTTGGCCAAGGTCACCACGACTGGAAGGGACAACGCGGGCGGAAAGGTTTAGTTCTCTTTATTGTTAGCCACGCCCCGCCCCCTTTATAAGCCCGGAGGCGGACAGGGATTTGGGCCACGGGAAGGAGACAAAAGCCTGTGTCTCGTGTCCATCCGTCACACCAGGAGGAAATGGACCCCATCTGAGGTCCTCGGGGTCCCCTACACTCAGCGGACCCGGCGTGTGGTCTCGGGACCTCGGCTGGCCCCAGGGGACGCCTCCTCTCACAGCCCATGGGGCTGGTCCCTGATGCGGTCGGTGTCCCTCGCTCACCCAGGTGCCAGCGGTTCCCAGGGGCCTGTGCCCAGCGAGGAGCCTGCACGTGCCCACGCGCTCCTATCGCAGCCCTGCAGGGGGCGCCGGAGGACACGCCCGAGGGGAGCACTGCTCTCAGCTGGGGAGACCCCTTGGAGGAAGCTCCTCCAGGCTGCGAGGTCAGAGTGGCCTCTCTCCATGGTAACCCCTGAGTTCCGATGAAGAGCTTAGAAATCGGGGCGTTTCCTACTCAGATCCCATCCTTGTCTCCCCACTCCGAGCCCCATGTGCTCACCCACACTTTTTTTGAGCTGTGCAGGCTCGTGGGGTCTGCAGACAGAGAGAGGAGCATGTATGGAAGAAAGTGATACGGGCTACGATACATGTATGCCGTGGGGGGGAGGGGGGCTATGGGAAGACCAGGCAGCGCCCCAAACCGGGGTGGGGAGGGAAGGTGTGCCGGGAAGGTGTGCCGGAAAGGCGCCGGAGATGACTGAGCCCACTTCCCAGGTAGACCTGGTGGACACGGGGCGGGGAGCCACCAGCACTTTATGGTCAGTGTGGGGGGAGGGGCGAGGCCACAATGGATCATAAAGGACCTTTTACGGGGAAGTCGGAGCTGCGTTTTCACCCCGTGCGCCTTGGTGGCCCCGCAGGCATTGATGCAGGGCCAGGGCCGGGGAGAGCAAGGTCGGCCGTCGGGGCAGATGGTCTGGACACTCGCAGGGGCTGGAGGAGGCTGCAGGGGAGGGGGAGGGGGAGGAGGACACCCGTGCGCTGGAGGGGTGATGCCTTCCGCACACGGTCAGCTGTTGCCCGCAGTTTCTGAGTCCCCACCCGCTAGTGCGGGGAGGGCACCATGGGGAGCCCCGGCCGGGCTGGGCTGGTTCATTACCGCGGCCAGGGGGTGGGCGGTCCGAATGAACGGACTCAGTCTGTCTGACTCCTGTGATGTCTACAGAACAGGGAGCGCGGGATTATAACGCAGCCGTGACGGGTCACCATTCGGAGTGTGAGGCAAATGATGCGATGGGGCGGGAGGAGGGGGCATCTGTAACGGGGCATTGCTTCGGGCGCCGCCCAGGCCCTGGGCGAGGGCTGAGGGCACGGCACGGGCAGGAGCGCTTTCTAAGCGGCGCGGTGTGGAGTGCGCATCGTTGCGTGGCGGCTGCTCTGGAGCTCGCTGAGCCGGGATGAGGACCAGGTGGGGAGGCCGGCAGACGGGGCTCCCACCCAGTCCTCCCTGCCGTCTCGGAGGCACCGAGTGGCACCCACGTTTCCACGGAGAAGCGGGAGCGCTGTCCTGATTGAGTGAGAGCGGGCGCTTGTTACTCGGTGTCAGCGCAGGGCTCAGGCTCGGGCGGCTAATGAGCCCTGACGATGGGGTATCTATGGCAACAGCTGTGCACTCCTCCTCACAATAGACAACCACGCAGCCGGCTCGCAGACGTAAGGACTCGAACGCAAGCCCAGTTCCATGATGTCTTGCCACACGCATAGTGGGAGGAAATGGCCGGAACTTTAAAGGGAAAAATAGCAGGAAAGGGAAAAAGACCCGGCGAGAAGGAGGCGTGCGGGAGGCGAGGGGCCCTGCCTCTGGGGCTGAAGACGGTGCAGCACGTGCAGCGGCAGCGCCTCTGTCCCTCGTCAGAGAGGAGGCCCCTGTGATGCGACACGTGTTCCCGGGCCTGCAGGCCTGGGGCCTCGCTCTGTTGTCCAGGCCGCAGAGAGGAAAGGCGCCCCACCCCTGCCCTGCAGGAGCCCAGTGATCCCCAGGGGGGCTGAGCTAGCAGGATGTCTGCAGGCCTGGCCACAGCCCCGTCACCCCTCCCAGGTCCCCACCCATTGTATTGGACTCCGGAGTCTCACAAGCTGATAAACTGTCTCCTGTGAACAGAGCCGGCCCTTGGCAACTGCCCGCCTGCGCAGTGCCGTGTCCGTCCGCCCTGGTCTGTGCTCACTGGCTGCCTTCCGCTCTGGTTCGGTGGCAGGACCCACGGGAAATGGAGCTCTGGTGTGAGCAGCGGCCTGATGGGTTGGTGACCCGGACTCTGGGCAGATCCTGCCCTCGGGGGGCGGGGTCTTCGAAGCCCTGATTCCACCTGGAACTCGCCCGTGCCTCTGCCTTCCCGGCCCCCGGGGACGGCCCTGGTGGCCGTGGCTGCTGCCCGAGAGGGAGCTGTGGGTCACCGAGTGACGTTAAGTGACGAGTGCCGTCCTGGCTGGGCAGCCACAGCGATGACCACCGGACGCTGGTGAACTGACGCCACACAGGTAGACGGGCAGAGTGTGAAGAGGCAACTTGGAAAGGGACAGGGCTCCGCTCGTTTCTGTCTCGCTTTGATGTGTGAAATGTAACGCACACAAACTATAACCTAAGGCGGAAGGTGAAAATAACCGTTCTACTTGAAAGAGTCGTTTCAGCAGACTAGAAAAGGCAGGGCAAGGATGCACGCTGTAGTCCCTGCGGCAGACACTAAGAAAACCCAGAACAGTACGGCTCCAAAGCCCATCCGTTAGCCACGTGAGATGCTAACACATATCCAAAGGAGAAAGGAAGTAGAGAATGAAAGAACAAAACCCAGAGGAGACAAGCAGAGAGTAAACACTTAATACCAAGAACTGCATTACATGCAAGTAGTCAAAGCACACGGGTTAATAGACAGGGATGGCCTTTAGCTGGGGGGCGGGGGAAGAGGGATCTAACTCTGTTTGTATAAAATAGTCTCATTAAGTGTAAAAATATACTCAGTAAATGTGATAATACAGATAAATTATAAGCAAAGGGATAGACAATAGTATACGAAGCAAATGATCATTTTAAAATAAAAAGAGAACCTGGAGTGACTATTTTAAGGTTTGAGCAAGTAGACTTCAGAACAAGAAAACACTCCAGAGAGCAAGGAAGATGTGACAAATGATAAAACGGACAATTCCCCACGCGTGCTGGTTGGCTCAGCTGCCATACAGAGCACCACAGACCCTGTGGCTCACCGCAGAAATGTGCTTTCTCGCCGGCCTGAAGGTGAGCAGTTCAAGGCCAGAGTGTCGGGAGGACTGACTCCTCCCGGGGCCGCGAGGAAGGGTCTGCCTCCTGCCTCGTCCTGGCTTCTGGCACTCCGCGGGCTGTCTCTGGTGCTCCTCGGCTCGCGGAAGGCCCACGCCAGTCTTTGCCTTCATCTTCACCTTCACACAGCGTTCTCCCTGTGTACGTGCCGTGTCCAAGTTCCCCCATTGTATTATTATTTTTAACATAGTTTTATTGATTTCAGAGAGGAAGAGAGAGAGAGAGAGAGAGAGAGAGAGAGAGAGAGAGAAGGAAACACCTATGGTGAGAATCATTGACTGGCTGCCTCCTGCACGCCCCCTACTGGGGGTCAAGTCTGCAACCCAGGCACGTGCCCTGTCCATGACTCCAACCGTGACCTCCTGGTTCATAGGTCCGTACTCAACCACTGAGCCACACTGGCTGGGCCAAGTTTCCCCGTATTCTAAGGACACCCATTGTACTGGGTTAGAACAGTGGTCGGCAAACTCATTCGTCAACAGAGCCAAATACCAACAGGACAACGATTGAAATTTCTTTTGAGAGCCAAATTTTTTCAACTTAAACTTCTTCTAACGCCACTTCTTCAAAATAGACTCACCCAGGCCGTGGTATTTTGTGGAAGAGCCGCACTCAAGGGGCCAAAGAGCCGCATGTGGCTCGCGAGCCGCAGTTTGCCGACCAGGGGGTTAGAAGCACACCCGACTACAGTGTGATCTCATCCGAACTAACGACAGCTGCAGTCATCGTAACCCCAAGTAAAGTCACATTCGGGGATCCCGAGGGCTAACACGTCAGCCACTGGGTCTGGGGGGACAGCATCAAGAATGAACGATACGTCCTTCAGGTTTGGCCCCCGTGGCATTGGGAGGGTGAGAGATGGCCGAGAGTCCGAGCGCAGGACCGTGGCCACGGCCAGCAGGACCCGGGGACGCAGGCACTGGCGTGTCCTGCCGCCGCTGAGAAGCCTTCCCGAGCCCAGCAGCGTTCGTTCCCTGGGCTGCTCTGGTGTCCGTGCCGTGTGCCGTGTGCCGTGTGCCATGTGCCGTGTGCCGTGTGCCGTGTGCCTCCACCACGGAGCGCTCCTGTGGAGGAGGACCGCTGTGCCCGCTTCCTAAAGTAAGACCGAGGCGCAATCGATGGGCTTCCCTAGCGTCCCACCGCGGTGACCTGGTCTCAAGCACCGTCCCAAAAGCCTGTCCAGGAGTCATGACCGCGTGCCTGTAACTAGAACTGTCTCCCCTTTGTCCGTCTTCCACACGTGACAGAATTGCAGGCCTGTGTCACCTTCTGGGTCCTGTTACCCATCCCACAGCCTGAGCATAGGCCATGCACCCTGCTGGTCTTCCTTCGTGTGGCTACACCCCACCCAGCCTCAGGCCTCCGTAAGCCGGGCTGTTTCAGGGACCTTCCCCGCCTCACCCACTGTAGGGTCTCGGTTCCACAGCCCCGTCACCCCTCCCAGGTCCCCTGTTGTGGCGCCAGTTGTTCTTAGTGGCACAGTCAGTGTCTGCAGGAAGGGAGTCTGTTTCCCCCACAGCTGCAGCCCCAGCGCGCAGCACCCAGGCCAGGGCGTGGCACTACGCGTGTGCACAGCACACGTGTGATATTGCAGTAATTAAGCTCCGATGCACGCAGGCCGTCCTCTGCTTCCGTGGGCCGTGGTGTGGCCCGGGAACGGGCACTGGATCGAGCGTTTTTCAAATCTCAGAGCAGGACACTTGGCAGCGGTTTATTTTGCGTGAATTACCGTTTGGGTGGGTGGATGGATGGAGAGGTAAGAAACGATGAACAAACACATCAATCACTCATTTAACTGATGACGGACAAGTAGACGCGTGGCCACACTGAGGCGAGGTCTGCAGCTGTGCTGGCCCGCGAGGGCTCCCCCGCTCCTCCGTGAGCGCAGCTGAGCAGGCGGCGGCCTGCCCTCCGCCGTCTCTTTGACAGGAAGGGCTCCGGGTGCCCTGGTCCCCTGATAGTTGTCATTATATTGTACACGCCCCTCCCCCCCCTCCCCCCACAGCGCTCCAAATAATGAAGACTCTGCTAAATCTTTCTAGCAGACGGGTGGGAACTGGGATAAAAATGAACTTGAAAGTGAACACTAGGTTGCCATTTAAATAGCTATCGTCTCCCCACACAGGAGCTCCTCAAGACCAGCGCTGAATAAACACGGCAAACACATCTATTAGCGGGAAATGAAAAAGACGGTATTTATGAAATGAGTAATTTGAATTTGATTAATGTTTATAAAGGTGTTTACCTATGAATTAAATATTAACCTATAGCTTGAAAGGGTTTAATCAGCCTTGGAAGATTGTTTTGGAGCACAATGAAAATTAACCAGTTCACAGAGGGAAAGGGACAGCGTATCTGCATACGCAAATGAGGTCAATTAATTAAGCAATTTGCATACATTTGGCTGTTATTTTCGGGGCCTCTTTATTTTGACACCTGGCTCTTCTATTCCCATCGTGTGTTTGCGCTGTTCTGTTTCTGCAGCACACATCCATCACTCAGCCACGCGAGCGCAGGCTGATGGGCCGAGGCACAGTCATCCCTGCAACAGCGCAGACCACCCCTTGTCCAGAGGAGCTCGAGTGACGAGCAGGGGGTCAGGGTTACCCCGGGCCCGTGAGTTTGTTGTAGAACCAGAAAGTACGGGTCCACAGCGACGGGAGGGGGTACAGTAGAAGCTGAGTCATCACTTTCAGGAGTGAGGAAGTGGACGGAAGCGAGTGTGGATCTTCAGGAATCATTGAGCGCAGTGGGTTTTAAAGATCTCACACACAAACATAGCCCTAGCAGGTTTGGCTCAGTGGATAGAGCATCGGGCTGGGGACTGAAAGGTTCCAGGTTGGAGTCCGGTGAAGGCCACATGCCCGGGTTGTGGGCTTGATCCCCAGTAGGGGGCATGCAGAAGGCAGCCGATCAATGACTCTCTCTCATCATCGATGTTTCTCTTTCTCTCTCTCTCCTTTCCTCTCTGAAATCAATAAAAATATTAAAAACAAAAAGATCACAAAATAGTGTCATTGTAACCTTTTTACCCCACACTCTTGATGATGCTATAGCTCTCTCTCTCTCTCTCTTCCTCTCTCTCTCTCTCTCTCTCTCGCTCTCGCTCTTGCTCTCGTTTTTGTTTAGTGACTGGTAACTGAGTCCATGCACCCTTCACCTTGAGTCGTTCAGTGACTGGTTACTGTGTTCCATGCACCCTTCACCTTGAACCGTTTAGTGACTGGTAACTGAGTCCATGCACCCTTCACCTTGAGCTCCCAACAGTTTGTTGGGGAGGCAGGTACTTCTAGGCTAAGAATCCCACAGTGAGCCTGCTGGCAAGTGTGTGTCCAGCACGTTATGTGACAATGAGAGGAGGAAGGTCTCAGCGCTCACCAGGGAGGCCATGGGGGATGGACAGAAGGGCATCCGTTGGATGGTGCGGCGCAGGCGCAGACCCAGGCGCAGGTGGGGGCTGGGGGGCAGAGGGAGGAAATGCCCGGGGCCTGTGCACCAGGTGAAAGACCTGGAGCCTGAGCTTTGAGCCGGTGCTTTCACGGAGTAGAGCAGCACCTCAGGCCGGTGTCGTGGGAATGGGATTTCGATGGGTGACAGTGACTGGAACGGGGGTGGCACGGAGCAAGGCTCTGGAGACATGGACGGGTGAGAGCCGGTGAGGATGGATGGACCAGGGCAGGGTATTTCCCCTGGAGTCCCGGGACCTGAGAAGGCTGCCTTACCCCTCAGGCCCTTAGACAGACTCAATCAGCACAGCCCGCAAATATGAGAACACGGCCAACGGAAAAGGCCGTTCTGGGCAGCTTTCTGGAATGGACAGTTCTGTAAACTCGACTGAGGGCAGATTTCCCCATTTTCTCTTTTGAGCCCTACTTGAGTTTCCTAAGCATGAGCTTAGTTGGTGTGTGTGGGGGTCGGGGGGAGGGGTGTCCATGCAGGGACTCACACACCACAGCCTCCAATGTCACAGCCTGGCCCTGGCCCTGGCGACCCGGCCTCCCAGGCATACAGGTGTGGCTAGTGACATCTCAACGCAGGGGGAGGTGTTGGGAGGGTGCGGTGTGACTGCCCTGGGAGTCCGGCGTCACCGCGTGCTGATCGCTGGGGGAAGCATGCGTGACATCTGTGCACAGGCGTGTGCCACATGCGAGGAGCCCTCCTCACACCAAACTGGGTGCCCGCTCGCTCTGCTCTCTCCAGATGATTCCTGGTGCTTCGTAGAGAATTCTGACTCCTTTTCAGGAAAGCAGGGAGGCAGAGAGGGGGGGGGGTGGGAGGACACAATGGTTGTCCAGGGGCGGGAGGACGGGACTGGCACGCCCATTTCAGGACTCAAGGGGCAGGTGCCCTACGGAGTGGGCAGGGCTCTGACCAGAAGCCCAGCTGCTCTCAATGCTAGTGTGTGCGCTTCTGGCTCTTGTGGGACGACCCTTTCTAACAGCTTAATACCCTACACTCAGCAACCAGAGTAATCGCCCTAACGCAGACTCCATTAGGTCATCCCCCGATTCAACCATCCACTCATCCTCCTTTTCACTTCGGGGAAAAACCCTAATCCTTCCCGAGCTTCACACCGTCCTCCCTGAGCTGGAGCCTCCGTTCCTCCCCTTTCAGTTCACACCTGAAACCTGCTTCTCAGGGAGCGTTTTCTGACCACTCAGGGGAGGAGTGCTCACCGCCTCCACCACAGGACAGAACTCTCTACTCACAGCGCTGCTCTGATTTCACAGGACGTCACCTCACTTGTACGTGTCTCCCACGGTCATTTATCCACGTGTGTGCCCCTTGTTTTCTCTCTCTGGAAGGTAAATTCTGTTGGACAAGAATTTTGTCTGCCATGTGTCCTCAGCATATGGAGGAGTTCATGGCAGAAGCTAAAGAGAAAGTTTGTCTTGGTTTCCAGCTGAGTGGGAATTTCTTTTACTTCTTTCAATCAACATTTATGTTCCCAAGTCCGTTTGTTCGCCTTTTTACTCGTTTTAAACCTTACACACCACAAAACTGCTAGGCAATGAAGCCACCAGCTTCCCAAATCCCAGTCCCTCTTGGGTCTGGACCCCTCTGGTTATTACTACTCCTTCTAACCATCATCACAGTCATCGTCACTATCATCACCACCACCACCACCACCACAACCACCATCACCTCCACCATCATCACCACCACCACCACCACCATCACCACCATAATCACCACCACCATCACCTCCACCACCATCACCACAACCACCACCACCACCACCATCACCACTACAACCACCATCACTACCACCACCATCACCACTACAACCACCATCACTACCATCACCTCCACCATCACCACCACCACCACCACCATCACCGCCACCATCACCACCACCATCACCACCACCACCACCATCACCACCACCATCACCACTACAACCACCATCACTACCATCACCACCACCATCACCTCCACCATCACCACCATCACCGCCACCATCACCACTACAACCACCATCACCACCATCACCACCACCATCACCTCCACCATCACCACCATCACCACCACCATCACCACCACCACCACCACCATCACCTCCACCACCACCACCATCACCGCCACCATCACCACTACAACCACCATCACTACCATCACCACCACCATCACCTCCACCATCACCACCATCACCACCGCCACCACCACCATCACCATTACTACCACCACCACCACCACCACCATCACCATTACCACCATCACCACCACCTCCACCACCACCATCACCACCACCACCACCACCACCATCACCATCACCATTACCACCATCACCACCACCACCATCACCACCACCACCACCACCACCATCACCACCACCACCACCACCACCATCACCACCATCACCACCATCACCATTACCACCATCACGACCATCATTATCATGAATCTTTATGTCATAGTCAGCAATACCATTCTATAAATAGCTGCCTCTCTCAAACACACATCGTAGGCCAGACACTCTGCTACTTTCTTATTTAATCTTCATAGTCAGTGCAGGTTGACATCATTTTCTTTTAAATTTTTCCGATGGAGAGAGAGCAGCTCGGAGCTCAGAACGTTCAAATGCCTTGTTCCCGGTCACACACCTGCCCAGGCCTGCATATACCCAAGCGCAGGGCTTTCCCTAGGCAGCGGCTCTCCCATTCATTCCAGGTCCTCTCGCCCATGCTCCCCAGCTGGGTCTCCAGGACCCCAGCTCATCCCCACCCCGTGTATTTAACTCAGTGCATCCACTCTTTCCTTCTGCAAGGACTGTGGCTTGGGATTGATTCTGACTCCTGTGCCCTAACCCTGGTAGAGTCCTCAGGAAGGCCAGTCCACTCCATTTCCCATTCCCGGGGGGAAACCCGAGAATATGTTTGTCTAACTGGACTGGCGAGGTCACCTCACTGAGACAGACTCACCGGAGGGCGCTCGCTGTCCACAGGTGATCTTTCCAGTCTCAGTGCATAAAGAAATGAAGCTCAGATAACCCAAGGTCTTGGGGTGCACACCCCCCAGAGCCAGAGACAGGGCTCTGCTGGCCGATTGCCTGGCCAAGATTCCTTAAAGAAACAGATCTTCTGGGAATTGTGTGGCGGCTGGTGCCTCCTGCTCTCCTCATGTTGGCCACCTCGGAGCCCAGCGCAGGAAGCGCGCTTCTGCAATTACACTCACAACAAGCGGAAGATTTGTGCTAAATCCTTGACGTCTCAAGGAAAAAAAGTTGGAAAAACATGCCTCATATTTTCTCCCCCTTGTCAGACAAATTGGTGTTCTGTTGATCTTGCTTTTGAAATATCTCGCAATTCCAGCCGTTAGAGAGAGAAAGCACTTATTTGTCATCGCTTTTCGATGTGCGCTGTCAGGGATGATTTCTCAGACGTGCTGCAGCCTCGGAGGGCCGCCGTGTGTGTTAATTAGCGTGTGACAGCCGGGACCTCTCCGAGGGCCTGCTGGTCTGCGCGGCCTATCGAAGCAAGCAGGGGCGGGTCTGCGTGCAGCGACCAGGGTGGGCACCGGTTCCTGTCGGAGCTCCTGCCCTAAGTGGGCTATGAGATGCTTACCCCGGACGGGGGCCAGCGAGCGCTCACGTGGTCAGGCTCCTGTCTCAAGGCCCCCGCAGCCTGTCTCTTCTCTGCAGCGCTGGGGCTCACAGTTCTGAAGGCACAACATTTCTCACCATTATTCTGCAGTGAAAGCTGACCCGGCATGAGGCTCTTCAGTCTTTATTTATTTCGCTGGTGTGAGTGGGTCTGTGGCTTACTACAGAATTATTCACTTAGTGTCTGTCCCTGACCACTGAGGACATGGCCGCTCTAAAACAGGAAGGAAAGAAGGCAGGGAGGGAGGGAGGCAGGCAGGGAGGAAGGCAGGAAGGGAGGGAGGCAGAGAGGGAGGGAGGGAGGGAAGCAGGGAGGGAGGGAGGGAAGGAGGAAGGAAAAAGGGAAGGAGGGTGGGGCAGGGGGAGGGAGGGAGGGAGGAAGGAGGTAGGAAGCAGGTTGCATTCTAAAGTTTCCAAATATGTGATTGTGAAGTTGTGAAACTGTTTCTGTGTTGGTGACATGGTTTAGATATTCGTGTAGTTTTCATCCAGTGGCCAAGGCCTGAGTTCAGTGGGCGGATTGGTGATAACCAGCTGTCAGGTTGGTGAGCCCCCAGCTCCAAGGCCTGAGTTCAGTGGGCAGATTGGCGATAACCAGCTGTCAGGTTGGTGAGCGCCCCCAGCTCGTCTCTGCAGTATGTGCCTCCCCGCGTCCCACCCCGTCCACACGCAGGCCTCTGTCCCCAGAACGGAACACTCACCCGGTCCAGGCCCAGCCACTCGTCCACGCCACCTTCCTGTTCCCCCCGACAGTCGCCTGCACTGCTGTCCAGGGGGCAGTCCAGGCCTCTTCCTGCCACCCAAACTTGGCCTCGGAGCTGGCTGCGTGCTTTCTCGCAGGGTCTGCTCCCAGTCCCTCGCTCGCTCACTCATTCACACAACTGCTTATGCGAGCATCCAGTGTTTAAGGCTAGGCCTCTCACTGTGTATGTTTCAGTTCATCACTGCAGAAACCTTTACCGTACTTACCGTCTCCATTTCTGCATAAGAAACACTGAACACGGAGGCCCAGGAAGGGTAGACAGCGTATTAAGAACACAGGGTGAGTAAGTTACGCGGGATCGTAACCAGGGTCTTCCTGACCCCGAGTCCCTGTTGTGCGGATATCCCCAGGGTCTGGAGAGCGTGGAGCCCTCGTTGCCATGGCGCACTGTCCAGTGGTTCTGAACAAGCGGTTGGACCCGGTGTCCTGCCTTTGTCCAGTAGATGAGTCAGGAGCGCAAGCAGCCCTCCCGCTCCCTGGTGGAGGGAAGGAACCGGCCCCGGCCTGGCTCTCTCACGGGCCACGTCGGTGGGTTTTTCCTTCTTATTCACGTTCCCAGAGAAAAGATACTGCCCCAAGCGCGTGCCCCTCAGCACCAGAGCACGCATGACATTTCATGTGAAGGAAGAGTCAGCCACGCGGAAGTTTCGGACCCTGCTCCGCCAGCCACCTGCGTCTCCCCAAGCGTGTGCACCCTGAACTGCCAGAGCCAGAAAAGGGGACCCGGAAATGGGATCGACCCCTAGAAATGACACACTCATCCGTGGTCCCTGACCTCAGCGAGCCCAGCCTGCGTCTTTGCGTGGGTCATGTCTGTGGTTCTCCTGAAATTGTCTCGTTTTTGCGCAGCATCACGTACTGTGGGTTAGCCTTGTCGATCCGTGTCGTGTGGATTCATTCTGTCCCACTGCTGCCTGGCGTTCCAGGGAAAAGTGAACCCATTGGATCGCTGGTGCCTACTGGGTTGTTTCGCACTTTCTTCCACTTCTCCATTCACTTAGCTACGAACCTTCTCGACAGAGACTTCCTCAGGGCGAGTTCTGCACCAGGCACTGTTCTAGGCACTGGGGACGCAAACAGAGCAATGCCTCATGGCGCTGACATTCTAGAGTGAAGAAGCAAAGAGAATACGTGTGGATGCACAGTATGTCAGACCATGGGGGAGGCAGTCAGTCTCCTGGGTCCGTGCTGAAAGCACAGTTCTCACCCTCAGAGCCAGCTCCATTGGGCAGGGGCCTCCTTGTTCTCAGGACTGCCCTGCGCATGGAGGATGGTTAGCGACATCCTCTATACCAGGGGTCCTCAAACTTTTTAAACAGGGGGCCAGTTCACTGTCCCTCAGACCGTTGGAGGGCCGGACTATAGTTTTAAAAAAACTATGAACAAATTCCTATGCACACTGCACCTATCTTATTTTGAAGTAAAAAACAAAACGGCAAAAACACCCGCATGTGGCCCGCGGGCCGTAGTTTGAGGACGCCTGCTCTAGACCAGCAGCCCCATCCTCCCGTTGTGACCCTGAGCAGTGTCCCCAGGCACTGCCCGTCATCCCCGGAGCCCTGAACGGTTCGTGGCTGAGAGCTACCAGGTGAGAGGCAGGCAGACGCCAGTGCAAACCCTTGGCCTTGGGGACGCGCCCTGCAAACACTGACCTGATACAGATGCAGGAACCTCCCCCTCCCCGAGTGACGCACAGCCACACCCGCCGGAGAGGCCACGCCGCTCGGGCACATGCGCCGGTTCCCCGGGGATTGCCTTTCCAAGGGAAGGTACTTCCTCCCCCAGGAAACAGAAATGTTGAAAATAAGAGTTTCCCTGAAGATTCGCTGTTGGGCAGCTCGGCAGTTTCTCCGCTTTGTTCTCTCATTTCCTCCCGCGTGGTCTGGCTCACGCTCACCCTCCTGTGTTCTTGCCAGGAGTGTGCGGAGTGCATTTAAAGAGGGAAAAAGGGCCCCTCAAACCAAAGGGTCCGGACCCGAGGAGCATCGCTCCTTCAGTGCGTTCCCTCAGTGAATAATCCCCGCAGACCTACTATGTGCAGGGCGTGTTCTCAGCGCCGAGCCACACAGGTTATTTCACATGTCTCTGTGCTCATGCAGCTCCCGCGTGGGTGGGGAGAACACGAGCAAACACGTGACCCCATCGCAGCTGGTCCTGAGCCCCATTCCCAACAGCGAGGGTCCACTGGGGTGCAGTTTTCATCTCACAGATGAAAGTTGGGGTGCAAGAAGACAGGAGCCCCTTCTCCCAGCACTGACATTCAGGGCTCCACAAAAACTAAAAATAAATAAGGAATGGGTTTCAACCTCTGTGCCCCAGTCCAGAGGAACTGGTCACAAGCCCAGAGGACTCCGGCCTACACTGAGGAAGGTCCCCACATCAGCGCCTCCCTGAGGCCTGGAGAGGGTGAGCCCCGGAGGCAGAGAGGCCTGCCCTGTGAGAACACCTGCAGGCACCCCCATTCCCGCTGAGGACAGCGTCCGTTCACTTAGTCCACTGGCTGCACCTCCTTTCCTCTTGTCCGGCACCGTCACCTCGCTCTGCCCTCTCCCAAGGGTCGCCGACGCCGCTGATCGATGGCCTGTCCCCAGAGCCTGGCCGTGCCCCGGCTTTACAATAACGTAAAAAGGAGAAAAAGCAGCAACCCCGAAACAGCCCTGCAGCCACCGGAAGTTAATTGTTGGTTTTCAAAGCATCCTGGAGGCTGAGGTTCAAAAGCACCAGCCATCCCCCCCACCCTTCGGAGGATACAGCCCTCGGGGCCTCCGATCCCCCCCAGAAAGGATGCTGCAGTTCCCAGTGAGCGCTGAGCGAACCTGCCCCTCGGAGCGGCTCTCAGAAGCACCGGGCACTAGGCCTCCACGCGGATGGCACCTGCGGCCGTGCTCATGGCTGTGCTCATGGCTGTGCTCACACAAAGCAGAGCGGCGTGGGCCTTTTCCATAAACGATCCGTCCCTCTGCGGCCCGGGCACAGGTGCTGTTCCTGCCACTAAGTGCATCTAAGGAGCCCCGTGACGAAGGTGCCATGGGAACGCGGGGAGGGCTGATGCTGCCGCGGGAGCCACTGCCCACCTAGCCCTTGTGCCGGCACATGATAAAAGCGGGGGTTCTTACAGTTCCTCTCAGCTCTGCCCGCCCTCGAGCGCCTGTGGCCCGGGCTGTGTGCGTGGCACATCCATCTGCTGAGTCACATCAGGAGAACAGTCCTGAGTGGGGTGATGGTGGGAGAAGTACCGGGGCCCGGCCACCACGCAGATCCCCGGGAATCTGGATTTCGCCAACGACTGCAGTGGCTTCTGGTCTGAAACACAGAAAGGTTAATGAGGTTCTTGCTACCAAAAGCGTCAGAAGCAACTCGCACAGGAAAAGACAGGCCCCCCGGGGGAAGGGAGGCAGAGAGGACGGGGCCCCCGGGGGAAGGGAGGCCGAGAGGAACAGCAGTGTTTTGAGTTGGAGGACTCAGTGGGCTGTTCTAGCAGAACAGAGAGCAGAGTGGTGGTGGCCAGGGGCGGGTAGGGGATGGGGACATGTTGGTCAAGGGTGCAAACTTCTAGTGAGCCATGAGCAAGGCCTGGAGCTCGAATACTCGGCGTGTTGGCGATAGTCAGCAGTAGCCTGTTGTATTCTGAAAGGTGCCCCGGAAGAGAGCAGATCTTCAATGTTCTCCCCACAAAAACATCTGCAGTGACGTGAGGTGATGGAGCTGTGTTCGTTTCACAGTGTGCACATGCGTGGTACCATCACCTCTCGCACCGTAGACTCACACAGGTTATATCTCACTGGCCTCTCAGAAAGAGAGGAAGAGAGGAGGGAGAAAGGGGCGGGTCCCAGGGAAAGAGCCGCGTTTGGAAGTGATGAGGGACCAGGGAGCTCGGACTGACCTGTGATCAGTCCCAACGAAAAGCACATCCACCAGCTCTCCTCATCCGGGCCCTCCACTCCCGACTGCCCCTCGCCCTGGTCTCTGCGTCCTTCCTCCGTCAGCAGCAATACCCTCCTTTGAACCCAACCGCGGGACAGTTTGCTACCCTAAAGCAGTTCCCCCTTTTAGCTCCGTTTCACATCCACCCGCTGTATTTCAGCCGCGGCCTCTGCAGTCAGCGGCCTGTCCAGGTGCCCCCCCATCCCGAGGACTCGCTCCTGGACGGAGGTCTTTATGGCCAGGATTCCCAGGGGACCCGTTGTATCCCCATAAGCAAGACTCACAGAACGTTGGGAAGGACACGGCACACATTGTACAAAACGGGGATGCGCTCTCAACCCAGGGCAGGTGGCAGCAGGAGGTACTTTTAGGAGAAGAGTGACAGCCCTCCGCTCTGTTCAGCGGCGGCCCAGCTGCGCCGGATGACCACGCCGATGCATTGGAATGACCGGAGAAGGCCCCAGGGACCTAACGGTCTCATCTGACCGGGCTGGTTCTCAGTCTCCGGTCTGAGCAGGACCAGCAGATATACATTCAGCGCTGCATTTCAAACTCAATCACAGAGTTTAATTTTGAGTAAGTGACCCATTGTGTTCAACATCAAAAGCGGAGAAGGCACTCCCGTGAACAACCCCCCTTCCGTCACCCCCTTTCCCCAGGAAGTGACCCCTATGAAGGTAGCTTCTTATGTAGCTTTCTCGGCTTTCCCGGCATAAAGAAGCAAACAAAAGTATAAATTCTCATCTTCTTCATTTTACACTGAAGACACCATGCTGCCTAACATACTTGCTTTCTTTTTAAAAACCAACACATATTTTTATTGATTTCAGAGAGGAAGGGAGTGGGAGAGAGAGATAGAAACATCCATGATGAGAGAGAATCATTGATCGGCTGCCTCCTGCACGCCCCGTACTGGGGATTGAGCCCACAACCCAGGCATGTGCCCTTGACTGGAATAGAACCCGGGACCTTTCAGTCCGCAGGCCGACGCTCTATCCACTGAGCCACACCAGCCAGGGCCTAACGTGCTTTCTTAACCTTACCGTTTTAGAGATATTTCCGTTGGACAGTTTTCTCATGGTCTTAGAATCCGGTGACCTGGAAGGGTCATAGTTCGTGTGCCGGGCGCCCTCACAGTGGGCCTTTGCGTGGTTGTCCATCTTGCGTTGCTGCAAACAGTGCTGCAGTGCACACCGCGAGCCTCCATCATCGTAGGTGGGAACAGTCGCAGCCTTAATGGGAGCCCCCAGGAGTGGAGTTTCTGGAAGGCGAGGCACGTCCGTTTATAACTGTGATGGGCGTCGCCTTCGCCTGGGGTTCTGTGTTTCTCCAAGTAGCACGTGGGAGGGAGGGGCTGTTTCGACACGGTTCTGCCACGCATGCATCTGCTGCCTGCTCCGTCTTTGACAACGGACGGGTGACAATAGTGACTCCGTGGTTTTAACCTCCCGGCGTCGCCTTGGGAGGCGTGCTTAGCACTTCCCATGTTTCCTGTCCTTTGCTGTGGACTCTCTGTCCGAATCCTTTGCGTGTGGAACCCATAAATGAGGCCTTGTGGTCAGATTTGAGGTTGTAGATGAAGTATTTGTAAGAGTTGTTCTGTAGAGCATCCAGAGATGACTTCTACTCCCATTTCTTTGTCATAATTAGAAAAAAACACACACAACAACAACAAAACCCACACCTCATTGCCTGAAGGGGAGAGCTCTAGCCTAAGGGCAGAAGAGCCCCTGAAATGGGGCCACCGGAAGCTGAGTCCCGGAAGAGGGGGATCTGCAGACAGCCGTGGAGCAGGTGCTCTGCCCAGCATGACGTGTGGGAAGATTACTCACATCCCTTAAACCCTGGTAGCCTGGCCAGTCCTGTGGCAACGCCACCAGCTCATGAGGACTCAGCGGAACTTGTTGGTGAACTGGACGGAGTTCAGTAACACGTAGGGTGCTTTGGTAGTAGCAGTGATTATCAGAGAGTTCAAAATCCCTTAGCCACGTCGGTGAAATCTGAAGCTTGGGTGAAACTATGTAATGGGACGATTTAGCTGGAGCTGGGCCCACGTGGGCGACAGCACCTAACCTAGCCCGGCAAGAGGCTCCTCACAGCCTTTCTCATCCCGCTTGCGTGTGTCACTCACACGTTTGCGCCACCCACGTTGCTGAGTTGGATGGCGTGGTGCTGTCCAGACCCGGCGGCGTGTATGTGATGAGTAGGACGCATCCTTATTATGTTCACAGCTTTAACAAAAGCCAACGTAAATCTGGCCCCGGGGAATTCAGATGCATGGTTGCGAGCCTGTGTTTTTGCAACCAGCTGTAGTAGGAATTATGGGTAAAGAGCTGAGTATGAGGTTCAGAACTTGGCGTCTTGGGGACAGTGTGTAGAGTGGCACTGATTTCCGGTTTCTCAAATGAGCACGTCCATAGTTGATGGGTGATTTCCCGTATTTATGACGACGTGTCACGGCTTTGGTCCTGCTCTCAAGGCCCCTCTGAGAATGTCTCAATCCGACGGGATGGGGTTGGGGTGAGGGTCTCGGTGGAGAAGATTTGAACCCAAATAGGCTGCTGCCCACCGACTTGGGACACAACCTAGAGGATTAGTCATTGGATTTCAAGGACAATCGTTACATAGTTTTGTGGATTCAGTCATTTTACTACAGCCTTTTTGTCATCAGTTTATCCACGTGTCCGGTCCTTTTACTCGTTGATGATTATCTTATACATCCAAGTGCAGGAATGCATTTGACCTTCAACAGCTAAGACTCTGGGACTCAGATTCAGAGACTAATGTCAACCCTTATCAGTGTGCACAGACCCTGCAGGCGATCTCTGCTGCTTCCCAGCCGGCTGATAACCCGACGTGCAATATAAAAGGATGTGACAGGTGACGGGTCACAGGGAAGCCGGTTCCTGAAAGGCAGGACTCTGCCGCAGTCAGCGCACAGAGCAGAAAGCCTTCGCTTGCGTGAGCGTGCTGGAGTCTGTGACCTGGGGGTACATGGGATGAGGGGAGGGGACATAATAGTCACATGGGTGATGGTGACGCAGGATATCATGGAGAGCTTAACCTGCCAAGCTTCGCCATCATTCTCGCCCTTACTTCCAAAGGGGGGCGGGGGGCAGGGGGCGCACTCTAGCCTCGCGAGCCAGGCATGCTGGGGAATGGTTTGGGGGAACAGCCTCCTGAGGTGTCCGTGTCCAGGGCAAGGGCGGACCTGCGTGGAGGCTGCGTTAGGGGGACACAGGGCTGTGAGCACAGGGCAGGTGCCAGGGAGCAGAAGCATCCGCCACGGAAGGCAGGTAGGTGTTTTTCTTTTAAGATGGGAAACGCTTGGTCTCCCACAATTCCCTAAACCGAGAAGAGTAAAAGCCCCTTTCCTGGTGCTGGGAGACGGCGGCAACTCAAGCGAATGCCAGGTTTCAGGTCCCTCGGCCTGTCTCTTAGGAATCAAGCTGAGCTAACCAGCGTGAACTGGTGTCCCCCTTCTCCCTCAGGGCATCACCCACCCGCCCCGCTGGGCAGACTTCCTGGTGCCCAGACATGCCCTCCTGTGACCCCGCTGTGGCCCTCACCCTGTGACCCCGCTGTCACCCTCCCTCCTGTGACCCCGCTGTTGCCCTCTCTCCTGTGACCCCGCTGTGGCCCTCACCCTGTGACCCCGCTGTCTCCCTCCCTCCTGTGACCCCGCTGTCTCCCTCACCTGTGACCCCGCTGTCTCCCTCACTCCTAAAAACCCGCTGTCCCCCTCCCTCCTGTGACCCCTGTCACCCTCACCTGTGACCCCGCTGTCTCCCTCACTCCTAAAAACCCGCTGTCCCCCTCCCTCCTGTGACCCCTGTCACCCTCACCTGTGACCCCGCTGTCTCCCTCTGGAGGCGCACTCAGGGATGAGTCCCCTTTGTCAGTCTCCGGGCCGTGCTGTGTAGTCCTTGCGGGCAGGGCCGGGAGATGCCTGCTCAGGTCTGACCTACAAAGGGCCGCCGCCGAGGACGGGCCCCCGAGAGGGGTGTTTCCTGGGGCCCCCGAGAGTGGCCGCGGGCCTGCCTCCTGGCCTGTGTGTACGTGAGACACGGGGGCGGCTCCCACGCAGCTTCCCGTGCTGAGGGGTCATCCGTGCACCTGGAGACAAACACGTGGTCATCGGGAACGTGCTCCGCTCGCGGCTCCGTGGTGCGGACGGGAGTCCGGCATGAGGCTTCCAGGACCAGCACCGCGAGCTCATTCAGTTAACGTCTCCTTTCCCTCCACCTTTGACCTCAGTAAAGTGCCAACACATTGGAAGTGAGTTCTCCTCTAAAACTGTCCAAGGTATGAACCTTGGTCCGCGGGGTCCGGGCAGGCGCTCCCTGGTCCCGCTGTGCTCTGCGGCGGCTCCCTGGACAGCGGCGGCGATGGCATGGCCCTGTTCACCGTCCAGTCCGCACGATGGCCCAGTGCCGTCAGCCAGCTCCTCCCGGGCTCTGGCTGACAAGCGACCTCTGTCCGGGGCGGACGCTGGGAGGAGGGACTTTGCGGGGTGGGATCTGTCTCACCTGTGCCAGCGTCTGGTGTGGCTAAGGACCCCTCACAAGTTGGTGAAAAGAAGGAAAAAATAGAGAAGAAAGGGGCAGAAGGGCAGAGATAAGAGCCAGCATTTCTTGAGTGTTTACATGTCAAGTGTCTTATGTTGTATTAAAACTTATTTAATTCTGCCCAGCTGGCGTGGCTCAGTGGCTGAGCATCAACCCATGAACCAGGAGGTCCCAGTTCCATTCCCGGTCAGGGCACATGCCCGGGTTCCGGGCTCCATCCCCAGGAGGGGGCGTGCATGAGGCAGCCAGTCAGTGATCCTCTCTCATCATTGATGCTTCTGTCCCTCTCTCCCTTCCTCTCTGAAATCAGTAGAAACCTACTTTAATAAAAACGTAATTCTCACGGTGCACGTTGAGGTGGCTACGGAAAGACAGAGACTGAGATCCAGCGTCGGCGTAACTTGCCCCCGTCTAGCACATGTTCCCAGGCCGCGATCCAACGTGGGCAGAGGAGAGGCTGAGAGGTGAATGGGCTCAGCATCCGAGACAGGCCAGCGTGAGGCGGCCCACGGGCCTCTCTGAGCCTCAGTGTCTTTCCGCATGCACCGGGTTGGGGTGTCAGCACCTGTGGGGTCCAGAGGAGGAAGGTGGGTGCTGCTAATCCACTGAGCACTCGGTTGAGCCCCAGGGTCGTGTTCAGCGCACAGCTCCGAGTTCTCGCGCGTTGGAGGGAGGAGGCTGCTGGCTTTAGGACGCTGTTTTGTGTGGCCGCCCCGGTTAAGTCCTGTTCGGGCTGGGGCCAGGTAGGACTGAAGAGCGAACAATAAATCCTGGCGGTCGCAGGAGAGGCTAAGCACCGCTTCGGGCGCCTCTCCTTGCGGTGGAAGATGAAGAGAGGTGGACTCCCAGCCGCGCCGGCCGCAGTAAATCACAGCCCAGTGCATCCGACAGGCAGCAGCCGGGATGCGGCCCCCACGCTCACATTCTTCATCCGGGCTTGGAAAGGCCCGAGACTGGACAGGGAACCGCCTATAAAAATACCCCGAGTGTCAGCTCGATCCCCGCTGGGGGGCGTGCGAAGGCAGCCGATCAATGACTGTCATCATTGATGTTTCTCTCTCCCTCTCCCTCTCCCTTCCTCTCTGAAATCAATAAGAAATATTTTTTAAAAATAAAATAAAAGGTCTCACTATGTAAATAGGCATTCACCTGGGGTCACCTAAGGTTAGGCAGACTGAGGTCCGACGAGTTCCACGAACCTCCGTTGGTGGAAGGAAACGGGCCCCACCATTCTCAAGGGATTCCATTGCTTTATTTCATATGTAATTTAGCCCCAAATCCACAGCTATAACCTCACACTGAAAGGCCTGTGGAGTCCTTATAATACTTACACAGGTGGTTTTTATTTCGTATGAGACACATACTCAATCCAGATCTCCTGGACACATTTGAAGAATTAGTGACAACTGTGTGTTTAGCCCCGTGGTTATTTCCATCAAAGTTTACCTCATGTAATTAACCCTTCCATTATTTAATATTTGCACTTTTCACAGAGGGCTGTATTTGAGATTAAACTAACATGATTTTCCAGAATGTGATGCAGGCAGAGCTAATGTAGTAGAGGGCTGAGAATAAGGCCCTTTCTTCTGAAATGAGAGAAATAGCCTAGCGATCAGTGATGATCGTGGTCCGATGGCCCTCTCCAGTAATTAAGCATTAACTCGCAGAAGCAGACAAATGGCGCTGAGTGCGAAAAGGGGGCCAGGACTTACTGGTATGCCTGTGGCCGGGTGCCACGGTTGGCTCGCCGTGCTTTTCGCGCTAATCCAGTAGCAGACCTTGGACTTGGGGCCCTGCATGTTGGCCATATCTGTCAACGTTCTCAATGTTTGTTCCATTTGACACGATCCTGGTTCCTCAAGTTTGTTGGCAGACACATGTCCAAAAGATGCAAGTACAGAAGCTTTACTGTGACCACATGGATAAGAACAAACACCGCGCTTAGCGGAAGTGTGACCGTGGGGGTTCCTGGCATTTAGGGAATGAGTGAATGTATTTCTACTTAGTGTACTTGTCCAAGCCCAACTCTGCATCGGCTCGTTTTTCAAGCAATACTAATACGTGTCGATTATTAACAGCCTCACCAGCAATTAAAATACTTTTGTAGAAAAATCAATTGCCATCCGCATCTTTATTTCAACAAACTCGGTCACTCACACATCAGAGGGATTTAATTAAAGGGCCTGAGATGCGCAGCCGACGTCAGGTGAGAGAGCCAGGGTGGCCCCCCGGGAAGCGCCTTCCCAGCGCCGTTAGGCGGACCTGCAGGTCCACGCAGGCCCCGCCCCCCCGCCCCCCGTCACAGGATGACCTGGTCCAGGAGTTTCTGAAAAATAGTTTCCCTGTGTCTCTGTGGTTTAATTTATCAAGTGAAGCCAGTTTCTCATGCCCGGAATGCCCTCCCCCAGAATAGTCTGTACGTCTTTCTACACCAGTGATGGCGAACCTCTGACACGCGTGTCAGCACTGACACGCATAGCCATTTCTGATGACACGCGGCCACTGAGGCGGCCGCATGCCGAGGATGAAACATTTGCTGCTCCTGAGGATGAAACATTTGTGAAATAATGTTTTTTCCTCAAAGTGACACACTACCCGAGTTATGCTCAGTTTTTTGGCGAAGTTTGACACACCGAGCTCAGAAGGTTGCCCATCACTGTTCTACACCTTACCCTCACCCCTTCATGGCACTGACAAAGCGCTTTGCAAACGACTCTGTTTTTTTGTTTCTGTTTTGCCCGAGCTCCGAGCTCCTCGAGATGAGCAGTTATACTCTTCATTGCACACTGAGCTCAGCAGACCTCGGGGAGGCCCGTGAGGGTCCATCTGGCTCTTCCTAAACCCGTCGGAAGCACCCAGAACACACAGCCTAATCTCCCAGAACATTCCTCATCTCCCAGCACCAAGAAGAGCAGCTCTGCCTCCAGCAGCCTGTCACCTGTGCTCCCAGCAGCCCCCTCTCACACGGGGCCAGGGCGTTTCTCCTTAGGGGGTCTCTCCCAGGTCTGATCCTCGTCTCTCCTAGCTCTGCGGTCCTCTTACTTCTCTTTTTCTCTCTCTTCTCACCCATGTCAGTCTCTGCCTCTCCAGCCACCGGGATGCCGGAGGTGGGCATCAGCCCTCCTGGTCTCCTGCTTGCTCAGAGCTGCTCCCCCTGGTGGTGGCACCGATAACGCTCCCCTGAAGGGTGGAAAACACAGGAATCACAGGCCAAATGCAAGGCCACACACCTCGTGGGTGACATGTTATCTAAATGCACAAATCCCAGCTGATCAGAAGGCGTGGGCGGGGCATGGCATTGAGCTGGGATTGCGCCAGAAAGTGAGTCTGGGTCAGGCCTCCGCCGGCACTGCGGCACATGGACCGTGTTCAGTTAGAAGTAATCATACGCTTTACACGAAGGTGTCCCATCGAGAGGCTGGAATTTGCAAAGGACTCTGGGAAATCTCCCATAATAATGAATATGTCTAAAGTGAGTCACTGAGCTTTGTGGAGGGAAGCATTCTACGCTGCAAGGCTGCGCGGCAGGAGGAGCCGCCAGAGGTGGTCAGTACAGATGTCAGAAACCCCGGGCTCATGGCAGCAGGCCCGGCCCAGTAGGCTGGCAGATGCCAATCACAATGATGCTCATTAGAATCTCTGTAATAGCTCGTATTTTATGAGGCGCTTTCTATGTTCCAGACATCACGCTAAGCATTTTACAAATAGCGTCTGATTCAATTCTCTTGATCAAAGGTTGGCAAGCAACCGCCCCAGGGCCAGATCCAGAATGTGAGTTTACCGGCCCGTCGCTTTCAGGAGCGCAGACGAGAGCGCTGGTCTACCCGGCCTCCTACCGCCTCCCCCGCCGCCAGCCCTCGCTCCTACCCGCTCGTCCGCTCTCTGCAGGCGTAGGCCTCTGATGGCCATGTTTCTTACTGCGTCTGTCACAGAGGAAACACTCTGTTCGATTTAACCCATTTTCCCCAGAAAGAATTCTTACAGGAGTCGGCCACAAGAAGTGAGGAGGTAAGCGTTATATGTAAACGGATTCATGGACAGAACTGCCCAGCTCCAGGGGCTGAGTCTGCCCCTCGGATGAAGTGGACACGGGAAGTGCTCCGTCAGCCCCCGTGGAGGGCAGTGCCTGCGGGAAGGCAGAGCAGAGAGGGAGCATGTAGAAGCGGGCCTCCACCATCAAGCACAGCAGCAGGGATTCCTGCGGCCCAGGCGCCCGCCACGGACTGAGTGACGGCATGACGAGTGACGGTCTAGGGAGGAAGAGGACCCAGGACAGAAGGCGCCCACTGCAGTGGCTGCGGTGGAGCCAGAGCAGAGAAGTCCGAGGGGCGTGGAGGTGGTCGGATGGAAGAATGGAATGCAGATCGAGGCGGCCGTGCTTTGAGGTGTCGGCTGCATCGGGATCCTCAGCAGTGGGTGGCGGGAGGGGTCCCAGAGGACAGAGCAGGACAGACCCGGCGCTGAGAGCAAGTCCACGGACATTGGAGCACCCGGGGGAGACCGGTGAGGCAGGAAGCCAGCAAACAAGGTGATGTCTGTGGCCGGGGACAGAGTCGGGGAGGTGAGCAGCGCGGCCCTGTGAGGCTGTTGGTAGGGCCTGTGCCGGATGCTCAGTGGCGTGCGGGTCGTCCCACGCACGGAAGGTTCGCCGGTTCAATTCCCTGTCGGGGCACATGCCCAGGTTGAGAGTTTGGTCCCTGTTGGGGTACTAACGGGCAACAACCAATTAATATTTCTCTCTCACGTCAATGTTTCCCACACCAGTGTTTCTCTCTCTTGCTGTCTCCCTTTCTCTCTAAAACCAATAAAAACATATTTCTTAAAGAAAGGATTTGAGGTATTATCCTAAAGACCCCGAAGCAGCTGGTGGAGAGAACTCGCAGTGCGTGGCATGCCCGCATTTGCATTTGGAGGCAATGTCTCACCGCCTGGGGAGAATGGGTGCGGGGCAGCAAACTACAAATGCAAAAGCCATGCATAGGGGCGACCGGTGACAAGATATGAGCATGAGAAAATCAAACTACCTTGATTTGAGTTAGATATGTTTTTGTGCTTATAAATTTACATTACTGTTCCTTTCTAAGTAATTATAGTTGTTAAAAAATAATAATTCAAACAGTCCCCAGCCAAACGAAGTATAAAAAGGAGACGCATGAGCTCATCATTTGCTTGGATAAAAGCAATCCAGTGCCCCGTCTTGCTGAAGGAAGCTCCCACCCTGCCCACCTGCCGCTCCCCCTGCCCACCTTCTGCTCCCCCTGCCCACCTGCAGCTCCACCTGCCGCTCCCCCTGTCCACCTGCCGCTCCCCCTGCCCAGCTTCTGCTCCCCCTGCCCACCTGCAGCTCCACCTGCCGCTCCCCCTGTCCACCTGCACCTCCCCCTGCCCACCTGCAGCTCCCCCTGCCCACCTGCCGCTCTCCCTGCCCACCTGCCGCTCCCCCTACCCACCTGCCGCTCCCCCTGCCCACCTGCCGCTCCCCCTGCCCACCTGCTGCTCCCCCTGCCCACCTGCAGCTCCCCCTGCCCACCTGCCGCTCCCCCTGCCCACCTGCAGCTCCCCCTGCCCACCTGCCGCTCCCCTGCCCACCTGCAGCTCCCCCTGCCCACCTGCAGCTCCCCCTGCCCACCTGCCGCTCCCCCTGCCCACCTGCAGCTCCCCCTGCCCACCTGCCGCTCCCCCTGCCCACCTGCAGCTCCCCTGCCCACCTGCTGCTCCCCCTGCCCACCTGCTGCTCCCCCTGCCCACCTGCCGCTCCCCCTGCCCACCTGCCGCTCCCCCTGCCCACCTGCTGCTCCCCCTGCCCACCTGCTGCTCCCCCTGCCCACCTGCAGCTCCCCCTGCCCACCTGTGCTGCCGAGGCTGCGGTCCTGCCCTGGGCAGCTCTCTCCTCCAGACTGTACCAGGGAACAGCTTTGCCATTGATTAAATGCCTCAGCTCACCTGCAGCCGTGAATCAATTTCACCAGCTGTTTATCGCTTTATTTACTACAAAGGAAGCAAGGTAATCCCTGTAAACTCGATAGCTCTAAATTAAGTGCGTGTTCAGGAGCGGCCTGGGGAGAATTACTGCTCCCTGACTCCGGGACGGAGAAGAAGAATGAGCACCGGACCCGTGACCGGCTCCGACTTGCTCTGCCGTGTCCGGGAGGGTCACGTCCAAGGGCACTTGCTCGACCTGGTCTCTGTTAATGAGGTCTGTCCACAGCGAGTCCAGGGACAGCTCTCCCCGTTCTGAATCAGCCTCGCCTGCCATGCGCCCGTGTCCCTCACGGCCTTGCCTCCCCTCCCTCCCCCGTCCGCCTCCATGGCCTTCCATCCCCTGTCCTGCGTAGCATGCGTCTCCTTTAGCGATGGAAACCTCCACGTTCCTCCTGTCATTCACGGTTCTGGTCATCTTGAAACTGTTCAGATTTGCTTAATGACCTTACACTAAGGTGACCAGATCGTCCCGCTTTTTTAAAAACGCTGTGGGACGCTGGACAAATTGTTAAAAATCGGGACTGTCCCGCCCAAAGCGGGACGATCTGGTCACCTTACCTTACACGCAGCCCAGATCCACTGGGCAACCCTTGAACGCAGGGAAGCAAGTCCTGGTCTACGCCAGGAGTGGCGCTGGAGCTCTTATGCCCCTGGATGTTCTTTAATCTGCAGGACAACCTGTCAGTAGACACAAATGCCTTAGTTTAAAGCTAAGGAGGCCCAGCAGCAGAGGACGAAATAGTTTGCCTAATGCGTTGGTCGGCAAACTCATCAGTCAACAGAGCCAAATATCCACAGGACAACGATTGAAATCTCTTTTGAGAGCCGAATTTTTTAAACTTAAACTTCTTCTAACGCCACTTCTTCAACATAGACTCGCCCAGGCCGTGGTATTTTATGGAAGAGCCACACTCAAGGGGCCAAAGAGCCGCATGTGGCTCATGAGCCGCCGTTTGCCGACCACGGGCCTAACGTAACAAAATCGGCTCGTGGGGCCTCGCTGGGCTTCCCCTCCCGGTTCCCGAGGCGCTTCCTCCTGCCCCAGTGCACCTTCCCGGGGCTGGGCGCCTGGTGCTGAGGGTCTGATCACCGCTCACAGGCTCGACCCGGAGGCCCTGCCTGTAAGACCTCCTCACGCCACCCCCGCCCCGCCCGCAGCCATCCTTTCCCATTTCCTCTCACTCTCCAGGATCCCACCTTCTCTGCTGTGCGGCCTAGACGTCACCCCCACAGGGCACTACCCGCACAAGCCTGCCTTTACCTGCACCTCCGGAAACCTGCCTCCCGACGCCCACCTCCTGCCCTGGGGAGGTCAGCCGCCTGTTCCGGCCCTGCCCTGCCCAACCCGCACCCTCCTTGGACTCACCTCCAGGTCCCCAGGGCAGCAGTGTGGCGGCTCAGAATGTGCGCTCAGTCCCTGCGTTAAGTGCACCCCCTCCATTAAAGCGGGGAGATGACTGACTGGCCCTCAGACGCCCCGGGAGAGGCCTGGCACACACAAGGCAAGGAGACAGCTCTTCCAGCGGAGAAGCTGAGTCAGTACAAAATGGTTAGCCTCCCACAGCCCCGCCCGGTCCTGCCCCAGTGTCCTGACGCCAGGCTCAACAGCATCGGGTGACTGATCCCCGGTCCCGGGTCCCTCCTTCCTCTCCCCTGTGCCCCCGTGGTCCTGGCACATGCACCCTCTTCCTCCTGGGGACCAGCGGGACCCTCGCAGCCTGAGGCTCACAGATGCCCTCACGCCTGCCATGGGCACTGACTCAGAGGAGCTGGGAGCCCAGGCGCACCTGGAGGCCCGGCCCTTTCACAGGCGCCGGAGCCAGGTGCACGGGCCGGGGGTGATTCTGCCCTCGGTTTATAAACCACAGAAGACAGCCCTGGCGCCTCTGACCCGGGCGGGACATCGGGAGGAGTGACGTCTGGTCCGAAGGAGTTTCTGACTGTGTCTGTCCCTGCAAATGTTTTTGCTGCTCACGCCTCCAGACGCTTCTGCAAGCACGAGCCTCAGGATGAGCAGGTGGGGGAGGCCCGTGGCTTCCCGTGTCATCGTGAGGACTGAGGACCACGGAGGCGGCCAGGCCAGGCTCAGCGCCAAGCCCTGCTACTCTCTAAGCACTTCACTTGACGAGTTCTCGAACCTCTTTGAAACTCAGTTTTCCTCATCTGTAAAAGGGACACAGCATCTTCCCCCTCGAGCTCTTAGCGAAGCTCCTCTCATGAAGTGAGACCTCAGTGAATGAAGAGACTCAGGGTCTGGGGCTTGGCGAGGGCTCCGCAGCAGCTAACTCCTCCTCCCGACCCCTCAGGGACCCCCGTGATGGAGAAGAGAGTGACTTCCAAAAAGCGCCTCTGGGCAACTTAGCCATAGGAAGCAAGAACCAAGCACATAGCCACTCTTCAGCCTGGTAATAAGACCGTGGGACGAAATCCCCCCTAAGGAACAGGCCCCCCAAAGAACACGGGCCACGTGCTGGAGGTGTGACTGATGAGCGCAAACTTTCGGGAGGAACAGATGCCCAACGGAGAGAGAAGTTCATCGGAATGAGGAGCATCTCCCTGGGGTGTTAGGTGGGCCTGTGAGTTCCCAGAGTGAGGGGGGTGGTGCAGGCATGATCGCAAGGGTGTCAGGTTACTCAGGCCTTTGGCCATGAACCTAGGAGGGTGAAAATCCTCACTTCGGGATGACAGACTGGAGGCTGATTTGAGGTCTTTATTCTCTTTTCCTTCTGCTGTCGCGCTGTCTTTACCACGGAGCAGGGGAAGCAAAATGAGCGCCTTTGGCTGCTCGGGTTTGACCTGGGCGTTATCGCTCCCGGGAGGAGATCGGGCCTGAGTGCCAGCTAATGACAGCGACCACCCAGCCCTCCGGCGGCGGCGTAATGACAGCTTCTGAGACCAACGCCCTCTCCGCACGGGGCCCAGCGGTCCTCTGCGGGTAACGTCCTCCCTCCCTCTGCTCTCTGTCTCCTCGGCCACACTTGTCACCCGAGCGATGGTCCTGAAACGTGTCGGATCACTTCACTCTGCAGCCACCAGCACCGGCTGGCGTCCTCCTCAGGGTCTAGACGCTCTGAGGTGGCGCTCCGCCCAGCGTCCCGCTCTCTCCAGTCCTCACCGCTGCACACTCACCTCTGAGCCTCTGCCCACCCAGTCCCTTTTGCCCGGAACTCTCTGCCTCGGCTCCCTCCTCAAGTCACATCTTCCCTGGGTCCTCAGCCACCCTCCTTACCCCAACACAGATGCACACGCAGGGGCAGGGGCACACGCACGTCCCTCCTACATGCTCCTGCTACCACTTCTGTCTTAGCACCAACTATGCACATGGCAGCGACCTGGGCGATGGGGTAATCGTTTCTGAAACATGAAAGCACTTTTGCTTTGGGGTATTTTCTTGAAATGATTTCCTACCTATGGAGCCAGAGAGTCCTGTATCTTTGAGGGAATTTAGGATTGTGAGCGTGACCAGCAGAAAATGATCATGACCATGGGCATCCCGGCTGGGTGCCAACACCTCCCCACAAAAGGCCTCCTGGAACCGAGCTCAGCAGGGGGGGGCCCAAGACTGTGGATGAGACTGTCCAAGTGTGCGGCACTGGACTGGCTTTCTGGTGCTGCCATAACACACCGCCATAAACTGAGTGCTTGACACAATACCTACTTACTGTTTCACGGTTCTTCTCGTCAGAGGCCTGGAGACGGGGGTCCAGCAGAGTCCTCTACTCAGTCTCACAAGGTCAAAACCAGGGTGTCAGCACGGCTGTCTTCCTCCCTAGAGGCTCTGGTGATCAGTAGACTTCCTACCTCATTCCAGTCCTTGGCTAAATTCAGTTCCTTGTGGTTGTAGGACTGACGTTCCCATTTCTTTGCCCCTGGAGGCTGCCCACATGCCTCACTCATCTTGCTTTCCATGTGTCCCCTCCGCCACTGTGGGTTGAGTCCTTCTCACGCTTTGAATCTCTCTGACTCCAGCTGGAGAAAGTTCTCTGCTTTTAAGGGCTCATTTCACTAAATTGAGTGTGCCCAAATAATCCAAGGTAATCTGATTGTAAGGCCCGTAACCTTAATTACGTTGGCCACGTAATGTAACATATTCTTAGGACCTGGGATTGCAGCATAGAGAGATTTGGGGAAAATTTCTCAAGTCCCCCAGATGCTGGGCAAGTTTCTGTGGGTTCAGGAATGACTGGGCCAAGAGTTTAGAATTTGTGATGCTACCTATACAGATTGGTTTACTGTATTGTGGCTTAATGATATTTTAGTGTCACATCACAAGTCCAGTGTCTCTATGGACAAGCGTGTCTCCCCGGCCAGGCTGTGCGATTGATTCCAGAAGCAGGTGGAAACCCTCCTTCATTCCGGTTGCCTCATTGCCAGGGTAGTGTCAGGTTTGCCAGGGTGAGCAATAAAACCTTTGATCATCATACTGAAAAACGAGCAAGAAGTACATAAACGGATAAATGGGCTCAACCGCTCTCCATGATTTCAGACAGTCACCAAGCGTTAGAGAGAGGGGGGCTGTCTGGTCCAGTGATTCTCAACTCCGAAATCCCCACTGCGCCCCGAGAGAAACAGGACAGGACATTCAAGTCAAATGTCCTCACTGAAGGTCTCTGCTTGAGATGCGCCCTGCAGATGTAAACGCTGGCCCCGAGCCACAGCCGGAACAAGGCTGTTTCAGTTCTTCAGACACACGACCGAGATGTCGCTGTTAGCTGCTCATGAATCCTCATCGAAACAAAACGATGACATTTAAAATTCTCATGGAATGTTCCGCGACTCCAAGGATGTGTTCCCAAATCCCACTTGGCTGGTCCCGCCCCCTTGGCCTGCAGAGAAGCAGACCCTACTGAGGAATGGCCCTGCCGATGGCCCGTAGGTGTTCAGTGGCAGAGCACATTCTAGAAAGACTGGCTCTTCTGCAGTGAACTGAGTGGCCTGAGTCCTTCTCCCACGAGTGGGTGATGCGGTGTTGTCTGTGGGGTCCAGGTAAGCGGTACGAACGCTCTGTTTGCAGAGTCAACGGACAAACACAGCCTCATTGCCACTCGGGTGGGCTGGCCCGGCTCCTGACCCTGGCATGGTCGCTGGCAAACCCGGACACGGGGAGAGGGGCCGAGTGCCGCTCCCGGCCAGGGGCGCGGGTTTCAGCCGCGGGGACAGCAGAATCTCAGCTCCCCGAGGCCCGTGGGTTTTCTGCGCTTGGGAGGGAAGCATGAAGAAATTAGGCCACTCTCTTACACCCGTGACTTAGGGTCATTGTGCGGATGGGGGGCGGGGCTCCAGTCTCCACTACTAGTGCATTTTCAGGGTTTGAACGATGCACGATGACATGGATTTGGGCTCAGGAAGAAACAAAATCTGGTGCAGGGATTCATTGGGCACATGTTTCGCTGTTGACAGAAAAAGCAGAGAATTGATCCCCAGGTCTCAGTAAGAATAAGGCCGGCGATGGGGGCAAATGGAAAATCCCAGCATGCTTTTTCTTCTGCGTCTCCGCACAGCCTGTGGCTGAAAGCAGGGGTGCGGTGACCGAAGTCAGCATATATTTTTGCTTCGTGTGTAAGAATAGCAGCTGTTTGCGACCACACAATATTAAGTAGGAGGGGGAGTCCCGCACGCTCACCCCTTCTTCTGGACTTGCGGTTTTCAGGGGCTGTGCACGGACTCCCTGCCTCCCCTCCTTCACTGGACCCTGTCAGGCAGTGCCCTGGAGGCGAGGACTGTGGGGTCCCAGACCAGCTCTCATACGAGGGCCGAGACCTCAGAGAAGATGGGCCCTGCAGGTCGGTGGGTGGCAGGTGCGATGAGCAAGGGCACTTAACCTGTGAGGCTTCTCGGGGCGACCGCAGGTCGGGTAGGTCTCCGCACTGCCCGCCAGAATCTCCCAAGTGCATGTAGAGGGTTTTATGGTTTGTGCTTTTTGTTAATCCTCACCTGAGGATATTTCTCCATTGATTTTTAGAAAGAGTGGAAGAGAGAGGGAAGACAGAGAGAAACATCGATGTGAGAGAAACACATTGATTGGTTGCCTCCTGCACACGCCCTGACCAGGGCCCAGGGAGGAGCCTGCAACTGAGGTACATGCCCTTGACCCAAATGGAGCCCAGGACCCTTCCATCCACAGGCCGACGCTCTATCCACTGAGCCACACCGAAGAGGGCTATCTAGAGCGTTTAGTGGGGCTCAGTCACGTCCACTGTCCAGAGGGTCTCAGCACCACATTCCTCTCCCAAGGCTGCATCTTGGAGAGCAGCTCTGGCACCAGTGGTCGGCAAACTGCGGCTCGCGAGCCACATGCGGCTCGTGAGCCGCGGTTTGCCGCTCTGTTGACTAATGAGTTTGCTGACCACTGCGTAAGGCATTACCCTTACCCAGAAGTTTTGACTTCAGGTTAAAGACATGAGTACATTATTAAAATGTTTTTTAAGTGTTTTTCCCTAAGGCAGTGGTCGGCAAACTCATTAGTCAACGGAGCGGCAAACCGCGGCTCTCGAGCCACATGTGGCTCGTGAGCCGCAGTTTGCCGACCACTGGGCTATGGGAACGTGGAGAGGGGGAGGAGCCTCAGGGTGCCTGGGTCCAGCTTGAGGGTCACCTGGTGGTCAGGTCCTCTGGATGCCCCCCCAACACTTCCCCAGGCACCCCACCTCTGAGTGTCTCCCTCTTCCTCTCTCCTGCTGCTGCTTCCCATTGGCCGAGTCCAATCTAAAACGGGAGGCAAGCAAGGGAGGTAGACCAGCCATCTGGGGTCAAAGCAGGCAGGGGCGCGGGAGGGGCTGAAGGGGGGCATCCAGCACACAGCCCCGTCAGAGATGCTCCCACCAGCCCCTCCTGACGTCCAGTAAGTAAGGAATCGTCGGAGCCACCGAGTTCCTGGCCGGTGCCGAGGTCCTCCGAGTCCTTCAGACGCCAGTGCGCGGGTGTAGCCCTGCCTCTCACGGTGCATCCAGGTCAGCACGCCCTTCAGGGGCCCGTGGCTTCATTCTCTCTCATTTTTCCCTCCAAAAACTGCAAGTGAAGCAGCACTGAGGGAAAGAGGTCCCTGTGCCTCATATCTGCATTCAGAAGCTGTGCTTTGGGACCAGATAGCAAATCAAGCCACGTCAGAGCACATTCCTGCTGATCAGCCTAATGCAGCCCCTGACCCAGGGAAGGCTGAGGGCGGCTGTGTGTCAGGAGGTGAAGGGGCTGCGCGTGACCCCTGCCTGTCACTCAGGGGCACGTGACCCTGGGCAAGTCACTTCCCTCTCCCCATCTGATTCCCTCATCGTCTCACAGAAATCAGCACAGTGACTCTTTCGATGCTGTTATGGATTGTCTATAAGGAAATGGATAGGAATGCACTTTAGAAATTGCAGAGGAGATATGAGGACTTATTGATTGTTGAAGGACAATTGAACTTCTTGTAACTGAATAGCAGATTCTGAGAAGTCTCAAATGTATGTACCAGTTTTGATGGGGGTGGGGGAGGCCATTACAAATATTACCTTGCAACAATTCTTTAAAAAGTATAAGTAAGCACCATGTCCTCAGCTGAGTAATGATAATATTGCATTCACACATCTGCCTTTTCACAGCGCTGGACCATTTTTGCGTGGTTCTCTGAACAACTCGGAGAGGCAGGCAGATCACATGATTTTTTCCACTTGATAGAAGAGAAAACGCACGGGAAGCATTGTTAACAGAACTCAGAATGCGGTAGAGATGCCTAAGGTCCTAAATAAACCCATCCTGTGACGCCATCCAGAAGGATTGGCGTGAAACCACCACCGCCGTACCCTCCGGCGCAAAGACCCGGCTCAGGCCCTGGGTCTGTCCCCACCGGATCGGCAGGTTCCACCAAAGCCACGCCCACCGACCGGATCTGAGATTTTTAATGAAGTTGTGTGTAGACACGTGTAGCGCGGTTCCTGGCATGTGCGATGATGACCCTCAGTGCCTCTGAGTCTGAACTCTTTCACCTGAGGATTCTGGGATCTTCCCCAGACACCTTGACGGAGCCTCCTGGACCCTGGTCCGCATTTTCCTTTGTACTTATTTCCAAAGATGTGTCCAGCTTAGCCTCCTCTTCGCGGAGGGATGCATGCCATGCTCGCATTAGCAGGGATGGTCTTCATGTAGTCAGAACTGTTCTAAAAGCACCGAGGGCTGAAGCTACTCTACATCTGTGAGTTACTGCGGTGGCCAGCACTGTGCTGAATGATAAATAACCTGTATCCCATTGAACTTAGGAAACCTGATGTGTGTGTTGTCATTGCTGTGTGTGTGACACATAATCTCAGTGACCTGAAGGGAACCCATTCCGTCCCTCGCCCCGCGACCCACTGTGTGAGCTCAGTGCCGTCCAGCGAGCGAGCCCGGCCCCATGCAGCTCATGGCCCAGCAGTCTGTCTCCCGCCCATGACACTGGCGAGTGGCAGGTCTGGGGCTGAGCCCGAGTTCTCTCTGGCCCCAAACCCTGAGCCTCCAACCACTGTGCCCTGCAGCCAGTTCTCCTGAGTGACAGACAGCAGGACGAGACACCCCTGCCCGTGGAGGCCCACACAGATCCAGCCACGAAGGAGGAAGGAAATGCAGGAGAGGCATTGATGGAGTCAGAAGTGGTCACTTTCCCAAACACTCTCCCATATCTGTTGTGTAAAGAGAACTTATTTTTATTGACCTCCTCCCAGGGTGAGGGGAGATCCAGCTTTTATTTGATGTTTGTTGATTGCTTATACACCTCTCCCCTCCCGCCACTCCTCGTCACCAGGAGGCAGCTGATGTTGTTGAAAGAGCGTCCACCTGGGTCCCATCAGCTCTGATGAGGATGCGAATGCTGGTGAAGATGCAGATGATGACACTGATGAAGACGATGAGGAAGGTGATGCTGAGGAAGGTGGTGATGGTGGTGATGAAGGTGATGATGAGGAAGGTGGTGATGAGGAAGGTGATGATGGTGGTGATGAGGAAGGTGATGATGAGGAAGGTGTACATGAGGAAGGTGGTGATGAGGAAGGTGATGAGGAAGGTGATGATGAGGAAGGTGGTGATGAGGAAGGTGATGATGAGGAAGATGATGAAGAAGGTGATGATGAGGAAGGTGATGATGAGGAAGGTGGTGATGATGATATCCATGCTGCTGCCATCTACGTCCCTCATCAAATGCGACTCCTCAAAGACACCTCCAACCCTCCTCCCCAGGTGTGTACTCTATCCTCCCTGTCCTACTTTATTTATTAGAGGTTGTCCCCCTACTTGTCTTTGTGCGTGTTTTGTTTACGATGTGTTTTCTGCTGGGATACAGCCACATGGGGTCAAGGCTCCCTGTGTCACTGACCCTACAGCAACCCCATCCCCAGTGAAGTCACCTTCAGCGCATCTTCCTCGGGGGCACAGTCCAGCCGTAGCAGATGGGAGGCAGTCAGCGTGGTGGGACTACAGGCTAACGAGGGGCGAGCGCAAAGCAAGAAGGACAAGACTCGGACAGCTGCAGGTAGTTACCTGGAAGGACCGGCTGGAATGACATGGCCGAGGGTGGGGGTGGGGGGAACCGGGGTCAGGCCCTGAAGGATACGATCCACTATCGAGTCCTGGGCAAGGAGAAGGGGACACTCTTAGGGCGCTCAGTCTGGTCGAGGGTTCGCTCAGCAGATGCGAAGGTGGAGCCCACCATTTCTAAGGAGCGTAGTCATTTCAGGGGTGGAAGGCGGCCATGTCCAAATCTGCATCACTCTGGAGGTGCCCAGCGTTGGATAAAGTTCCGGCACGTGGACAGGGCAGGTCAGAGCGCCTCTTAAGCAGCACCCCCATCAGTCATTTGGATGGGAATCTGGCGACCCAGCTGCTGGGGTGTGTCCTTAACTCCCACCTGCGGCGTCTGCATTAGGAGAGCTTGGAACCCGTGGAAATGCTCTCCCAAGACGGGCCACGCAGAGCAGATGTTTGCAAATCACGCGGCCTGTCGGTGATGAATTGGTTTTTAATGGCGTTCCCTGTACTCGCTATAAATCATTAAGCATCCAGCAGACTGTCTCCGTCTCACAGGCGCCATGTGCTCTCCTCAGAGGCGGCCCCAGTGCCGCCCCGAGTGCCCAGTGACAGCCCTTCATGCCCCTCCCTCTCCCTGAGCTCTGCCCACCGCCCCGTCCTCCTCCTCACCTGTCTCCTTCCCCTCCAGCCCCCTCACACCCCAACCTCCCAGCCTCTCCCTCCTCCCCTCACACCCTCCCCGCAGCTCTATCTCCTTATCTCTCTCCTCCCCCCACCTTTCCCGACTTCTCTTTTTACCTCCCCATCTTTCCTCGGCATTAAAAATAAAAGCTTATGATAAGCTGAGGGAGAGCCACATGCTGACACAGTGTGATTCTTAACACCAGCAATAAATTCATGGTCAGCTCTGCCTGGACGTGCGGGAACTTAGAGTTGGTGTGTGTGGGGGGGGAGGGGGATAGGAGGGGGAAGCGAGCCTGAAAAGGGAAAGCTCCCGGCCATTGCAAAGCCGGCCCAGTAGCACCCGGATGGGAGACGGTGCCGCTTGGCCCAGGGAGCAAGGCCGTGGCCTCGTGCTGGAGGGAACCCGCGGAAAGGCTTTCAGCCACGGCTGTGCCACCTGCCAGCCAGGTGGGTCGCGGAGAACTCAGGAAAGCTGGGGTCTAAGACAACGTCAGTAAAAGATCACAGCAGGAGGAGTTTTTAAAGAAACCATATTCTCGTCTCATGTTAGCGTCTCCTTGGGTGTTAGGAGAGAGGAAAATTTGAGACAAGATGTGCCAAATTCAATTAATGTTAGAAACAGCCGTTGAGTGCGGTTGAGTGTGCTCGTGTGAGACCCTGGGTTCAAAGCAGGCTGTGTACTCAGCACTGTGCTGGCCCCTTCCCCCCCCCCCCCCCCAGGCCTGGGAACCGGGGGGCCTGCACTTGGCACTGGCAGGTGAACCTACCTGATCCCGGCCCCCGAGGGGGAAGGAGAGGGTGCAGCAGGCCCAGACTGGGACCGCACTCATTCATTTCGAAGTGAAGCAGCTCGCGGCTCTATCAGATGCTAAGGACTCCCTCGCCCGACTCCTCAGCAGACAGGCCTGGCTGTCATTCTGGGTTTATTTCTCTGGGGAATTAACTGCTTGGATTCCTCTGAAGTTTAATTAAATTGTCACATATAACACATAAAATAGCAAATAAAGCAGCCTTTCCCTTTGTCCCAGTGTTAATTTGATGTCATCCAATTGTTTGGCTTGTTAGCCGCCTGACCCGGCTGCCCAGGTACCAGGGAAGGCCGGTGCACCCGTCCCCTGACGGCCCGCCCGCCGCGCTCCCGTTAATCCCGTCCCGGGGGCCGCGGCCGCTCGTGTCCCCACAGGCTCCTGGCCACTGGAGTTTGATGCTGTGCGTTTCCGGCGGCAGAGGAAATGCTTCACGTTCCGCTCAGAGAGAAAGTGTCAGCAAGCTGCAGTGTTTGTGGACGGGCCTCGCCGGCCGTCAGCTCTAACGCTGTGTAGACGGAGACCGGAGGCGTGGGTGGCCACGGTGAGTGGTGGCCAGGATGTGAACACCCACTTCCGGGACCTGGTATAGACATCACATTAAGAGTTCGCAATCCACCATCTGCCGGCCCGACCGACCCAGTGCCTGCTGTGTAAATAAAGCTTTATTGAAACGCAGCCATGCACATGAGTTCACGTGCGTCTGCGGTTGCCTCCACACTACAGTGGCAGGCAGGAGCAGCTCTACTACCGGACCCTCCTCCACGGAAATAAAAAGCGAGAGCTGAGGTCAGACGGGCCGATTTCATTCCTTGCTCTGCCACCTGCTTAGCCTGGCCAGGCGCTCCTCCTCTCTGCCCCTCGGCGTCTTTATCTGAACAATAGGAACAGTCCTATGTTTACCAGGGGCCACGTCGGCAGGACAGCAGGGCCGTGCACCACTCAGCCCATGACCGGTAGTTGATGGACGTGAGCCTTCCCAGCGTGGGGTCCTAACCCCTGGCCCCAGGAGGGCCGTGGGCTGCCGAAAGCCAGAGCTCCCACTTCTTCTCTTCATGAGGTTCCAGGCAGGAGCCACGTGTCAGAGGCACCACGGTGGCTGCCTCCCGGGGACAATGCATTTGCAGAATGGCATCTGCCCGGCACGGAACTGCCGTCTCTGGCACCCAGGTCCGCGCGCCCCCCCCCCGCCCCCCATGCCCGCCACATCTCGGAGACCTGGTGCCATTCCTCACAACCGTCTCGCCAGGGGTTCTTCCACGTGTGGCTTCCGCCTCGGCTCTCCCTCTGCCAGAGACAAGCCAGAAGAGAGAGCCACTGCCCTCGCCACGTGCAGACCAGCAGCCTGGGTCGAGCCTGCAGCCCGGCCCAGTGAACTGCCCTGACCCTGAGGATCAAGTCTCCGAATAAATCGTCATCGCCCGCCTTCTGTGTGCAATGTTCTTTCCCATTGAATCCAGGAACACATCTCCATAAGTCTGAACGTTAACATGCAAATGAATGGAAATTAGGCCCAAATGGGGCTAAATATAGGGCTGTGAGGAAAGCTGACTTGTGTATGTGAGCATATAACCGCTCTCTACGAAAAAGCAGCTCGTTATCGTTCCCTAGCTCCGTGAAGCCCGCCCCGAGGACTCTCCCACCTCCCGGGAGACCTACCCACCCGTGGGCAGGCCTGCTGGCTCCCTCAGCGCGGTGCCGGACACAGCCGATTGGGCTGCTAGAGGACGGCGCCGCGTCTCTGTCGGGTCCCTGTAGCCAGAACACAGACGGTGCTCAGACATCCGGAAGCCTGGCGGCATGAAGGCAGGAAGGACGCCTTGAATCCGTCTGTCAAGAGCGGGCTAAACACTTCAAGCCCTTCACTGCCCTCTTCCATACATAAGGGAACTAAGGCCCTGGCCCTGGCCCTGGCCCTGGCTGGTGTGGCTCAGTTGGTTGAGCGTCGTCCCATGCTCTGAGAGGTCACTGCTTCGATTACCAGTCAGGACACATGCCCAGGTTGTGGGTTTGATCCCTAGTACAGGGCATGCAGGAAGCAGCTGATCCATGTTGTGCTCTCGCATTGATGTTTCTCTCTCTCTCTCTCTCTCTCTCCTCTCCTCCCCCCCACCCCCCGACTCCCTTCCTCTCTCTCTAAAAATCAGTAAAACTAAAAAAAAAGCCCTGGCGGGTTTGGTTCAGTGGTTTAGAGCGTGGCCCACAGACCAAAGGTTCGCAGGTTTGATTCCGGGTTGAAGGCACATACCTCAGTTACAGGTTCATTCCCCAGCCAGGGTGCACGCGGGAGGAGCCAATCAACGTGTCTCTCTCACATCGATGATTCTCTCTCTCTCTCTCTCCCCTCTCTCTCTCTTCCTTTCTCTTTCCCCCCCACGTCTCCTTCTCTCTACCCTTCTCCCCTCCTTTCCACTCTCCCTCTAAAAATCAATGAAAAAAATATCCTCACTCCTCGGGTGAGGATAAAAACAACAACAACTAAGAAAAAAGGAAAAAGAAAGATCTCTAGTCGTTAAGTAAGCATGTGCTAGCTTCCTCTAACTCTAACCAACACACCCAAACGGAACTCCTCCTTCTGCCATCCCACAGGCTCACCTTCCTGGCCCTCCTGTGCTCAATAGGAGCTGTGAGTGACAGGCCATCTCCCCACGGCGCAGGCCAGCCGAGGCCCACGCGGCCCTGCCAGTGCCAGACCGCCTTCCCTCCCGCCTCCACCCTCTCCACGCTCTCCTCAGGGCCCCCTCCGTCTCCCCTTCCTCTGATGTGGAGGGTACCCAATCCTCTGTTCGCGATGTCTTTATGAAATGGGTACCCGATGGCATGGCTCAGTGGTGGAGCGTTGACCTATGAACCAGGAGGTCACGGTTCGATTTCCGGTCAGGACACAGGCCCGGGGTGCGGGCTCAATCCTTGGTGTGGGGCGTGCAGGAGGCAGCCCAGAAGTGATTCTCTCTCATCATTGATGTCTCTATCTCTCCTTCTTTCTCTCTGAAATCAATAAAAATATATTTATAAAAAAATTTTTTTTTAAATGGGCAAATCTTGGATGTTCCCTGTCACTCCCCGAATGCAAGACAAGCAACTCTGCTGCCTCTCGTGGCCCTTTCTCGATCCTTGGTGCTGGCCTCGTGCCAGGAGCCATGTCCACTAGAGAATGGGGTGAGTGGAGCCTGGTCCCTGCCCCAGGAGTCTAGAATCTGAGTGCGGAGCTGAAGAAGCCACAGGTCAGCAGAGCGCCAGCTGGGCCCCCTCAGGGAAGGAGGCGCCTGGGGGGTCCTGGGGGGTGGAGGCAGAGGGGAGCCCTCCAACCTGCTCTGGGCAGGGCGTGGTAAAGCCACCTTCCCAGCCTCCAGGATGAGGCCTGAGCCAGCCCCTGTGTTCCCAGCACACCCCACTCTGCTCGTCTTCACCCCTCTGCCCAGGCCCCGTGCCCTCTCTCCCCCTCCCCCTCCGGACAGGCCCTGCCTCGCTGGGCACTTCCCAACACTCGGCCACCAGGAAAGATTTCCTCCCGGGGCTGCTGGCCATGGGCAGCCTCGCTCCCTCCAGCTCTCATTTCATTTCCCGTCCCGCTATATATAGTCAGATGGGTCCCCAGCCACGGGGTGGGCGCCACGCAGCGGAGTCCATGCCCACTCATCGCCGCAGCTCCCCCCGCCAGTGCGTCTCGGAGCGATCAATACGCGGCTGCTGACCGGAGTCGTGGTCATAGTCAGACCCTGTGTGAGGACGCGCTGAGGCTCCTGCCCAGTGTACAGCGCGGAGGAGCTGGGGCAATGCCTGCTCTTGTCTCGGGACCTCAGACTCTGCTCCTGTCCCTGCGCCTCCTCTGCTCCCCACCCTCAGCCCTTGCAGGCCCCCCCCCCCCCACACCCTGGGATGCGGGCCACGGAGACTCTGCTCTCGGCTCCCTCCCTCCCTTCGCCTGTCACTGTCCGGCTCTGATTGTCTGATTGTCGCTTGCTCTTGCAGTCGCAGCCAATCTTGGGGAGGCCTGGCCGGCCTCCCTCTTCATTTCACAGCGCACCCCTCCTTCTGGCCATACTTTCTGCGGAAAGTCTCACCAGAAATGGACTTGCCCATTTCCCTTTCTTGGGTGGCATCACCAGGATCGGCCCGTCTCGCTCCTCTGGACCATGGGGGTTCCCTGCTTCTCACGTGGACTTGCTGTGCACACCCCCTCAGCCAGGCCAGCTGGGTCCCAGCTCTGCCCCCCTCCTCCTGCTCCACGCTGACTCCTGCCCCCGCCCCCTCCCCGGCCTGGCTGCCATCGTGAGTGAACTGTCTGCAGACACCAGGCTGGGCCTCCTGCGAGCTCTTCCCTACACTCTGAGGAAATCCATAACGTGGGCGCCTGTGTGCTCCCCAGGAGGGAGGAGAGCTGTGGGCCCCCACCTCCATCTCCCCACCTCCTGTGCCTCTCGCCCAGCCTGGGCCTGCACCGGTGTCGGCTGGGAACTGAGCAGCTCTCTGCTGGGCTCCTGACAGTGGGCGCCCTCCTCCTGCGGCCTGCAGGGCAGAGAAGGGGTGAGCACAGGAGAGCAGAAAGTGGGGTCTTCTGGAAGAGGCCCCCTTGTCTTCCTTCGGAGGCCACAGCCCACTGAGGTGTGACCGAGAGAGCGGGCTCACCCCCACGCCTTCCGTGTGTCCATGGGGCTCCCCCTGGCTAAGCCAGTAACGGCCACTTGACCTGTGCAGGCAGCTCCCTGGGCAGCAAGTGCGTCAGGGCAAAGACATGGGGCCGGTGGACAGTGTCCTGGGCGCTGATCCTCACCCGAGCCCTGGAGAGCGTGACCGTCCCCCGAACACTGAGGAAGGAGGAGGTGTGCTCGGATCCAGCGTGACCGGATACAGCGGGCAGAAGGCACCTCGCGGCGGTCAGGTGTACACATGGTCATCAGTCGTCCTGGTGTGCGTCTGGCAGCCCCCAGGGCACAAAGCGTGTCCTGCTGATCCCCCGTCACCAGCCCCAGCACCAAGCCTGGAATGTCCCAGGGGCTCAGTGACTTGTAGGTGAAGGGAAGAGTGGACACGGCGCGCCCTTGAGTGAGTCACATGACCTTTCAGGTCTAGTTCTGGGCCTTTGGGAATGAGCGTTTGGGCTGGATGGCCTCTAAGCTCCTTGGGGACAGTGGCCGTCCTGTGACTCAGAACGTTCCGTTCCTCCGCGTCAGTGAACTTGGGAAATGCCCTTGCTGTTATTCAGGCTGGTGCCCCGGTTGGCCCGCAAAGACCAACAGGAACAAGTGAGCGCAGATCCGGCCCTCCGCGCCCTCCAGGCTGAATGGCTCATTCACGGCCCCGGCTCCCATCTGCGCTGCCGGGGCCTCCACACCAGCTCCCGGCCACTCACAGAGCACAGCTGCCTCGACCATGAGCGCGGGCTTTCTCGAGATGCCAAGCGTGTTACGTGGGAGAAAAATGTTCGGGTCGGTGTCACCCGATGCTTTGTTGGCTCACAAAGTGTCTCCTGTGCGCACACCTGGCCGGGAGGGAAGGGCGGGTACGGGACCCGGAGGGAAGCATCCATGGAGCCCCTGCCCTGGTCGCATGTCATCCCTGCAGGAGCCCCGGCCCAAAGGCCAGCCTTCCTGATCCCGCTCAGCACCGTCTCTGCAAGAGCTTGCTGAGCAGTTACCATGGCCCATCTCACTCTGCTGGGCCAGTTTCAGGGTGCGAGCCTGCCTGCTGGACCCACACAGCTCCGAGACCCCGCGCCTGCTGCAGGCGGCCAGCAAGGTCTATGCTCATGCCCACATGGTCCTCATAATGCTATTGCTCTTATTTTACTTTAACTTAATAGTAACTTAATAGTAACGATAATGGGCTCATATTTCGGCAGAGTGCTCTGGGCCTGGCCCTCTTCTTGGACCGGCACCTAGACCGACTCCTTTGCATCTTGTAATAACCGTAACCATCTGCTCCAGGGAGTAACATTGCCCGTTTCACCAACGAGGAAACTGAGGCGCAGAGAAGCGAGGGCCCTGGGCTAACGTCCGCTAGGCGGGAAGTGGGGGAGCTGAGACACCCCACAGTTTGATTCCAGAGTCCACACACTTCATCTTCTTATTCAGTCGCCTTGCAGGGAGTGTAGGGCCGGACTTTGTTAGCATTTTGTAGGCGAGGAAACAAGGCTGGTGGGCAGGGGCATCTCGCTGGTCAACAGTGCACTGTCGGGGTTCCCGAGGGGCCTGCGACTGCCGAGCCGGCGTCTTTCCAGGCCCGGCGTCCGAGAACATGTGTCCATTTCACGTCTCTGCGCACTTGTGGGGACTAAACAAGATGAGGGCATGGAGCACAGAGTAGAGTTTCCAGCTCCAATGTTGGTTTCTTTTCATTGTTTTATTTCTCTCTCGACGGCTGAAACCCCTTTAGGAAGTGCTGCAGCCAGGACTCAAATGAGGCTTTTCCAACTCAGTCCTATTGCTACTCGGATGGATATATGGATGGATGGAGGATGGATAGATAGATGATGGATGGATGGATGGATGGATGGATCGGTAGGTAGGTAGATAGATGATAGATGGATGGATAGATAGATAGATAGATAGATATAGCTAACTATTGTTCAGACCCTGCCAACTGCTCTAAGCTTTATGGAATGAGCTCATTAGCTTCTATACATGATGAAATCTGGGGTGGGGGAGGAGGACTCTGGAAGGCTTGATCATATTACTTTTAGGAGTAATGAAAATATGAGCAAAAGTGATCAGAAAAGTGTGTGCGTGGAAGTTCTAATAACAGAGGGGTGTTGCCACAGGACCAGTGCCTGAGCCTGCTCGGCTGCCATAGCCAAGTACCCAGGCCAGCGGCTAAAGCGCCGACTTTTCTCTCCTCGCGCTTCCGGAGGGCGGACGGCTCAGGTCGGGGCCAGCGTGGTGAAGCTCTGCCGGCTTGCAGGGGGCCACCTTCTGTGTCCTCACGTGGCCGGTAAGGAGAGAGGGAGACAGCTCTGTGGCGTCTCTTCTCATAAGGGCGCTGGTCCCATCAGGAGAGCCTCGCCCTCGTGACCTCACCTAAACCCAATTATCTCCCAAATGCCATCCCGTTGCGGGGAGGGCTTCAACGTGTAAATGTGGGGGAAGCAGAATCCAGTCACGCAATTAGCAAAGCTCCAGAAAGAGGCTCCAGAGGAAAAAAAAAAAAAAAAAAGAGGCTCCAGAGGCCGGGGACCAGGAGCGAGGGCCCTGTGTGACAGGGACAGTGACTTGTGATGGACAAGTATATATTGGTACTTGTAAGCCACGGAAGCTTACTTTTGTTTTATATATATTAATTTCAGAGAGGAAGAGAGAGATGGACATCAATTATGAGAGAGAATCATTGATCAGCTGCCTCCTGCACACCCCTTATGAGGATTGAGCCCACAACCCGGGCATGTGCCCTTGACCGGAAGCGAACTCAGGACCCTTCAGTCCGAAGGCCGACGCTCTATCCACTGAGCCAAACCAGCTAGGGTCGGAAGCTCCATTTGTTACTGCAGCACGTCCTTGTCCATCCTGACTGGAATGCCACCCTACTCCCTAGCATCTACCCCAGACGAGCTTGTTCCCTGAATGAATGGACATTCGCCCTCCCTCCGGGCAGACAGATTTGAAAGAGGGATAAGAGGAGACTGAGTCAGGCATGCTGTTTCTTTTCCCAGATTCTCTGATTCATGAGTTACTTCTGCTTCAGTCTTGGGTTGTTTATGGACTGTTTTCCCTCTCGAGGAGAGGAGTGAAAATTCCCTTCTTACTTTGGTAACCTGTTCAGTGGCAAGTGAGCCTGTTTTCACACAGGTCGGGCAGTGCAAGGCATCAGTGTAAGCACAAGAAGAGTGCGATGGCCAAAACCGGTTTGGCTCAGTGGATAGAGCGTCGGCCTGCGGACTGAAAGATCCCAGGTTCGATTCCGGTCAAGGGCATGTGCTTTGGTTGCGGGCACATCCCCAGTGGGGGCTGTGCAGGAGGCAGCTGATCGATGTTTCTCTCTCATCGATGTTTCTAGCTCTCTATCTCTCTCCCTTCCTCTCTGTAAAAAAATCAATAAAATATATTTAAAAAAAAAAAAAAAAGAGTGCGACGGTTGTAATAGCCACAAAACGCTCCATTTTAGCATTCCGATGTGGACCTCGGAGTTCGGGGAGTTCTAAAGCACGCCCTGCCCTTAGCATTGATTCCCCGTGCTCCATCCACCTTTGTCCACTCCTTGCTACCATACAGCTCTCGTCTAAAGATTGGCCTCGGTCCCATTCAGAGTGTGTCCTCACACAGCCTTCTGCCCGTCCAGTTCAGGTCAGCTCTTGACCTCAAGTAGCTTCTCAGTAAGGAGTTGTTCCTATGCTTTTGCAGCTTGAGGGGCTTCTCAGAGACAGATCCCGAGTCCCAGGGGATCCCGAGTCCCAGGGGATGCCGACTCGGGGCGCTGGGTCCAGGCCCTTTCCTCCTGCGTTATCAGGCATTCCTGACCGTCTCGAATCTCCTCTTGCTCCCTCCTGGCCAGGGACCCACGAGCTTCGCTGTGGCAGCTGCTCCTCCCAGTCCCGTCCCCAGGGAGGCCCTGGCTCCTTGCAGTGCGGCTGCCTGCCTCCTGAGGGCACAGGTGACACAGCCCCATCCAGGCAGTGTGCTGGATGTTCTTAGACCCAGACTAAAACGCGGGCAGGTCCGGAAGGAGCGGATACACCTTTGGCCCAACCCTCTAACTTCCCACATGGACACGTACGAGACTGCGGGAGTTCGTGGGGGTTGGTCACGTCTCCGGCAGCATTGCCCTGCAGATCAGTGATTAATTACAGTGGTGCACACCTCAGAAACGCCCTCACTCATGGAGATAGAAGTAAATGTGTAAATTCACCTCAACACTCAGTATCTCAGCATCTCAGCTGATGACGATTTCCCTGATGTCAGATTATGGAGTAGAGCAGAAAGAGGCTTCCATAATCTTGTCACCCAGTTCCTTTTGGCAAGTCAGCTCTCTAGCGCTCTCTCTCTCTCTCTTTCTCTCTCTCTCTCTCTATTTCTCTCTCTCCCCCATCCCCCTCCCTCCTCTCCCCATTGATTCTATTGATTCTTTTCTCTGGAGAACCCAGACTAATGCAACACTTCAATTAAGGAGGTAATGGTGTAGCTTGATACCCAGTTAATGAGGCCATCGCCAACTGTTACCTTCCCCTCCTCCATCCCTATCACCTGTGTCAAACTTGAGATCCTCATTTCCTCTCCTCGGATTATTTTATCTGCCCGTTAATGGTCTCCCTGCTTCCTTTCCCACCCTCTTCTAACCCATCCTCCTTGTTGTTATAAAATTAATTTGTCTAGAACAGTGGTCGGCAAACTGCAGCTCGCGAGCCACATGAGGCTCTTTGGCCCCTTGAGTTTTTAGCAAAGGCCAGCTTAGGAGTACCCTAATTAAGTTAATAACAATGTACCTACCTATATAGTTTAAGTTTAAAAAATTTGGCTCAAAAGAAATTTCAATCATTGTACTGTTGATATTTGGCTCTGTTGACTAATAAGTTTGCCGACCACTGCCCTAGAGTAAAGGCTGATTGCAAACAGATCCATTGGAAATTCTGTCACTCACTCATGTATTCATCAATTTCCAAATACTTACTGAGAGGCTGTTCTGGGAATTTAAAATCTATCATTGAGCAAAAGTGATAGAGATCCTTGTCCTCCTACAGATCATGTTCTGATGGCGGAAGACAGACAAAGATAACTAATCGAAGAAGTAAATAAGTTATATTCCATGTTACCATAGAGACGAAGCCCAAAGAGTCAGAAGCAAAGACGGATAAAAGGTGTGGCCGGTGTGGCTATGGAAGGTAAGAATTCAGAGAGCGACCAGATGGACCGGAGCAGGGAGCTGAGGGGGCGACAGGGGCCAGAGGGGGACTGGTTTGTGCTGATGCCACTCAGGGCCTGGCCACCCACTCCCTCACCCACCCCCTCATCATCTCCGCCCGCCGTCTGGGTAGGAGCCTCTCTGCCAGGCACACACGTGGGTAAGGGACGGCCGGCCTCGAAGCACTGGCAACCCACAGAACTGGTTTTCAATATCCATGACGTCATCTGGGCAAGATGTTAAAATCCAGGCCCCCATCCAAGTACTAACCAATATATGTAATACCTTAATCAATAAAGAAAAAGGGGGAAAAAATCCTAGCCCCCAGGCCTCACTCCCGAAGGCCTGTACCATTGTTATTTCCGAGGTTTCCTCCCGGCTCTCCCGAGAGGGGTTTGACAGTATAACTCGTCCATTACAAATCGAAAGAGCCGAGATACACAGATGCATGAGAAAGTCATTTAATGCAAACTGGAGGGGCGTCCGCTTCCCGCAGAAGGCAGTGGTCTACTTACTTAAAGTTGAGGAGGAGCTGGCCAATCAGGAGTGGAGGGGGGTTGGGGGAGGGCGCCCAGAAAATAGAGCAGTAGCGAAGGCACACACAGGGCGGGTTGACGGGGAATCGGTAGCATGGGGTGCCGTTGGAAGCCAAAGGGGTTCGAGAGTCAGGGAGAGTCAGGCCAGGCAACGTCTGATTGGACAAAGCAACCAGCCCGTGGACCTGTTGGTTCTCCATCCAACAGGCCCTCCTTTCTCCTGGAAGAAGAGAACAGACAAGACTTCCATGTGGACTTGGCTGACACTTGGCCTTGGCCCTCACTTCCTCTGTCCCAGCCCAGTGCCGACTCGCCCTCAGTAAGAGCCCCTCGGAGCTCTGGGCTGCTCCTAGAGCAGAATGGCCAGTCCACACATTCTCGTGGTTCAAGTCCCTCCACACGCAGTGGTTTGGGAGATCCGGGTCCTATCTTCTGTTTCCGGGAATTAGCAAATGTCCTAGAAAGCAGAGCGAGCCTCTGACTACACAGGCGGGCGCGCTGAGGGCTGAGTGGGGTACGGGGTACAGACAACTCGCTCCCGGCTGAGTGTCCCACAGGCAATGCCTGGGCCGGTGTCAGCAAGTGAGCTCCAGTCGTCAGTAACAAGGAAGCAGACCGGCGGGGCCTTGGCCTCCAGGCTGTTCTGCCTCCTGGTGCTGGGGACGGGACTCCCGCCGAGCCCAGGAGCGGGGATACGGTCCCCAGTGATGCTTCGGGCACCTCTCTGCCTTCCATTGGACACAGTGCCTTTCAGTCACCTCAGTCAAGTACACCAAACAAATGCAATCGCAGAACGCCCGGCAGCAAAACCCGTATAAGTAAAGGATGGCTTTCCTCCTCGCTGCTGTCGGAGAGCTCGTCACGCCCGCACTCGCTGAGCGCGATTTCACAGACCGCGCGGTCTGGCTTGTAATTAAAGCTCTCGTGTCCCCCAGTCTGAAGTCAGGTGTGGGGAAAAAACTGTGCAAATTGTTCTCAAAATGGCATTCTTTCTAAATTAGTTGTGAAATGTACATCGCAACCTACTCCCCATTAATGGAGTGTGTATTTTGAATTTGCATTATTCTAACTTAATTAGCTATGTGCTAGTCCCCAAAAAAAGGTAGTCAGGAAAGCAGGGGATGGAACATGCACAACGTCTGTGTTCAATAACTGCTCAGCGATCGCATCGGAGCCTCCATGCCCAGCTGCCCCGGCAGCTGCGAAGTCCAACGTGCTGGCTCTCCTCGGCTGGGGCCCCCCCAAGGGCAGTCTCGGGATTTCTTTTTTTTTTTTTTCCTTTTTCTAATATATTTTTATTGATTTCAGAGAAGGGAGAGAGATAGAAACATCAATGAGGAGAGAGAATCATTGATCAGCTGCCTCCTGCACGCCCCACACTGGGGATCGAGCCCACAACCCAGCATGTGCCCCAACCAGGAAGCAAACCGTGACCTCCTGGTTCATAGGTCATGCCGGCCAGCCTCTCCCGGATTTCTTATAAGGGCAACAGGTGGTGAGATTGTGAACTCAGTCTTAGGTGCTGTAAAAAGGTGGGATGGAGCAAGACAAAAAACGGAAGTTAAAACGAGATGCATCACTAACACGCGGTCCTCCTGAAATGACAGTGTCTAGACTCACCGGTAAAATATAATCTATTTCCCTCCCAGAGGGAGGTATGGGGATGGCAACACAGGCAGGTCGCTTCTTAGACGTTCAGGGTCTCCGTGCCTTCGGTCCTGCTGCTCTGTCCCCCTCAGCACACTGCGGCGACCTCGGAGTCCACGCGGGCTGCACCAGGACCAGCCCGCACATCTCCCTCTGCAGGAAGGCGCAGGGACAAGGCCCCTGAATCACAGATGACACTTGCGCTTACGTGCCATTGGCCAGAGCCTGGTCCCTTAGGTACACTGGGCTTCATGGGAGGACAGGAAACAGCGTTCCATTCAGGACAAGCATCCAGTCAGCTAAGGTTTTCTGGCTGAAGATGTTAATAAAGGAAGAATAAAAAGTATTTGGAGTAGAAAATCAGTTTCTGCGGGGGACAGGGAACGGGGTGCGATGTCTTAGCCTGAGGGAAGGCCCGCGCTGGGGACTGGAGGACAACCAGCTGAGCACTCGCTGGGGACAGAAAGCCTTGGGCTTCTAGAACCCATCCCTCCTCTCGGATGTCATGGAGCCCTGCAACCTCATCCTCCCCCCCTGCCCCCCGATGAAAAGAGGCACAAAAGGCAATTGCAGAGCCGTGAGGGAGACTCGGCTCCTTCCCCGCACTCACCCGTGGAAGCTTCCCTTGTCCCAGGAGGCAGAGCTCAGACCCTTCCGTGGTTTAGGAGGAATTCTCATGCACACTCACTTGGATCTGACTAAGAGACATGCCTGGCACAGCTGTTTGTGCACCTTCACGTGACACTGACAGGCTGTGGGCAGGAGAGAGAAGAAGAGGCGCCAGCGAGACAGCAGGCGTTTGCCGGGAGAGAAGAGCCAGCTGCCAGAACCAGCCTCTGGGTCCACCCAGAGGTCGCTGCCCGCTCGTCCCGCTGCTCACAGAGGGCCGCCCTTTCGCTCTTACAGACTCATCAGTAAATGCATGTTCTCGAGAGAGGAAAGAAAGCAACAACCAAAAGCCATCATACGTGCAGGAGAACTAGAAATGGAACATCAGGAGCAAGGAGAGACGTGGAGACAGAGATCAAGGAAGTCCAACATACATCTAACAGTTCCCAGAACAGACAATGAGGTAACTGCCAGGTTCCTAAAGCGGTGTCCCTCCCATGAACACTGCTCCGCTGTTGCCTGGGAAGCGATAAACACTCCCTGACCTGAGGGGACTCGGACGAGAAGTGCCGCAGCATCGAGGAACCCTGTGGCTCCAGCTGACTACTCATCCCAGCAGCATCAATACACAGAGATTCTAGTTTCATCCTGAAAAACAAACAACTGCGGACCTTCAGCCAAAACAGAGAAAAATGCAGATTCGTTCCAGGAAGAGCGAGGAGACCATCGGCAGACTTCTCGTCAGCAGCTACAGATGCCAGGGAACGATGAGATGCTGTCTCCGACGTCCTGAGGGAAAGAGCTGTGGACTCAGAATTCTGGAGGCAGGACAATCGCCACTCCAAACTGGGATGTTTATAGATCACGTCTCCTGGGTTCCTACTCGAAAATGCAGCCTCTAAAATGCATGCCGGGACGAGGAGACGGAGGGGTCGAAGGAGAGAGGGAAGGGCGGTAGGTACAGGTGAGCAGATAAAATCCGTGCCTCTGTGGGTCTGAACAATGGTTTCGAGGGGGGCCACCTCACTGTAGGGGGATGAACTCCCCATTTGTCGTTTATCTTAGGAAAGCGCCTGGACCTTGCTGTGACTGTTGGTTTGGCAATGTTTGTTTGTTTGCTTGCTTGTCTGTTTTCCAGGCAGCAACCCTCTTTTAAAAGCCCGTGTCCCATGTCAGATACAGTACATTTAAATAAACAGTGATGGTAAGAATTACAATTTTGAGGATGATCGTTTAGATTCATTTAAAAACAAGGTGGAACTTATACACAGTTGATTGTATTATGTGGGAGCATACAAGTTTTGATTCACTTCAGACTTTATAAAAATGTTTAATTCAATTGAAGAAAGCCATGAAATAATTGTTATATAAGAAAAGGAAATAGATTCAGACAAAACTCAATCTTTCTGGAATAAGGTAGAAAACGAGAGAAACAATGCAATAAAAAAAAAAAAGTATAAAATGCAAAATAAGGTATATAAATAAGTCCAAATAGCGGCCTACTCACAATAAATATTGGATTCTCAGATTTGATTTAAAGATATGTTGTTTACCCTAATTCATACCTAAGACAGAATTTCTTGTTTCAACAGATATTTATTATCCATCTGCAAGCCACTGTGGATACACAGATGAATGCCTTATCTCTGTGGAATTTACAGTATTTTAGTCGAGTGCAGTGGTTGTAAACAAACAAGCAAATACATAACATCGAATATAAGTACATCTGTAGTGGGCTGCATAGTATCCCCACAAATTCACCCGAACCTCTGGATGTGACCTTATTTGGAAATGGGGTCTTTGCAGATGCCATGAGTTAAGTTAACGTGGGGTGTGAATCAGGATGGTCCCTCAATCCCAGGACTGGTGTCCTTCTACGAAGAGCAGATCGCCCACAGAGACACGCCCACAGAGAGGCGGCCACGTGAGATGGAGGTAGAAACAAGTGATGGGTCAACAAGCTGAGGAACAGCGAGGATCGCCAGCAACCCCTGAAGCAGGGACAGAGCAAGGAGGGTTCTCTTTGGCGCCTGCGGAGTGAGCGTGACCCCGAGGACACCCTGATTTCAGATTTTCAGCCTCCAGACTCTGAGCGAATGCAGGTTGTTTCAGCCACTTCAGACAGAGATGTGAGTAAACGTGACTCAGGCCACACAGCTTGTAAACCACAAGTTGTGAAAACTACGTGTAATAACACATATAAAGAGCTTAGGAAATGCCTGGCTGTGGAGAGCAGCTATAGTGTTTGGACAGGTTCAAGCCTCAAACTAATGAGCTATAGTTGTAAGCTTGACCTTATGGTCCGAACCTGTGTTCCCACGTGGCTGAGTGATATGGGCTATGGGAGGTGCAGCCAGTAAACAAAGCTTGATCAGGAGCATGTAATTGAGTAGATTCGAAACCCGGGAGAACATTGTAAACATCTTGACCACGCCCTTACTTTGCCTCATGGGATTTGGCTATAAAATAAAGACTTGGCTTGCAGGCCATGGCACTGTCTCTCTAATCAGAGGGCAGCATCCCACCTAGCCCCAGCTTTATTCTATTGTCTGTCTTTTCTAATCCTTCAAACACCACCACCCCCCCAAGTTCACCCGTGGCCGTGCTGGCATGGCACACCTGGCATGTAGCATGTGCAATAATATTTGCATATTGACTTACCACGTACAGGGGTAAGTGTGGCAGTCTGTAAAGTGTGTATGATGTATGTGGTCACGTCAGATAAAAAATCAAGTTTTTAAGTAACATCAGAGAAAAAAATTACGGAAGGAAAAGCCAGGAAGTGTTCATGAGGAGTATGATGAGGAAGGAAGAATTCATTTCATTGTATGTCCTTCGGATAGTTTACATGTTTTAGCACGTGCAGGCATGCTTTTATTAATAAGCAGAGCTCGCATGTTCCTTATTCACTCTAGATTAAGATCAGTATGTGGATTTGAGTCTTCGCTCTAATGCCCTCAGTGGGAAAAGCCGTGAATTATAACTCAGCCGGGGGAGGCTGTGACCTGGGAGAGAAGGTGACGCCGTGATTAACCGTAAAGCAATTAACCATCAGCGCTGTCCACTCCCGAGAGCCCCCACCATCCAGAGCGCAGGCAGGCAGGGACCCCGTCTCCTGGGTTCCGTCTCCAGACCGTTCCCTGTAAACAGTGGGTGGACTGCTGACCTTTCAACCCACCAGTCCTCTTGCCCTGTAGCTTCCAGTTGGCACAGAGGCCCACTCAGCTTACAGGGGTCCCCGGGCACGTCTGCTCTGCAGGCTCCCGGGACCCTCCTGTGTACGTGGAGATTTGGGGAATGACTTTCCCGTTTCGCCTCAGGTGTGCATGTGATGACCATATAATTGCTGTGGGAAGAACTGCGCATGTTTAAGGTGAACAATGTGATGTGTCAGACATAGGCACACGCCCGCAATGCCCTCAGCATGGCCCTGACCATGACGCGCTCCTGCAGCTCGGAGCACAGGCTGTGCATTGGAAATGTCAGAGGCTGAGAGCGTAGATCCACGCTGAGTGTTCTCACCACACACACGAACGACATGAGGAAACTCCGGAGGATGTCGGTGTCGGGAAACTCTTACTAAGAGATCCTGACGCTGAGCATTTCTCTAGTCTGAGGTTACGTCCTGTTATTGCTCTCAGTTTCATCATATGAAATGGAGGAGGTTTAGGGAATGGTGAGACAGGTAGGTCACAGCGGAAGCCAGACCCAAACCCAGTCCGCTGGCTTCCCGAGGCCGTCCTCCACACCCCACGCCGCCGCCCAGGAATGAGAGCCGGGCCTGCCCTGAGCTGTAACCGTTTGTAGAGTCGTCGAATCCCCTCACGTCTGTGAAAAACGTGTTCGTGTCCTCACCACCACTAAAGCACCCACTTTCCCCCACTCCTCCAACGTTTGCCCCTTCCCTGTAAAGCAGGCCTGGGCCACTGCCCTCTCAGCCCGCCCCCCATCTGTGGCCCCGGGGGGCGCCTGCGGACCTTCTCCTGCATCCCCGAGGGGTTCCCGGGGCGTACGTTCTGTGCTCGGAGTTGAAATGGTGAAGGATGCTCATCCTGAATGAGCCAACAGCACCTGTGTCTCCCTCCCCCCTCGCGCCTGCCTAGTCCTGGCCAGTCCTCTCCTCTCCGTCCGCACACAGCAGCTCCCAGCTTGGCTCCGGCCCAAACTGCATCGGATTTCCCTTCAGCCAGAGCGCTGCTTGCTCCTTCTCCGCCATGAGAGCGATTCCGTCCCCGAGCCAGGGCGCCTGGGGCCATCTCAGTTAAACGTTAATAGGTGTTATTATGCTCCCCGTCATTATCACTACGGTTATTACTAATGTGCTTTTCGGCAGCGCCTGGAAACCGCTCCCGCGGTGACATCTGGCTCCCAGGATAATGGATCTTCTGATGGGCAGCGTGTGGACCTGATGCCTGCCGCTCTCATCCCCGAGACGGCGCTCCTGACCTGGGGGGCCCGCGGGCGCTGGGCGCGGTGAGTCCCGGCTGCGTGGCCAATGCGACCCAAACCTCCCTGGGCAACCAGGGTGCCAGACTCCACCATAGTCACCGATGGGAACAAGGAACCCACGCAAGTACAATTCATTCATTCATTCATTCATTCAACACAAGGTTGCTGCTCACATGCGGACCATTCATTTTATTTATTTATTTTTAGCCCAGACGCGGTGGCTCCGTGGTTGAGTGCCAACCTATGAACCAGGAGGTCATGGTTAGATTCCCGGTCAGGGCACATGCCCAGGTTTCGGGCTCGATCCCCAGTGTGGGGCATGAAGGAGGCAGCCAATTCATAATTCTCTCTCATCATTGATGTTTCTATCCCTCTCTCCCTCTCCCTTTCTCTCTGAAGTCAATAAAAATATAGGGGAAAAAATGAATAAATAAAATTGGGGCCAGTTGCTTTGTGGCTAGAGCGTCGGCCCTCAGGCAACCCCACCGACAGTTCAGTTCGGGCCTCGGGACAGCATGTGAACCAGGAAGGGCGGTCAGAGGACAGCACTCACTGTGGTCGGAGGAGTCCCAGGTGGTGGAGGGGATTGAGGAGTCCCAGGTGGGGGAGGGGATCAGGGAGTCCAGGTGGAGGGGATCGGGGACACCTGGAGAGGACCTTGCCAAGCAGGAGGGGAGGGCCGTGCCGGAAACCCTTCCGGGCCAGCAGGAAGCAGCCGGCCTTGTCCTGGAGTCCCAGGCTGCTGGTGAGGAAGGAGGGAGCCGGGAAGGACCTGCCGGCGGATGCTTCCCAGCCAGGCCAGGCCACGCCAGCTGAGCCCATCTCCCTCCCGTGAGTTTCAACCCCAGGTCACCTTATGGCTGTGCCTTCTCTGCATTTGTTGCCTTTCCAACCCTGAGGGCAGGAGCAGAGTCAGTCTGACCGATCCCTGCTGAGCAGCAGAGGGTTAGAGCTCCCAGAAGGAAAGCAGCGGGTGGGGGACCTCCTCTGAGCGTGGATTCTCCTAAACATGGCGGGATGTTTCTGACAGAAGCCCTGCTCAGCGCCTCGGCAGTTAAACGCGGGACTCTTCCCTCCCAGCTCCTGGCACACAGGGCCCTGGGAAGACCAATGGCATGCTGAGGGCCGCCCTGGCTGGATGCTGAGGGCCGCCCTGGCTGGATGCTGACAGCAGCCCTGGCTACGCGCAGACTCCCCCGGCCTCCCTCCCAGAGGCACCGTCTCAGACCCTGAAACATGCAGAGAACAGCACACGCACCTCCATCGAAGCCCCTTCCTGGGTAGCGTCCGCGTTTGTGGGGTTATCCGTGGAGGGAAGGACGGATGAGAGGCGCTGTGGGCGGTGGGAGGGAAGTGGAGGTCGGAGGAGGCGCCTGCCTAGGAATCGGGGAAAATAACTCATTGTTCCAGGAGCAGGTTGTGCTTCTGCGAAGCCCTGAGCTTTGCTTTCCTCCTGGGCGCCCGTTAGTCTCCGCTGTTCTGTGGGGAGAAGACGGACTGGCCCCGGATCAGCAAAGACAGGGCCTTCCTGGCAGGAAATGAACAAAAAGGCCAGGAAGCAGAGGAGAGGGCCCGGGAAAGAGCAGGAGGAAGCGCTGTCCCGGCAGAGAGAAACCATTTGCTAAAAAGGGCATTTGGCTCCATTGCCTCCCAGTTCTAGTCCCACTGGGCCTTCGGATCAGCAAGCACAAAGCATCGTGGAGAGAGACTAGCGATGGGACTGTGTTGCCCTGAGATCCTGCAGGGGTTGCCAGGGAGGGGGTCACGACCCCAAAGCGCTGGGGGCTCCAGGCGACCTTTCTGATGCACCAGCTGTCCGACCTGGGCCTGGAAATGAGTCCAGGAGTCGCCGTTTCACCAGCTGTGGTGCGAGGCTGTAGCCTGTCACGGAGGCGCAGGCTCAGAGCCCATGCAAGGCTGGCCCCTCTGCCCTGCCTTCCGTCAGCCCGTGAGACTAGCAGGTTCCTCAGCGTGGGCCACGGGATTGTCAGGAAAGACCCACCGTGGTCAAGGCTGATGGAAAGATTACCAAAGGGCTGGGCGCCGGAATCCCAGGAGGTGGAGCCTGGGTGGCCCAGACCTGGGTTTGAGTCCCGCCTCCTGAATTGCTAGGGTGTCCGCCTGCCCAGCTGCCGGTCTGGAGACCTCGGATACCGACCTATCCGCCGGGGAAGGGAGGCCCGTCTGGAAAGGCCCGACTTGAGATCGTTGCTTTAGACACCGGGAAGCCCTCACCCAGTGAAGCGCGATGCTCGGGGCTGTTCTGTGTCCTGGTCAGTCGGGTCCCACCACAGAGGAGGCAGAGGAGAGGCCCAGGAGAAGAGTTCGCATAGAAACGGGAAATGGGACGTCACGCAGGGCCGCCGGGGCCGGGGTGGGGGTGGGGAGGCCCCGGCGTGTTCAGAGGCCGGAGGGACAGGAGTGAGGGAGAGCCTAGGCCCTGGCCTTTCACAGAAAGGAGAAGAGTAAACACACACGTGTATCTCACATGTGCATACACATGCTGGCACATACGTATGTTTATGTTGTCCCAGCATGCCTCGGGAGGGGCTACTGTTGAGCTCCTTGACCTCGCAGTCGCTGTGAGGAGGAGACGCATGCGTTGTCCCTCCTGAGTGGCAGGTCAGGACCGAGGCCGCAGACTCTGCGTCTCCAGCATCTGCAGCTCCCCTCGCAGAGAGACCGGGAGCCCCCAGACCTGACAGCCCAGCCTGCCCTGGCGCAGGAGCAGCGCCCGAGGATGTCTCAGAGCCACGAAGCAGCCACTCGTGTGCAAAATAGAAAGTGGCTCCAGCCGCTGGCCCTCGAGGAGGGAGACCAGGAGGCAGGGACCTCTCTCCTCCCCTCGTGGCTGGATGTGCTGGCGATGAAAGTGCGGGGCCGGGCCTGCGGAATGGCCACCGCAGGGTGAAACAGGCCGCTGTTATCTAGAGCAAGAGGGTTGTGCACAGCCGCCCGCGAACACCTCCTCATGCGGCCCGCGACGCGCTCACGCCAGCGCAGCCGAGATAAATCACCGCGGACGCAGCGACCTCAACACGCCGTCGGGCATGAACCCGCGGGCGGCGCGCAGGGTCTGTCTGTGAAACAGGAGTGTCAGTGGCGCGTCCACCGCCTGCTTCCTCCGCACCCGTGCCCCCCCGCCCCCCCCAGGCCAAACCACAGGGGCAGGAACAGAACCCACAGGCCTGTGTGTTTCCAACCGGCATGCGAGCACCCAGCAAGTCCATGCGAGCGCCAGCATGTGTATGCACATGTGAGATACACGTGTGTGGTTACTCTCGGGGCCCAGCCGCGGCCAGCCGGGAGAGCTGCGTGACTGAGGGGGCCCAGGGGACCGTGTCCCAGTCCGTGAATAGTGCAGGCTTCCCGGGAAAAGAGAGCAAAGCGTCGCTCGTGTTTTCGAGAACACGGGTCACGGGAAGTCGGTTAGGGAAGCTTCATTTGAGTCACTGCGTGCTCCTGAAAGCAGAACAGGGGGAATCTGTTTTTACCTAAAAAGATGACGTTTTCATAGAGGGCCTTAGATCTGTTTTAATAAAAGGATGAGATTTTTGTTTATCATTAGCATAGCAGTTATTTTCAGATGGCACTCCAAATAATTTGGAAGTAAAAAATACTTTTTAAGTGTTTCTCTTCCACATTCACCTCCAAAGCCTTTAACGTTGGCTGTTCTACTTAATAATCGTCTGTCTCAGGTGACCTTTAAGCCGGCCTTTCTCCAGATTGGTTCTCACTCTGTGAGTGCACGCACGCCAGCGTGACCACGAAGGCCCACTTCTCCTCTCCCCGCCCCCGCACCCGTCTGCTGCCCGTTGCCCATGTCCACACAACTCCCCCGTCACCGGATCGAGTCCTGTGCACCCGGCACGAGGGCTCCCTCCAGAGACTCGTTAAGACACATTTACTGCCTGTCCGCCCCGACAGGTCCCCTTCTGCTCACCCCGCTGCGGCGGCAGAACTGACTCTTTCTAGGTGAGCCCAGTGGCGATGGTTCGCTGCTGTTCCTTCTCCATTCTTCATCCAAACACATCAGCCTTCACTCTTCCATCGCCCGGTGTCCTCCACCGCACAGCTGGTGGAGCATCAGGAGGCCACCTGGTCCCCGTCCCCAAGACCGTGCAGTCCTCAGTCCGTCCATGGACCAGGCAGCGTGCTCAGAGCGTGGGCACCGGAGAGGGAGCCAGAGCGTGGGACACGCTCACCTTCACTCAACCCTCAGCCAGGCGTGTCCACCTCCTGAAGAATGAGAATTGCACTAATGACCTGATCACTCAAGATGTCGCAGCTAAAACACGACTGAGTTGGGACTCAGACCCAAGGCCATCTCAGTCTAAACCCACAACAAGAGAGATTGAACTTGGGGTCCATCAGAAACCCACTCCCTTCCAGTCCCCTCGGGGCATTTTGATGAAGTGCATCGCACAGCCTCTGGTGCTGAGGGAGCAAAGACTGGACACCAGGACGGGCCTCTGTGGGCTGCGGAGCCGGCTGCGGGTGAGCACTCCTGGCCGAGGCAGAAGAAGGAGAAGGGACAGGAGACCGGGGTGATGCAGACTGGCCCCCAGAAGAAACGCGGCAGTGACTGCTCTAAAGGAGATCCCTGAAATCAGCTCTGTGCTTTCACACGGAGAAAGTGTCCCCTCTCTGCCTGGCGTGGCGTGTGGCGTCCTATAGATGAACGAATTGCCCCTTCTTGTCACTTCTCTGCATCTAAAGCGTCATGTGTCATGCGTGGGTCCCGATTCCAGTGTTAGGTCTGACAGGGACAACAGCCTCTTCCTGCGGACGACCTTGGGTTCTCACCAGCTCTGTCACTGGGACGTCCATCCTTATGGGGACGTGGGTGGGATAGTAACGCCTGCCACAAGGGACTGTCCATACAGCGTGCCCGGCGGGGGCTGGCGGGGGCTGGCGGATAATCTCCTACCTGTCTGACCTGAACACATGATGTTAATAAATTTCGTTCATTTTTAGGACCTCAGTTTCTTACACTTCTCATTCCACAAATACCGGGGCGCGTTCTATGGGACAAAGCTGGGAAGGCGGCCACACACAGGTGCAGAGGTTCGTGGCCTCGTGCGCGTACATCCCAGCAGGAGAAGCCACAGAAATAGGTTAATGGTTAAAACAGTGCAGAGCTGTGATTCAGGTAGGGAACAGAGTAAACACGATGATGTGAGAGAGAGGAGTCGGTGGGAAGTGACGTGGCCCGAGGGTCCTTCTGATTGTCACGGCCTGCGGGCAGCACCATAGTCTGCCCTGATCACCCGACCACTCACACGTGACACCCACGTTTCTAAAAGGGTGCAGAACGCAGTGGCTGCGTGCTGGCCTGGACCACCTCCTACCTCCCCGGCGTGTGAATTACTTGACCTTGAGCAAGCCCCTCCACTGCTTTGGGCATCACTGTGGTCCTCCATCAAATCACATGATCAACGTCCTAATGCGGTTGGTATAAAGAGTACGTGAGCCCTGGCCGGTCTGGCTCAGGGAACAGAGCATCGGCCTACAGACCGAAGGGTCCCGGGTTCGATTCCGGTCAAGGGCACGTACTTCAGTTGCAGGCTTGATCCCCTGCCCTGGTCGGGGCGCATGCGGGAGGCAGCCAATTGATGTGTCTTTCTCACATCGATGTTCCTCTCTGTCTCTCCCCATCCCTTCCACTCTCTAAAAATTAATGGAAAAATATCCTTGGGTGAGGATTAACAAAACAAAAAAGAGGCGCTGAAATAACGCAAGCGAATGGCTCGACAGGCGTGTGCACAGCCGCTAATGATGCCCGTGACAGGTTTCCACTCCTGAACCTGATCTCGTCCTCCTGTCGCAACAGGCCCAGGGTGGACACCGGAGACACAGGTATGTCTTGCCATGGCCCCTTTTGTTGACACAATGATGCACTTCCATTGTACGGGTCGGTCAGCCGTGGACAGCGAGCTGTTACCCAGGAGCCCATGGGCCAGCGGGATGCTGGGAAATGCTCTGTGATAAACATGCCCCTCCCGGTCCACGCTGGGCGGGTGGCAGCTGTGTCCCAGAGCACGTCCTCCTCCCGGGGGAGGTGGGCGCACGGAGGGAAGTGAAGTCACCCTGCTTCCTGCGGCCCAGGCTTGAACTGGCCCCTGTCCATCCACCACGTCAGAGGCCCAGCCGCGTCCCAGGCCCCGCCCAGCATGGATTGGGGTGTGGGCGAGAGCCGGCCCCCCGCTGGATGGGAGTGCAGGGCCTCGAGGCACAGGGTCCAGGAAGGTGGGAAGTCAGAAACAGTGATGCAGTCTACCGCATCCTGTCATCCGCTTCACCCCAAATTCCGTTACGAATCATTCCCAAAACTGGGCAAATAATTTTACCTGGAAACTCCATTTCATAGACAATGCATGGAAGGCCCACAGAGGCGTCACCGGACCCCAAGCCTGGGAGGCAGTGCCGGCTCCTGGGTGGACAGGCCTGGCCTCGGGAGGGATGAGGTGGGTGGGAGTCGTCCCCCGAGGTCCCCGAGCCCATCTGTGTCAGGCGACTCGCGATCTGAATCACAGAACAGCTTTGCCACGAGGATCCTATTCCTCCCACTTTACCAAGGGCAAGGAAATCAAACACGTAGACAATACCTGAAATCTACTCGACTTTTTTAAAAAATGATAAATTGTGTTCCAATTGTATGTACTACTTTGCATCGTCTGTCTCTTAAATGTATAAAAGGAGACACGTAGTCAGCACTTAGAAATGACGTGAAACCGGGGGATATGCCCGGGGGCAGTGGGGGGAATGCAGGGGGGTGGCGGTGGCCAGGAGGGATGGAAATGCTTTTCCACCAGCAGAACACTGTGCAGGCGGTTAATGATGGCTTGATTGTGCTGATTGCAATTAGAGCCCTTTGTCGGGGGGAGAGCCTGTGGGAATCCCAATCTAGGTGGAGTAGGCCCGTCTCCAAGAAGTCTGAGGAAAAGCAAGAACTGGCGACCCTCACACTGTGAAGGTAAGGGGCCGGCACGCTGTGTAAGCTCCTGGGGAAGAAAGCCACTCTCAGTCAGCACCCTTCATCAGCACACCCGCCCCATTACACAGACGGGAAAACTGAGACCCTGAAGGCCAAATACTAGTGACCGCGATCCCGGCATGTGGGCTCAATGCTCGTTTCTTTGTGGCACAAATACACTGTGTGGGATTCCTCTGCGCCAGGCCGTTCACTGTCTCCAGGACAAAGAGGTAAATTAGCCGAAGTCCCTGCACTCAGGCTGGTAGATAGGACCTGTACCTATATAGTGCATGTCTACACAGTGTATTTTACATAACACACATACCATTAACATATATTAACGCTCTTTCCTCTAGTGTATACACAGGGTGGGCAAAGGCATGTTCACAGCTGTGTTTACACGAAACCCTTGTGTGATTATTTACTTGTTGTATCACTTTCCGTACGAACAACTGTAGACCCGCTTTTGCCCACCCCGTGTGTGTGTGTGTGTGTGTGTGTGTGTGTGTGTGTGTGTGTGTATCATAAGGCAGGGAAGTCGTGTGTGTGTGTATCACTAGAGGCCCAGAGCATGAGATTTGTGCACAGGCGGGGGGATCCCTCAGCCAGGCCTGCACCCTCTCGCAGTCTAGGACCCCTCGAGGGATGTCCACCTGCCAGGTTAGGCCTGATCCCCCCGAGGATCGGGCCTAAACCAGCAGTCAGACATCCCTCTTGCAGTCTGGGGCTCTCACAGTCCGGCACCCCTCGCTCCTTACTGCCTGCCTGCAGCAGAGGCGGAAGATGTTCCCACCTCCACCGCTGCACTCGCCAGCTGTGAGCCCACCTTCTGATTTGGTTTTGGGCCGAGCCAGAGCCTGGACGGCTGGGCTGTCACAGCCACAGCATCCTGAGTCGGCACTTGTGTTCCCTTCACGAATCAGCAGGCTGGCAGACAAGTGCACCCCTCATGGAAGGTGCTGGGTTCCGGCCCTGGCGGTTTTCACTCCCGTAGCATAAAGCCCGACACACGCAGGTCTTAAGATTCCGCTCCAGGGAGAGCCCTTCCGTCCTGCACCCTCCATCCGGCATGAGTCTGCGGTGAATGAAGACGAGGGGGCTTTTACGGGCCTGTCACCCGGGCGCAGCCAGTGCTGGCTTTATTCTCCATATCCGACCTTAAAAATGTTTTGTAGTTTGTCAAGGTTATAATTTTCATCCAGTCGGCTGCAGGGGCAGCTAATTAAGGGGTGTTTAATGACGTTTGTTCCTTACAGGAGCCTGATTAAATGTACCGTGTAATTTTTCACCAAATCAAGCAATTCACCCAATTTTCCAATGTGCTTAATAAGCCAGGCCTGAGCCATCAGCCCGCCGGTCGCAGGATAGATGCAGCCCAGGCGGGAGGGGTCTCGGACCTGCTCTGCCGTCCTGCCTCCCTCCATGGCTCCCTCCCCGGGAACATCCCTCTCCTCCCCTCGCCTGTTCCCACCAGACTCATCCTGGACAATCAGCCTGAAACTTTCTGGGTTTTTTTAATATGTTTTTATTGCTTTCAGAGAGGAAGGGAGAGGGAGAAAGAGACAGAAACATCAATGAGGAGAGAGAATCATGGATTGGCTGCCTCCTGCACTCCCCACACTGGGGATCGATCCTGCAACCCGGGCATGTGCCCCGACCAGGAATTGAACCGGGACCTCCTAGGTCATAGGTCAATGCTCAACCACTGAGCCATGCCGGCCTGGCTCTGTAGGCTGTGACATCAGATGAGCCTGCCCTTCTCCAGGCCCCGTGACTCTCCTGCCCCTCCTGTCTGACTGTGTCCCCAGCTGGTCAGCTCCCTTCCATCCACATCGGTGCCTCTGATGTTCCCAGTGAAACTGCAGCCAGTTCTCTCATCTGGCAGGTTATGAGCCCGAGGCCCAGTGTGCTGGGGGACAGACCCTGCAGAGGCACCTTGCGACCGTCCCTCCAGCACCGTGCCAGTCAGGGTGACTTTGGGAGAAAGGAGAGGGTGGCTGTGAGCAAGGTATCCATCTCTCCTGGAATGCGGCCAGGTGCCCTGGGCCTGGGGGCGGGGCTGGATGACTGGCTGGTGGGATGTGGGCCCGGCCAGGAGGAGAGCCGCAGCCAGGGCCCACGGCGGCCTGCCCTGCGGGGAAGTGACGGATGAGGCTGTCACCTGCCTCTAAGGTCCCCGGAGGAGGGGGAAAGTCCTTCTCAAAGTCAGATGATGGGGAGTAAGTCCAGGCCCGGCTCAGTGGGAGAGGGGGCTGAGGGTCTCACGGGCGGGGGGGTTGCGGGGAGGGCGCCAGTCTACTCAGGTTCTCAACAAACTGAGAAGTTGCATGAAGAGCAAGGCGGGTGGAGGTCAAAATATCTCCTGGGGGTGAGGGCCAGGTGAGCCTGTACATGAACCTCGGAAGGAGGCCGGCCTGTGTCCGACCCTCAGGGCAGGGGGGGAGCCAGGACCCTCTAACCCACCCAGTCTTCACAGGCTCCCTGTTCTCGGCCTGTGACCCCGTGACGCTCCTTATTCTCACGTGATGCTGTTCTTCTTCGGGCCGATCACCTCCCTTCACAGCCCAACCAGGTGCTCTGGGTCCCACAGACCCCGTTAACCTCCCGTCCACAGCACTGTCCCGGGAGAGTTCAGGGACGCCCCTGGACTTGAAGACAAACACAAAAACATGGGCCGCAGACACAGAGCAGAAGAGCGGTTGCCGGGGCGGAGGGCTGGGGGAGGAGGGAGCCGGAGGTGAAAGGGTACAGACTGAGGGGCGGATTCGTGTGCAGGGCGGCTGCGCTGCTGACCACGTAAAGGTCCATGGAACAGGGTCCTGGGGGCCCCAGGCGTGCGGAGAGCAGGGAGGGACGCCATGATGTCCTGAGGGTCCGGGAGAGCCTGGAGGGGGCTTGCGGAGGGGGAGAGGGGTGGGGAGACAGACTGCTTGGAACTCACTCAGAAGTCTGCTCTTTCAACAAGCCCGCGCCCTGATAGGAAAACCCTCAGGGGAAGTTACTGCCTGCCTGCAGCAGACGCAGGAGATGCTCCCACCTCCACCGCTGCACTCGCCAGCTGTGAGCCCACCTTCTGAATTGGTTTTGGGCCGAGCCAGAGCCTGGACGGCTGGGCTGTCACGGGCCACAGCATCCTGAGTGGGCACTGTGTTCCCCGCACGAATCAGCAGGCTGGCAGACGAGTGCACCCTCATGGAAGGTGCACGTGTCTGGGTTCCGGCCCTGGCGGTTTTCACTCCCGTAGCATAAAGCCCGACACACATGAGTCGGGCTCATGCAGCCCCTTTGCCTGTAAACCCAGCACCTTTTCCTGCAGGAAGGCAGAGGGGCCCCCGCTGCGCAGCTGAGACGTCCTCGGGGAGGCTCGGGGGAGAGGCTGGCACCGTGGGCATCCGCAGACAGGCGAGCGAGCAGAACGGAGCCTGCCCGGTCAGAACGCAGGCCCTGCCCCAGCGGGTCTCCTCGTCCCCTCCCTGCACCGCCCAGGCTGCTGCCAAACCCCAGCTCCCCCAGGCCCTGCCCCAGTGGGTCTCCATGTCCCCTCCCTGCACCGCCCAGGCCGCTGCTAAACCCCAGCTCCCCCAGGCCCTGCCCCAGCGGGTCTCCTCATCCCCTCCCTGCACCGCCCAGGCCGCTGCCAAACCCCAGCTCCCCCAGGCCCTGCCCCAGCGGGTCTCCATGTCCCCTCCCTGCACCGCCCAGGCCCTGCTAAACCCCAGCTCCTGCGTTAACTCCGCAGAGCTGATACCTCAGCCTCCCTCTGCGTCGCCCGGTGCTGAGTGCACAGTCTCTTTAGCAGAGTTTGCCGATTGACTGCTCCTGACAGACAACACAGGTCTCAACATTTACACGGAGCTGTCTGTCACGAAGCAAAGGAAAGAATGCCCTATTTTAGGCCGTCTCTGTGCTTAAAGCACGGGAGAGAGGAGAAATCTCCTAGGCGCAGAACAGCAGTTACGCCTGGAGGCAGGTCTTGCTGGCAAGGTTGCTGAGCAACTGCCTGGCGTGTGTGGGGGGGGACGAGGTGGAAAGGCTCCAGGGCCTGGGCACCCTGGACAAGCAGAGCCCCCTACCCCCAGGACACGCTCCCCGCCTGCGGCAGCTAGGACCCCTCGAGGCTGATGGCGGGGTGAGGTTCCTCTCTGTGGCCTCGAAGCCCATAGGAGAGACCCCACAGCCAGGGCACAGCTGGCACACGGCACCGCCCCTGGCGTTCAGTCTGCCACCTCCTGTGCAGCCAGCGGACTCAAACGGGGAGTCCGACAACACTCGGTGTCTTCATCCACACGCGTGTTTCCGCTGTAGCACGTCACACCGAGAGCGAGCCTGTACTCGCCTCGCGTACCGCCGCCACCATGTTACACGGAAACGGTCTGTGTCTTGTCCGATGTGCCCAGTGGGACTGTGAGGTCCACGCTCAGGGCCACATCTCCCGCGTCCATCTGCTCAGTGGCCAGGACACGGCCGGAACGCAGCAGGCCCTCATTACATGTTTCATTGGACCTTGGGCATCGAGGCCTCTCAGAGTGCCCAGGACCAGCATCCGTGCCCAGCTCTGCCCACACCTCTGCCCTCCTCACCGATCGCCCTTGTCCTCAACCACCCTCCCAACTCCACCTTCACCAAGTCAGCACTCATCTCCCGGTTTCCTGAATGAGCCATGACCTCTGAACCATGATGCCCGCTCCCTGGTGAACTCCTGGTTAATACCTACTCATGCTCTAAAACCCAACTCAAGTGTGAAGGCCTGTATGAGTTTACTTAACATCTCATCTACAGGTGGAGAGGATGGGATGGGAGTAGAGGGGACTGGGACACTCCCAACACCCAGTCTGAGATAGGTAGGTAGGTAGGTAGGTAGATCGATAGATAGATAGATAGATAGATAGATAGATGATAGATGATAGATGATAGATTGATAGATGGGTGGATGGATGGATAGATAGATGATAGATGGGTGGATGGATGGATATATAGATGATAGATGGGTGGATGGATGGATGGATGGATAGATGATAGATGGATGGATGGATGGATGGATGGATGATAGATGGGTGGATGGATGGATGGATGGATGGATAGATGATAGATGGGTGGATGGATGGATGGATGGATAGATGATTGATGGGTGGATGGATGGATAGATAGATGATTGATGGGTGGGTGGATGGATGGATAGATAGATGATTGATGGGTGGGTGGATGGATGGATAGATGATAGATGGGTGGATGGATGGATGGATGGATGGATAGATGATAGATGGGTGGATGGATGGATGGATAGATGATTGATGGGTGGATGGATGGATAGATAGATGATTAATGGGTGGGTGGATAGATGGATAGATAGATGATTGATGGGTAGGTGGATGGATGGATGGATGGATAGAGCGAGAGGGAGAGAGAGCCATCCTTTTGTGACCTGTGCTAGTCCAGGCCGTGGGGCATTGTCGGGATGTGGCCTGCTGCAGATCACACCGAAGGCTGGTAGGCAGGTCTGAGATAGAACCCCGTTCTCTCTGATCCCAAATGCCTGCACATCTCTCCGGTCATAACTTGCCTATGGCATGGCGTGCAAGTCATGCCTTCATCAAGTCAAACCTTTAGTCGCCGTGTATCAGTCGCTCGGGACCGGCTGCTGTGGAGGTGCTGGAACACTGCTCATCCGCTCCCAAGGTCAGGCACGCAGGCGCGCACTCAATGAAGAGCACAGGCTCGTCCCGGGGGGTCCGGGACGCACCGCCCTGCCCTTCGGGTGCTCAGGTGGACGTTGACCCAGCACTGGGCTGGTTTGCTCACCTGTGCGGTGGCCTTATGGTCGCACCTGAGCAATCAGCCCCTAGTAGGCTCTCCGGGGCTCACCCCCGAGCCCTCCAGGGGCCGCTGCCTGGGGTTTGGGCCACAGAAGGGGGCTCATAGCTTCCCTTTGTAGAAAGTGAGCTCCTCCTGGTTCCTTCATCTGATTTACTGCAGCTCAGTTCCAACGGCGGAGAGGAAGGAGGTCTGTGAGGACCCACTGTGTGCCTTGCTCTGTGCGCCCCCACTGTGGGCACTTACCCCTGGGACAGCGCTGAGGCAGAGACTGCCCCTCCTGGCCTCCCCCATGAGAACGCCCAGCTCAGAGGCCATGGGCAGCCTCCCACCGCCAGGACCCACGTTCCCGCCATGGAGCGCGGCCTCAAACAGCCTCGGAAGCGGCTTAGAATCCCATCGACTCAGACCAGGAGAAAGGGGGTGTCCGTGGGAGAAAAACGGGGCAAAAGCATGGAGGTGCGCAGCATTAGGGAACGCGGAACGCCTGGCGTGGCCAAAGCAGAGCGCGAACATGGACGGACTCACGGAAAATGCGCTGGAGGGTGGGGGACAGACATGAGCCCTGGAGCCCTCTGCGCACCCCCCAGCCTCCTGGCCCTCCCCCTCCCCCGTGAACACCAGCACCTGCGCGTCAGGGTCTCCTCCACAGCCAGCCCCCCTCCACGGGGGCCGGAGACGCTCAGACACTGCCTCCTGCCCACCCGCCGTGCTGGCTGCCTCGCTTATCTCTCTGCCTCATCGTTTACAGACCCCCGCCCCCCCCCCCCCCCCCCGCATGTGCACGCCCGGGACATGTCATTTCAGATGCCTCGCTGTGAGCCAGCTCCTAGAGGAGGCTTGCGCCCGACAGGGCGAACCCCGGGCTCTAACCAGTGAGCCACCAGGTCAGCGAGGGTGCCAAACCAGCCACCTCTCATCTCCATGTGACACGCAGACAAGGTCAGCAGCCTGTGACGGCCAGAGGGAGGGGTGCAGGAGCCGGGTGGAGGGGGTTCAGGGGGGGAGTGGGGGCATCTGTAAAATGTCACCAATAAAAGTAAAGTTAAGTGACAACAGCTAGGAGTCTTTGGAGGAGGCCACCTTATCACTTGAGTCAGTACTTAGGACTTAGTACTCCAGTACCCCCCTAGGGACATACAGGACAGGGGATGTGGCCAGGAAAGTTCTATTGAGCCCACGGCGACCTGCAGTGCATGTCTGGATCCGGGGCCACTGCCGCTGAGAGCAGGCCGGGCTGGCTGGGGGCTGGAGGCCCCACCTCCGTGGCTGCTAATTGGGCTCTTCTTAATCACAGCCCTCCTTTGCGCGCCTTGCGCTAGGGAGCGGGAGGGAGGCGATGAGGGTTTATTTTTAACAGCTGCGCTCTCGGGGGAAGGGCGGCCCCATTGACAGCCACACACATGGGACGGGACGGGAGCCAGGGAGATGGCCGGTGATGAAGTGCACATCAGAGGCCCGGCCCCTGGAGCCGGAGCTGGCGAGGGCTGTGCGCAGACTGGGCGGGAAGCGCCCTCCATCCCGTCCTTCATCGTCTAAATGGTAATTAGTGGGAGATAATGTGCCTCGCAGCCCGCTCACCTCTGATTATCTGCTTGACGGAGGTAATTGTGCGGTTTCTCTTTGTTGTTGGCTCTCTTCAGCCTGCTTCCCGGAGTCCTCCTGGTGCGCGAGGGGGCTGGGGACGCGCTTTGTCTGGAGTAACCATGGAAATACACAATTAGACGTTCCTCGTGGTGGAACGACCCGGGCGGCGGGAGGTCCCCGCGGAGCGCGCTTTTAATGATGCCAGGACTCTCTGGGAACATCGGGCGCCATCACCTTCCCCCAGATGCAGGAGGCGCATCTCGGGGGACCGCGGGGAGCCGGTCTGGCCCTCGGAGCCTGTGTTCTGGCCCTCGCCCTGCCCTTCCTGCGATGGCTCACTTCTCCGGGGTCGGGGAGGGCCCAGGTGAGGTCGGTGAGCTCTTGGCTCCTGTGCTGCTCTGCGTTGCCTCCTTAGAGAGGCAGGGGCCTGGCCAGGGTCCTCTCGCCGTTAGAACGGTCACGTGCACCGTGGTCTGTTCTGTTAAAATGCACACACTCGTCCCGTGTGTCATGGTCACGAGGAGACTAAAGCAGCGCGTGTGCTCTGACCATCGACACAGAAACCAGTGGCCCCTGAGGGCGTGGCTTCTAGCATTAGGTTTCCTCCTCCGGGTGGAAACCTGGACAGAAGGACCACTCTAACAGATGGTGACGAGGGAGCCCCCCAAGACATGGAGGGAGAGGGGGAGGCGGAGCAGGCGGACACGTGCGCGCTGCAGGCCTGGCCAGTGCACGGACGGCAGGGTCAGGTCTCCCCGAGGGTGGCCTAGCGCCAGGAACCGCGTCCGTGGCTCCTTCACCGTGAATCCCGAGTCCCGAGCCAGGCACGGCGCCTCTGTGACCTGAGCATGACCCACACCCCACTTCCCGCCTCAGCCCCTCACGCCAGCCCCCGCCGCCTCCTCCCGCCTCCTCCCCGGTTCTGTTTCAGTCACATGGAACTTGTGGGCGTTTCTGGGATTCTCTGCGCTCTCCATCACCTCTGACCTTGTCTGTGCTCGGCCTTCCGCCCAGGATGCCCGAGCTTTCACACCGTCTCTGCAGCGGATTCTGTGCGCAAGGGTGGTGCTCGCTGCTCCGGGCCCACGTGGCGTTCCTGCTGTAGGACGACTCCTCTGCCATCTTGGTCTGCGGGGTAATGTCGTCATTTACTAGTGAAAACCATAGAAGGAAAGCAGCACCCTGCCCTCTTCCAGTGAAACGCAGATGACGGGCCAAGAGGAGGCCCTCTCTCCCGGGTGAGGTGTAAAGAGGAGGCCGTGCACCTGGGCCTCCGCGGGGCCATATGGAGGCGCTAGCCTGGGGAACCCCACGCCGTTGGCATGGAAACAACATGTGTCTACAGTCCTGATCAGCAACAGGAGGCTGGTACCCAGCAGCCAGAGAGGTGGTGCAGAGCCAACACCTCACCCTTATGGTGCCGGGAAAGGAAACGCTCAGGAGACTAGAACTACGCACGGGGTGGGACGGCGGTGGCTCTCAGCCTGCCGTTCGGTTCCCCAGCCGCGCACGCTTCCTCCCGACGGGGTGCCGTTCCCCTCGGCCCGGGCCTCTAGCTGCTCCCAGGCCCACCCCCCAGCCTTCTGTCTTCCCCTCCATCTCAGCTCTTCTGTCACTCTTTCAAGCAGGTTCTCACAGACTTTTATAAACAAATATGTTTTAATTGATCTCAGAGAGGAGGGGAGCAGGAGAGAGAGAGACAGAAACATCAATGATGAGCGGCGGCCTCCTGCACGCCCCACCCTGGGGATGGAGCCCGCACCCCGGCATGGGCCCCGGCTGGGAACTGAACCGTGACCTCCTGGTTCATGGGTCGACGCTCAACCCCTGAGCCACGCCGGCCGGGCTCTCCCAGACTTTTAAGACCAAATGCTCCCCTGCACATCCGAAAGCCTCCCCCTGCACCTGGAGCCTGGGCCTGCCCAGCCCCGGCCAGAGGTTTGGGCCGGTGCCAGGTTGGACTGCACCGCGAAGGGCCCGGGACGCCGGGTGTTGCCCTGCAGGCAGCGGGGGCCTAGCAAAGGTTCGCAAGGCACGGCAGGGTGACCCATCCGTCGCGTTGGCACCAACGTGTGTGATAAGGGGCAGGGGCCGGGCTGGGCAAAGGGTGCCTGGCCCGGGTGAGAGTCTCCATCCAGCACTGGTGAGCTGTTTCTAAACTTAATAAACCACGAAAACGTTGACTTGCAGCAGACACCTTAAAATCCTCACAGAGCCCCCCAAAATGCCCGGAGGAGCACCCATGCGGTCTCCACAGCCTGCCCAGTCCCAGCGGGACCCCGAGCCCTGAGAGCGCGCAGCACGCCCTGGGCGGATCAGAACGCATCAGGGAAAACGTATTCCATCGGCGGACGCCATTTCTCTCTGGTGCAAAGTGACTTTCGCTCCTAACGACAACAAAAAGTGCCCAAGGAAAGGAAAGCCTCCGTATCAAAGCCGTATTGATTTTTCTTTCATTTACAGAAAAATCAGCCAGGCCTGTCTGTCAAAAGTGGAACGTCCGAGGGCCTGAGCTTACGTCGCACCAAGAACCCAACATCCCGCTGAGTTCAAGGAGGCTCCTCATGAGAAGCAAAGCCGAAGAGGCCGGAAAAGGGCGACAGGCCGAACCCCAAACCCAGCTCTCCAAACCGCGCTCCCTGGCCCTGTCCCGCGAGCCACGGAGTTTGGAGTTGAAATATCAGCATCAAAGGCCGGAGAAGCCAGGCCTGTTGTCAGCAGCCTTCTGCGCTCCTGCTGTGTCCACGTGCGGCCCCTGCGGGATGGGGGGGGGGGGGCCCAGAACCAAGCACCACATGCACCTTGCATTTCAGGTTGCAGCCCACGCTAAGCCACGCATGTTGGTCACGTGTGACAGAACGCCAGGACCGGCCAGCAGGTTGCAATAAAGAGACTTGATTGGCTCCTGCCCCCCACGAGTGACCGCCGCAGGCCGAGCTGCATGCAGGGCCCGGCAACGACCGAGGCGCTGCATCTTCCTGCCCGCGCCCATCACCGGCTCCTCTGCTCACGGCTGTGTGGTGGTTAGGGTCCAGCTTCCTCCACGTGGCGGGCAAAGCAGCGGCGCCAGCCCCCGGCCTCCGTGCTTGCGACCCCAGGTTTGGAGGAAAAAGACGGTTCCTCATGGATCACCAGCTGCCAGGGTCCAGGGAAGGGCTCTCACCGGCTGACCCTCACCAGGAAGTGTGAGCATCGCCGGCAACGCGTGGAGGGGGACAGAGGTACCCCGAACCGGGGGACATGGAGAAGACATTGTCCCCGCATTCCTCACACACACACCTACAAGCCAGCAGGTCAACATAATCCCACGTCCCCCAAGTGGAATAGTCTAAGGATAACACGTGAGGCATCTAATCTAATAATAGACAAATATGCAAATTGACCGTACCTTCGCTACACCTAAGCCATGCCCACCAGCCAAGCTACGCCCACCAACCAATCAGGATGAGTATGCAAATTACCCCAACAAAGATGGCGGCTAATTTGCATATCAAGACAGCGTGGAAAGAAGCCAAGAGCTGCAGAAGGGAGTAAAGTTTCGAAGAAGCAAGCAAGCCGGGCAGGGGGTGTGGGGGGAGGAGAAGGGAGGAGCGAAGTCAGGGCCGGGGGCGCAGGCGGGCTGGTGGAGAAGACGGGGCGGGTGACAAGGGCGGAGCGGAGGCGGGGCCGGGGGAGAAGGGAAAAGCAGGCGGGCTGGAGGAGAAGGCGGGGGGGGGGGGCGACAAGGGTGGAGCAGAGGCGGGGTAGAGTGCAGCAGGAAATCCTATTGCAGGATTTTTCCTGCAATGGGAACGCTAGTTTTATTACATAAAATTGGCTAAATCACAATGACATTGTCCTGCTGCGGAGGGACATCACGCATTGTTCACCAGTGAGACAGGATCTGTGGCCCTGGTCGGTGTGGCTCAGTGGATAGAGCGTCGGCCTGCAAACGGAAGGGTCCCAGGTTCAATTCCCAGCAAGGGCACATGCCTGGGTTGCAGGTTCCATCCCCAGTAGGGGGCTTGCAGGGGGCAGCCGATCAATGATTTCTCTCCTCATGGATGGTCCAGGTAAGGGGCTTGCTGGGCTCTGTTCAGAGGAGGCCGGCGCCGGGCCTGCCTGCCGGCTGGGGAGAGCTCTGTGCCTTAATGGCCCTGCATCGATTGGCGCCATCGACCTCTTGGTTTCAAATAACTGACGTGGTTTCCAATGGACCCAGATAATGAAGACGTCTCAAATGGCAACTAATAATTTGTGGGTGCCGTGTGGGCAGCCACGCTGCGGGGGGTCTGGTCTTGCTAATGGAGACTCAGAAACACCACTCGCCTCCTGACCCGAGCAGCCTCGGGGGGCGGGGGGTATCCCACTGATTGGAAACCACTCTCGGCTCAGCATTGGGAGTGTGGGCAGTGGCTCAGCACCCCTCCCCACTCGCTCACAACGGCCAGCCCTGGGGACCCTCAGGCTCTTGTCACAGGTCTTTCTGCTCCAGCCCCTCCCTCCCCAGGGAACAGGGTGGCCTTCCTTGGGCCTTGATGGCTCTGCTCCCACACCACCGTGTGCAGAAGGAGACAAAGTCCAGAGTTTTGCAGGAGATCGGTTCCAATTCCTGGCGCCCCTGCGTTCCACACCCCTGCACCTTGGCTCGGGGCTTGGCCGTGTGCCTTTCCTTAACCAATGGGATGCTAGTGAGCCCTGAGTGGAAGCTTGGGACGGGCTGGCCCAACTGAGCATGCCCTGGGTCGCTGCTGCTCCAGGAGGGAGAGCCACGTGGCGCAGGCTGCGCCCCTCGGCCACCAAACGTGCAGAGCCCAGGAGTTAGACATTCCGGTGCCCCAGGGTCAGCGACCTTCCTCTGGACCCCCTGAGCTGCTCCTGGGAGACCCCGTTCCTGGCTGAGCTGACTTCGGGCAGAAAATGAGTATCTTCTCAATACATTCAGATGACCCAGGCCTCTAAAGGGATCAAGGTCTCAGACAACCCAGGAGGCTGTGCGTGCTTGCCGCGAGAGGACCCTGTCTTCTCACGAATCACCACGCCCACTGTGAGCGAAACGTGGGTTTGGTTACCATTTGCTTCTAACTTCCAGGTTCATTTCTCTTGCGTTTGCTTTTTCTCCCCTCGCGCTTCCCTTCCGTTTCCCATAATCTTTAATTGCATTTCCTTTCATCTCCTTAGCCATACATTTAGATGATAAAAGGAGGAATGCCTCATAAACATCCCTTTCAGGAGCCTGTGATGTATTATTTGTTTTATTTGAAACATTCCAAAACATCCTTTCAATTACAGTTGACATGATGTCTTGCAGCTTTATCCACTTCTTAAAAATAGGTTTTTATTGGTTTCAGAGAGAGGAAGGGAGAGAGGGGCAGACACGTCAATGATGAGAGAGAAACATTGAGCGGCTGCCTCCTGCACGCCCCCTCCTGGGGACCGAGCCTGCAACCCGGGCATGTGCCCTGACCCGGAATCGGACCGTGACCTCCAGGGTCATGTTCATGGGTGGACGCTCAACCACTGAGCCACGCCTGCTGGGCTTTATCAACTTTTCTGAATGCATTTCTTTTACGTTTTCTTTGTGCTCAGGTTTCTCTTCTGACCTTCAACAACGTACGTCAGAACCCTTTAAATATCTCCGTGCCCACGTGCAAGGCTGGATGGCTTTATAATGGCCAGACCGCTCGTCACCTCACAGATCTTTAAAGAGAGAGCTGGCACCGCATGTAAAATCACGCATCTGTAACGCAAGCCTGGAAAGAAAGCGGTCAATGTCAGACGCGCCTCGCTGTCAAGGACTCAGCTTGGCGGAGGCAGCGTTTCCTTCAACAGGATGAAGGGAGCGAGACGCTCACAGCACGCGAGGGGCTGCGGTTCAGTGTTTCCAAAGAGCGTGCGAGGCCTTGGTTCTCCGGGAAGAGCGATGTTTTCACACGACTGATGTGAGTGACACTCAAGGACACGCTACAATAGTCCACAACTCGTGTCACTTTGTCCAATTACCGTCACAGATAGTGGTCAGTTGGCAAAATAACTTAAAATTTTCTCCTGGGGTTTTCTGCTACGAGGAGCCCTCACCATCAGGCTGCAGGTCTGTGCGCCCACCGCGGGGCAAGTTCAATTCCAAGTTCAGGCCCCCTGTCCAAATCCAGCCAGTTTCCCCTCTGAGCTGTGTTTTAGCCGTCGGCCTCTCCCTCCCTCTCCCTGGGCTGTTTCTGTAGGGAGCTCGGCATGGGTCTCTCTGCCCCACAACCCCTGGCATGTGCCCTTGACCGGAATCGAACCCTTTGGTCCGCACGCTGATGCTCTATCCACTGAGCCAAACCAGCTAGGGCTCTTTCAGATTCTTAATGGACAATCCCACGTCCCACCTAAAAACCATAGCAGATGATGGGATCATAAAACGTGAGTTAGCAGTGCCTCTTCCCGGCGCTACTGACACTTCAAACCACGGAGTTCGCCGAGGGAGCCTTCTGTCTGCCGCCGTGAAAGTCCGGCGCTTTGAGCACCAAAAGGAAATTAAGCCAACCAGAGTAATTGATTGAGCATCTGTGAAAGGCAACGTGGTTCTCCAAGAGCGAGAACGAATAATAATCGCCATGATTGCTATTAGTGCCGCTGGGAACGCCCACCGTGCCCTGGGAACGTTCTGTAGTTCTCGCCCCTAAATGCGGAACCGGCCCTGAGAGCCGGGTGTTAGTTCCCGTGTTTCTGCGTGTGCTGAGGGGTGAGCGTCTCCCCCGTGGCTGTGCGGGGAGCAGGGAGCCCGGCGGGAACCCAGCCCCGCGTGTCTCCCACTGCAGCCCCTGGCTGGACTCCCCGCCCATTGCCAAGGCTGACGCCCATGCTCCGAACTGGGAAGCCCCCCCCCTCCCCAGCTGGACCTGCACCCCCCCCCATCCCCTGGCTCCCATGGGGCCCAGGAAGGTTTGGTAAAGCCCTCAACCCGGTTCTCAGAGCCAGACCTTGTGGCAAGTTCTCCCAGAACGGAGTCCGTGTCCAAGGGCACTTCCTGCCCTGTTGGATGCCAAGAGGGTGACTCCCACGGAGCAGCCATCGGCAGCCGCGGCCTGGTTCGTGTAATGAGTACTTACTGAGCACCTGCTGCATGCCTGCGAGCCCTCAGGCCGGAGAGGGACGGCGTGGCTCTGACATGCTACTGAGAGGGCGGGGGGCCCGGGCTGAGGCAGGCTCCTCCTCCACGCCTCCCCCAGGGGCCCCAGCCAGTGCTTCTTGGGACAGCCTGTCCCGAGATGGGCGTGAGGGGGGTGGCCCACAAGTGCTGGGGCACAAGCTGCCCCCTTTCTCTCCCTGGGAGGCCGGCTCATCAAGGCCCATCCTGCTGGGCCCAGATCCCTGGCAGCTGGGGGGTGGTCACATGACCCGACTCCAGCCAATGAGAGTGAAGGGCAAACACAGGGAGAGGCTCTGGAGAGGCCTCCCTGGTGAGAAGATGCAGGTGCACAGGGAGGAAGCCCAGCCCTCTCCTCCCATCTCGGTTTTCATCTTGTTGTGGGAGGCCCTCAGCCCCTGGTGCCAGGCCGGTGGAAGGGACTTGGCACAGAGGAGACGCGTAGGAAGACAGCGAGAGGCGGGCCTGGCGGCACCGGGAGGCCTCTCCGTGCCTGTGACAGCAGAGCGGAGGCTGCCACGGTGATGGCAGGGCAGCCCCGCATCCGAGGCCTCAGGGCAAGAATGGAGAACGCCAAGGAAGCCGTGTGGTTGCTGGGCAGGAGGAAGCACGCGGTGAGGCGGCTGGAGGCCCCTCCGCAGCGCACGGCACGAGGCTGCCCCAGCACCGCCCGCCACTGTCCTCGGCCCGAGGTGTTTGAGTAAGTGCCCACAGCCAGGCCGCCTGCGGCTCCGAAAACAGAGCCCGGACTCTGGTCCCGTCTTCCCTGCCCCCTGGGATCCAAAGGAAGAAGAATAAACCGTAAAAACAGCAGGCGCCAGCCTCCGCAGCCGCCACCCGCCAGGTCCGGAGGAAATGAGGCCGAGGGCGCCTGGGAATGAGCCGAGACGGGCGAGGCCGGGTGGGAAGGCTCCTTTATGCATTTCTACGTGAGCACATCTCACACCGCCCCAGAGGCCGGGTTCCATCCGCAGAGGTAACTGGGGTTCAGCGTCCGGCGGAAGGTGGCAATGCCACCACTCCTGGGCCCTCCGAGGCCCGTGGGTTTCCCAGCGCCTCCTCCAGGGGAACACAGGCCCGACCCGCCCCTTCCCAGGAGTTCTCAGTTCCCTGAGGCGTGACCTTCCCCTGACCTTGCCCTTCAGCCCCTGCCTGTTCCTGGCTCCGCCCCATCAGGACCCGCCCACTCCTGCCTTCCTTCACGCCTCGGGGCCTTGACCATGTGGTCCTTCCTTCATGCACACAACCAGCACTGATTGAGTGCCTTCTGTGTACCCAGCACCGGAGCAAGTAATGGCATACGGAGGAGATTGGACAATCCCAGCTTTCAGAGTGGCTGAGCCTCGGGGAAGCTAAGGTACAGAGAGAACCTGAGGAAGCAGCCCACGGGAGGGAAATTTACCAGAGACGGCCCTGCGGTCCCAAAGGGTCAAGGCTGTCAGAGTCGGGAGAGACCAGATCTGGGTTCCCTGTGCCCAGGCCTCTTGCCACACCTTGGGCGGCCCTTCCTTCCCCGCTGAGCCCCCCGACAGCTCGACCGCGGTTCCCTTTGTGTCCCATCCACCTCCCGGAGCCACGGAGACACCGACATTCATGTTGCTGTGGGTCACCTCATCCCCGGCGGTGCGAGGTTACCAGGGGAACCAGAGGAATTGCAGTGATCAGCAAGGAAAATAATTACTGGGCTGGAGGAGTTGCTAATTGCCAAGTGGTTGAAATTTGCAGAGAGCTGGGACGACGGAGCCGGCTAATGGCTCTTCCTGACAAGGCGTGGGGAGAGGCACCCCTGCCCACTCCCGTCGCCGCCACTTGCCATCCGGGAGGGAAAGGAGAACGAGTCTGTGTCATGCTACATACATGTCTCCTGTCCCCACCCCGCAGTGAGCGCAGACAGGCCCCAGCGCCGTGCTGGGCACTGAGGTCGCACGCGGGCGCTGAGCTGGGACGAGGGCCGGCCCTGCTTCCGGGATGACCCAGCAGCAAGCAGCTGGCACTGAACGCGGCCCCAGCATGGCGGGGGCACAGCCTGAGGCTCCTGTGGCCCCTCCACGTGGCCCCTCCCATCGTTCAGCCAATCGCCTGGACTTTCTTGGATCAACACAACTGGATTCCGAGAGGGAGCCTTCCAAGCAGAGAAGGCTCAACACACACACATTTAACGCCTTTGCCTGCATCATGCTTGCTCACGTGACTATGGCCAAATGCAGAGTCACCATCGGCGGCGAGGTGGGCTCACGGGGCACCATGCAGCTGTCTGCCACACCGGTCCGCCTGCAGACAGACGGGCAGGTGCCCGCCCCAGGGCCTGGCCCGGCTTTACGCTGCGAGGAGCCGGGTTGAGGAGATGTGGTCCTGAGCTGAGCGAGGCCCCGTCCTGGTACTGCACCCGGGACCGCCTGAACGGGGAACAACGGCGAATGCTGGGCACGTTGTGTGAAGTTTTAAAGCCAGGCACGGAAGAACATTAGAAAATTCTCAGGGGCCAAAATCAGGGAGAGGGAAGCCAGCAGTGATGGAGTCGCTCTCACCTGGGACACCACACCAGCTGGGCCCTATGAGGCGAGCTTACCTGCTGGTGCCCACACTGTGTAGGCGGTAAATGTGGGGCCATCAGTGGAGGGGAGTCAGGAGATTCTAAATGGAGCCGAATCCCAAGCATGAGGAGAGAAGGGTTGTCCACCTGTGCCGGGTGTGCAGCCTGTGCCGGGTGTGCCGCCTGTGCCGGGTGTGCAGCCTTTACCGGGTGTGCAGCCTTTACCGGGTGTGCAGCCTGTGCCGGGTGTGCAGCCTGTGCCGGGTGTGCAGCCTGTGCCGGGTGTGCAGCCTGTGCCGGGTGTGCAGCCTTTGCTGGGTGTGCAGCCTTTACCGGGTGTGCAGCCTGTGCCGGGTGTGCAGCCTGTACCGGGTGTGCAGCCTGTGCCGGGTGTGCAGCCTGTGCCGGGTGTGCAGCCTTTACCGGGTGTGCAGCCTGTACCGGGTGTGCAGCCTGTGCCGGGTGTGCAGCCTGTGCCGGGTGTGCAGCCTTTGCTGGGTGTGCAGCCTTTACCGGGTGTGCAGCCTGTGCCGGGTGTGCAGCCTGTGCCGGGTGTGCAGCCTTTACCGGGTGTGCAGCCTGTGCCGGGTGTGCAGCCTGTGCCGGGTGTGCAGCCTGTGCCGGGTGTGCAGCCTTTACCGGGTGTGCAGCCTGTGCCGGGTGTGCAGCCTAGACAAACTATGCAGCCTGGATCAGGCTTGTCTTGGCCACACCCAGCCACCAGAATCTTCAGTTCGTACCAACATATGGAGGCTTTAACGGGGTCCAATATGTCTACTGACCAGATGGTCTCCACAGCATCTTACTCTCAAGGCTGCACCTCCAATGGCCGCGCTGTGGGAAAGGTGGGCAGAGCAACTGTCTGAAGCACAGGTGGGTGGGAGCCTCTGAGTGCCTGGGTCCAGCTCTCCGGCGACCATGTGTTCTCCAAGACCTCCCCCAACACCGTGAGAATGCCAGCATGCTAACATACAAGGCGCCACTTGCACATGGCTCCACCTAAGAATGATGGTAAAACCCTGTTTCTCACCATTCCAACCTGAGCAATAAACCAACGAGGGGAATTCTCTCCATTTATTACCAACACTAGAGGCCCGGTGCACAAAATTCGTGCACAGGGGGTGGGGGTGTCCCCTCAGCCCAGTCTGCACCCTCTCCAATCTGGGACCCCTTGGGGGATGTCTGACTGCCGGTCTCGGGCCTAAATCGGCAGTCGAACATCCCCCTCACAATCCTGGACCACTGGCTCCTAATCGCTCACCTGCCTGCCTGCCTGGTCACCCCTTACTACCCCTCCCTGCCTGCCTAATTGCCCCCAACTGCTCCCCCCTTGCCAGCCTGGTCATCTCTCACAGCCCCCCCGCCAGCCTGGTCGCCCCACGCAGGCTGCTGTTCAGTCGTTTGGCCGTCCCTCACTAACCCCCCTGCTGGCCTGACCGTAGGCAGCCATCTTGTGAGGGCGTGAGGGTCAATTTGCATATTACCTCTTTATTATATAGGATCTCCTCCCCCCCTCGCCCCCCCCCACCCCCGTCCAAGGCTCAAACCAAAAATCCTCCTTTGTTTTTCGGTGTGTTTTTCTCCATTTGTAACTTTTAAAAGTCAAAGCACATGCACCTACAGAAACCTGGTCTAACGCTGACTCAGCTCTGAGTTCCTTACGTCCTGCAAGCGGCACCTCACTTGGAGGTTGAAATTGAAAAGTGAGTTTGGAAATTCAAGCCAAAGCTCGGCACACGAAAGGAAGTCAGTGCCTGAGTGTGCCGCTGTGTCTGCTGCCGTTCCCTTTTGCTGACAGTGACTGACAACCAGCTCCGGCGGGCTTCTCCCTGCCCCCCCGCCCCCGGCCCCACCGTCAATTTAATGATGAGTTATGGAAACCACTGCTGACATAAGCAAGTGGGACTCCACGGTGGCCACGGTTCCAAAGTAAATTTCCAGCCCAGATGAGCCACTGACAAGTTCTCCAGGACAGCTCCTCACCGACAGCCTGAATTCCCAAGGCCAATGCTGAGTCCTGAGCGATCCCCTAACTCTAAGCAGGGCGCCCCGTGATGGGACCTTCCAGGAAGCTGGGAGGCCTCTCTCTGAGGTCCCTCCGGAGCAAGGAGCCCCTGAGGCCACCAAGCCTTAGGATCACTGGGCCTCAGATGGGGCGGGCCTCTGAGTCAGCTGGTCCAGTGGTTTTCCCACTGGGCTCCCATGGCTGGGTGTGCCCGGGCTGAGCACCAGAGGGCGCCCCTGGTGAGCGCCAGAACGTGGCCTTGCCCTGCACAGCCCCATTGCACCAGGTGTTTTATGGGTAAGATTTCACTTGAGGAAAGGACTGTAAAACCGATGGCCAGGCGCAAAGGGCTGTGGGATGCAGGCATCCCTTCCCTGGCGAGAGGAAGCACCCCCCACCCGCCAGTCGGGGCTGGTGGAAGATCCCATCTTGCTCCTCCCGGATCAGAGCCAACTGAGCTCTCAGAAGTCAGCTGAGTGGAGATCAAGACGATGTCTTCTATTGCTTGTAGCGGAGGCTGCTGGTGGGCATGCAACATTCTTTTTATTTTATTGCTTTTTTACAGAGAGGAAGGGAGAGGGATAGAGAGCTAGAAACATCGATCAGCTGCTTCCTGCACAATTCCTCCTGGGGATGTGCCCACAATCGAGGTACATGCCCTTGACCGGAATCGAACCTGGGACCTTTCAGTCTGCAGGCCGATGCTCTGTCCACTGAGCCAAACCAGCTAGGGAATGCAACATTCTTTTTTTTTTTTTTTTTTTTTTTAGATTTTTATTGATTTTAGAGAGAGAGGAAGGGAGAGGGAAACATCCACTGGTTGCCTCCTGCACGCCCCCTACTGGGGATCAAGCAAGGTCACACCGGGGCATGTGCCTGACCTGGAATGGAACCTGCGACCTCTTGGTGCCTGGGATGGGAGAACGCTCCATCCAGCGAGCCACAGGGCCAGGGTCACGCGCCATTCTTTCTCTCCCCCCTCCTGGTTTCGTGCAGGCTGTGCACGCTGGGAAAGGATGGCCTTGTTCGGCTCCCTGGCAGCCAGCACCGAGCCCGTGGCTGAGCACTGGCCTAGACGGTGGAAACCAAAACGCCCTGCCAGGCTTCCCAGCAGCCTGTGCGAGGAGGCGCCCACTTCGCTGGGATCCACACCCGTCCGCCCTCCCTTCTGCCTCCCGCTGCCACCTGGGCTGCCGCAGTGCCAGCCCGCTCAGCTCCTGCCGGTGAGAGCCCGCACGGAGCGTGGGGGAGGGGGCCCTGCTGGTCACGGTGCAGGGGTCCCTGTCGGCCGGTGGGTAGACATCTTTTATGGGAGAGAGACCAAGTGGGTCACGGCTCCTGGGGTTCGCTCCGGCTGCCGGCAGCGTCCCCGTCACGCTGAGCTGGGAGGTCTCCTTGGGGAGGCGGATGCTGCGGGCGGGCGGCAGGTCCGGATCCGCACGGAACAGCGTGAGCCCCCTGGGCAGGGCCCGCGGGTGCTGCCAGACAATGCAGGCCCGAGGTTAGGGTTTCCGATGAAATAGAGGGCATCCCGTTCGACTGGAGGTTCAGGTAGACAGTGAATTTTTTAAAGTAAAATCTGTCCCCCAAGTCACAGAGGACATACTTGCACCGGGAAGGGTGGTGTGTGGGCTGAGATTCAGAGGGAAAGGGGCCTCCTCAGCTCTTATTGGCTAAATCTGGCAGCCCAGGCCCGGGGGGGCCCCAAATATGCAGTCAGATGGCGCCCCAGCTTTGAGGAAGGAGGCGGGGTGATGGAAAACGCGAGGCAGCTGATCTGTGACCCCTGCCCGGGGTCCTGTGGGCGGGCTTGAGCACCCCTCCACCCCCCGAGTCTCCCCTGGGGATCCAGCCCACACCAACCCCAGCGTGGACAATCGCCCCCAGTCGCCCCTCCTCTGTGCCCTCTGTACCCCAGTTTTGCCTCCCCGAGATCAGCTGGGACACGGGGCTGAACCAATCAGAATCTTCATCCTCTGGCTGCAGCCATTGGCTGGGGGCTGGCCTCACGTGACCCCAGTACATCCAATCAGAGTGGACCTGGGAGTTTTTTGCTGCGCCAGGAAGGGGGTCTCCCCGGGAGGACCTTGCACACCCCGAGGCCCAGGGGCAGCCGGGCCAGGCCCAGGTGCGCCCCCTCCGGCCGGAAGCCGGCCTGTTCCGGTGTCTCCCACGGGAGAGACCACCGGCTGTGATTACCACGCTCAGCGGACGGACCTGGGCTAAGCCGTGTGCGGAGCGCTGGGCACGTGGCTGCCTCACAGGGTTGTCTCTCTCCACACTCAGATGCTCACAGTGTTAACTGGTAAGGGATAAGATAATAATAATAATAATAATAATAATCAACACAATAATAAAGCAGCTAACGTTTATTGGAGCAGGCCGAGCATCCGGTCCAGGATGAGACGTTGGCTCTCCTGTTGGATCCTCACACCAGCCATGAGCGAGGGGCCCTTTAGGTCCAGCTTCACAGATGAGGAGACCTTGCTGACATGACCTGCCATGGCGACGTGGAGAGACCGGAGGTGATGCTGGGGCGCGCCCCTAGCCATCTGTCCCAGGCCTGCACCCTCCATCATCGTGAGCGAGCCGTGTCCTTGTTTTGGGCACCGGGGCAGCTCAAGCAACAGCAGCCCACAGACACCGCTCCCCAGCCCGAGGGAGGGTCAGGCCATGGCCCCGCCCCCTCTCCTCTCCTCAGTGCCCGGGGAGGAGGCCGAGGGCCTGCAGGGGCCAGGGCTGGGCGGTGCGCCCTGCTGCCCCGTGCTCAGGGGCAGGTGACGGGGCCGCCTGGAGCACCTGAGCAGGAGGCCCACCTGGAGAGGCACGTCCTGCCACCCTGTGGACACGGGAGAGAGGGAGGTGGCAGCTCCTGGGCCTCTGGACCGGCCTCTGCTGGACAGAGTCCCTGGGCAGCTCCACCCGCTGCCCGGGGCTGGGACGCTGGGGACCAGGCTGAGCCAGGAGGGCGGGGGAAGGGCATCAGGGAGAACCTGGGCCTCTTGGGCTTGGGCGGGTCCTTGCTGCTCTCCGTCCTGCACACCCTGAGAAGATGCATCCCCCTGCCTGGGGGGTGAGGGTAGGAAAGAACGGGGGGTGGGGGCTGTTCCAAGGCCCTGGGCTGCAGCCAGTAGGCCCCGTGGCCCCCTCCACAAGGCAGCGAGCTTCTTCTGAAATGTGGATTTCATCATGCCACTTCCCCAGCTGAATCCCTGTGGAGAGCAGCTACAGGGTTTGGACAGGTTCAAGTCTTGGACTAATGAGAGGGCACAGTCCTCTCGTTGCCACGTGCAAGTCCCAGCTTGGAGGGCAGAGCCCTCCCCGCACAATGATAGCCAACAGCTGGAGTTGTGAGCTTGAACCTGTGGTCCGAACACGTGGCCCCACGTGCCTGAGTGATAGAGGCTGCAAGTAAACAAAGCTGGATCAGGTGCATGTGATTGAGTGGAATCGAAGCCCATGAGGATGTTGTAAACATCTTGACCCGCCCTCACTGTGCCTCGTGGCATCGGCTGTAAAATAAAGACACGGCTTGTGGTCCGTGGCGCTGTCTCTCAGAGAAGTAGCGTCCCACCGAGACCCAGCTTTCATTCTCTTGTCTCTTTTCTCAACCCTTCACCGCCCCCTCTCAGGTTCACCCCTGGCCGTGCTGGTGCGGCACAAATCCCCAGTGGCCCTTCACAAGGTCAAGTTCTAGCTCCTCAGCAGGCAGAGTGGAAGGTGCTCCTGGCTCCTCCTCGGGCCTCCCCGCTTCCCAGCCCCCTCGCCCCTTCTCCAGCGACGCAGACCTGCTTGGACCCCCTGCACCCCCTCCACCTCTCCCCATCAGGCTCTGCGCGTGCCACCCGTGGCCTGGGCTGTCCTTCATTCCTTCCATGGCCAACAGGCACCAACCTGCCAGATGAAAGGCAGGTGTTGTCCCTTCCAGGAAGGCTTCTGGTTCCCACCCCCCTGCCTTCTGCCCCTGCCCCTCCCCCTGCCCCTGCCGCCAGGCTGCTGGGGAGCCCCTGTGTTCTCCCCGGAGGGTGTAACTTGTGGACACTGAGTCCTGCAGTTACCCCCAGTCCCTTTGAGCCTTGGCTGCTGGGATGCTCGGGGGCCCATTTCAGGCTTCCAATCTCGCCTCCCTCTGGTCGCCTCTCAATTCCTCAGCCCCACTTGCTTCTTCCCCCCATTTTCTCCTCTTTTCCTTTTACCCTACTGGGTTGCATGCATGCACTGCAGGAACCACCCCCAAATCCTTTTACGGGGAGTGAGACAAAGCACAAAAATAAGTAAATAGAAATGATAAAACTCTACCAACGTCTATGAACCCAATTACAAAGCTAATAGCAGCCATACATTTCCACGGCGAGGCGATGAGACGGCGTGCCTGCCCCTCGCCCAATGTAAAATGTTGTTGGTGTTTAAAGGAAACGAAGAATAAATCCCCCTGGCGTCTCCCTACCATCCCATCCGCTCCTGCCGAGCTCTCTCTTAAGTAACCGTGGAAACCCATCGGGAAGTGGGAAACGAGGTTGCTCATTCACCTGCCGCCTCCCAGCTCCTCGCAGAGCAGGAGACGCGAGGCAGCTGGCCTCACTCCAAGCTCGGCCGCTTCGGATCACATTCAAGGGCCCTAAGTGGTCTCAGGTGTGTGGGTCCGTTTCCGAAGGCCGCCGTAATGAATTGCCACCCACTTAGTGGCTTAACACAGCCCCGATTATCATCTGGAGGTTCCGCAGGGCGAGGCTCCCTGAGCTCGGGGCGAGATGGGGGCGGTGGGGGTGTGTTCCTCTCCGAGGCTCCAGGGGAGGACCCCTCTCCGGCATTGTCCAGCTTCTAGAAAAGGCCGCGTTCCTTGGCTCACGTGGCCCCTTCCTCCGTCTTCGAAGAGCATCCCAGGCCCTGTCCGCACACCCGCTTCCTCCGACCTTGACCCTCTTACAAGGACTGCAGTGACCAGGGCGGGTTCACCTGGATGGAGCGGGGTAGCCTCCTCCTCCAGGCCCGAGTCACACGTGCAGAGCCGCTGTGCCGTGTGGGGAACACGCTCACAGGTTCTGGAGACGGGGGCGTGGACATGTTCAGGGGACATGATTCCACGACAGCCAGTGCACCCCGCCCCCCAAGCAGACCTTCAGAGACAGCCTCGGGGACACAGGCAGTGGGTCCTCCCACAGCGTCATTGGCAGGTGAGAGGCAGCAGGCACGACGCCTGTCTGATCAGAGCAGGGAGGCCGGTTCCTCATGCAGAACCTGCCGGCGACCTGTGAGGCCGCACCTCTGTGTGTCTGGAGGCGCCCGGAAACAGGTTGGGGTTCCCGTGGAAGAGCTCTGAATGGGCAGCCATGCTGAGGAACCCGCACATCCTGGGTTACCGTATTTTCCGGCGTATAAGACGACTGGGTGTATAGAAGATTTTCCTGGGTTAAAAGGTCGTCTTATACGCCAGAAAATACGGTACTTTTTTATTAGGAGACAACAAAGGAAGATCGGTTTGCTTTCCTTTTAACAGGCTTCCCATAGGACAAGGCATACCGTATTACATAACATTTCACAGAACACAAAATGGGGCCAAAAAAAGAAAAATGAAGATGGTTTTCCAATTCCCAAGTGAATTCCGTGACCGAGGAGGCTCGCTGGTGAGCGGGTCCTGCCGAGCGGTCCCGGTGAGCGGCTCCGGGAAGAGGGAGGGATGCCCGTGGCACGTCGGGACGGACACGCAGCTCGGCGGGCGGCGGGATGCGGGCAGAGGCGGCAGCCAGCAGAAGTTGACCAGCAACAAGGACTTTTATGGAAAACGATGCAAAAGCTAGGAGTTGACATCAAGGACATAAAATACGGCAGGTGAGGGACGAAGACCGCATGGTGGTGACCGGGACGGCACCTGGAAGGACACGCCTGGGTCGGATTGGAGAGCGTTTTCCGTGGGACTCCAAGATGAAGACACGAAACGAGATCCGATGGACACACACAGGCTCCGTCCTCCCGTTATGTCATCTGGTAGGAGATTCAACTCTCAGATATATTTTTAAATTACAACTTGAAAACACCGAATAATGTGTGTTGATGTGCTGGAGACAATCAGACGGTTACCTCAGAGCCTACGTGGCCAGGAGAACAGCCCCATCCCCGTGGCCGGCGGCCAGCACTCCGTCTCCAGGGCCATCGAAGCCACAGGGGCCGGTCACCCTGAGAGAGAAGCCGGGTGCCGACCGCCCACACAGCCGGCGCGAGATGCCTGACCTCAGGGTCCCCCCAGAACCTCGGCCTCGGATAGGCTTCCGCTAGCGGAGGGAGGGCGGGTTCCGATGTTAAGATGCTCTCCCGCCTTTCTCCAAGGCGGCACGATCAAGCACAAAGGGATGTTTTACGTTTTACATGGAACGATGGACTTTTTCCTTCCTAGCCGTGAGACACTGATCAACGTAAACAGACGTTATTTGCATTAAAAAAAACAAGCCTTATTATTGATATTCGTCACATATGCCCTAGAAAATGGCAGAGATGGAGGTTAATTGGATTTTTATCTACTTTCTTTAAACCTTTAGGGTTAAGTCCTGGGACCACAGACCCAGTCAAATTCCGGGATCAGCCCAGGGAGCGAGACTGACTGAATTGCCGCGCTATGACCATGAGTGACATTTCTTCTTTTTTTTTTCGTCTCTGCTAACTGTCCCACACGTAATAAACATCTCTAGTCAACTTGGAGTTCTCGGCGTCACATCGTCCTGTCCCTTTCCAGGTCACACGTCACTCCGGCAACAGGGTCCCACTCATCCCCACAGCATCCACACGGGACAGGCCTCATGCTCACAGCGCTGCCCCAGAGCGAGACCCGTGCAGGGGGCGGACCCACACACAACACTTTAAAAAGATCCAACGTGTCGGGCCTCAGGGGTGTTTCTGACGCTTGGGAAACAAGCCTCTCTGAAAAGTGAGGCCTAATGAATGCCACCTCCCTCCCCAGACACCCAGGTTTTAAAAAATTTATAATATTCGTATAAAAGTAATGATTCATTTTGCAAATTTCAGAAAGGATTGAAAATCACACACGCGCGCGCACACACACACACGCAACCGTACTTCCACAAACTCAAGAAAATGACTGTAAAAAATTCCCACTGTACCTGGCAATTTCTTGCCTATGAAGATAGAGGACACACAGTTTTTAAAAAATAAAATTGGGATCATATCACACAGGTCTCTCTCACTTAATAACTTGGAAAACTTTTGCATGTTATTGACTAGGCTAGTTATGTATATTTTTAAATATCTTTTTATTGACTTCAAAGAGAGGAAGGGAGAGGGAGAGCTAGAAACATCAGTGATGAGAAGGAATCATAGATCGGCTGCCTCCTGCACGCTCCACACTGGGGATGGAGCCCGCAACCTGGGCACGTGCCCCGACCGGGAATCGAACCGTGACCTCCTGTTCATGGGTTGAGGCTCAATCACTGAGCCGCGCCGGCCAGGCGAGGCGGTTACATTCCCGTTGGAGAAAGTAACTGAGTGCTGCCACACTGTGACGGCCTCTTAAACAAAGCTGAGCCGGTCCGGCTTGTTCACGTTCAGAAGCTCCATTTCGGCCTGGACCGGTCCACCTGCTGCAAGCGCCGGCGCTGGAGAGGCCCCAGCGAGGGGCGCCTCCCGTGCGACTAGGGGAGCATGAAGTTGCCTTCATCTTCCGGACACATCACAGTCTCGGACACAGAGGACGCTCACCGGCTCTGCGCCGGGGCCCCAGCCGTTCCTTCGACTTCGCAGCACGGCCCACGTCTCCTGACAAAAGAAAACACCTTTTCAGTCAGAGAGAAGGAGAGCCCTCAAGAAATTTAAAAAAAAATTTAAACGTTTCATAAGCTACAATTTTAAAGACAACTTATGCCGAAAGATTAAAGAGTAACTTTATGAACTATTTGTCAGTGTTAGGTAGTGCCCTCAAGGACTAACCAAAGAATGTATTACAAACAACTAGTTATGAGGTTTTTACATTTGTTTAATAGGGGGTAACTGGCCCCAATTACACTGGCTAAGCTACGGCTTTTTAGAGGACTAAGACGAATTAAACTTTTTAAAATGAGAATTTAGGTGAGCTGGAAACCCTGGTGGGGCTTCTAGTGAAACTCCCTGAGTCGTAAGCTCCCTGGTTTTAGTCTTTCTATTAAAGATAACTTAAGTGAGATTAAAACCTTATTTGATTTATTTACCTTTGGCAATGAAGACCGTTTAAGGGCTACACACATCCTTGGCGAGGGCGACCTCATTTAGTCAGTGTCTTTAAAAGCGTGGGCTTTATGGCTTCCGGCACGGGGCGAGGAGCGCATTAAGGCACCAACATTCTCATAAAAAATCCAAAGTGGCGCTAGTGAGAAAACGCTCGACAAGATGAAGACGGATCACATCCCGCTCCCGAAACTCAAGTCGTTCGTTTAAAACCAGCGTCTAAGCAAGCTCTGGCCCGGACACCCCTGGACTCTCTACACAGCATTTAGGTCTACGGTGAGCGGCCCTGGGGTGGCGCGGTCAGTTTTATACCGTTTTTAAAAGAAGGTGTGCGATGCTTAGCGTGACCCTTTTATGACGAGCGTCGTTAAGTGAGTCCTCTCCCTGTTTACAGCTATTTATGAAGGCCTTTTTAAGTCAGAAAAGCATGAAACTGTTAGCTCACACACACAGGAACATTTCTTTCAAAAGTTTATTTAGTATCAAGCAAGAGGAAAGTCTGCTTAACACTACAGAACATTCCAAGACTGGCGTTACAAAAAGAAGACCACAGTATGTGCACTCGTAATTGGCTTCCCTTTTGACGCAAGAGGGAAGAAAGAACTGGCATCTGGCTGAGAGATAAAATAACTGAACTCTATGGAAACCTTCAAAATGAAAGGTGAGGCGAAGGTTAAAGGATGGGTTAACATGTTTAGTAAACCTATTTTTTCGTTTAACACTAGTTAATCAAAGGTGTGTGTGGTTTTGTTTTTTCCTTTTGATGACCTATTTTTTCCTTTCAGATACAGATTGGAAATAACAAAATTTTACATGTCTTTTTTATTGTTTTTCTCTTTCTTCCCAGGTTGATGTTTCCACAAAGTAGTTTTAAGTTCCATCCATTCCGATTTTTAAGCATTTTGATTTATTTAAAAAGGGGGTTGTTCGTAGAAAAAAATTACTTTGAACAGTTTACAGGACGGGTGGAAACGGGCTATTTCACAACATCAGGAAGTCAGTACAGTCAGTAGCGGCCGTACGGCTGGTCTCGGTAGACGCCCTTCGCCGTCCGCGCCGAGGGAGCCTTGTGTCTTGAGTTAGTCCACTCCTCTTGCCCTGAAACCAGTAGACGAAGCACCGTTAGACCGTCTGCAGGATCTAACTCGGCCCTGGGCCTACCGCGATGTCACACTGGAGACACATCGCCCGACCCACCCAGGGAATTCACTGAGGAGAAATGACAGACACCACGCAAGATGGCCATCTCCTCGCCGAAACCCATCCGCACGGCAGAGATGTGGTTTTTGGATCCTACGTGGCAACCGACTTGGCGGGAACCTTCCTCTGGGCCGCTCACCGAGCTCCAGGAGCAAGTGAGCTCCCTCTTGCTACACATGAAGGCATGTATAGATGGGGAAGGGTGGCTTAGATTTCTTCTAACAAAACACAGGAGAAACAGCTGTGAAGGCAGGCTCGGCCGGCGTGGTTCGGTGGTTGAGCGACCCCCAGCCAGGGCACATGCCCGGGTTGGGGGCTTGGTCCCCAGTAGGGGGCGTGTAAGAGGCAGCCAATCAATGATTCTCATCATGGATGCTTCTCTCTCTCTCTTCTTCTCTCTGAAATCAATAAAAATGTATTTTTTTAAAAAACAGAAAAATTAAAAAAAGAAAGAGTCGTGAAGGCAGAAGGACCTGGAGAGGAACGCGGGGAGGGGCGGACGGGGGAGAAACGCCGCATTGCCCCTCGTGGGTCCTCTCACGGAGGGCGAGAGAGCCGTGGGGGTGCAAATCTAACCTCGGCCACACTTCACGGCTGCGAGGTGAGGCATGGCCTACGCCACGTTTAACTCAAGTGACACGAGCCCACGCGGGACGGCGCCCCAATGACCCGGCACCCCATCGTCCTTCCGCCTGAAGCTAAACACCGCTCAGCTCCGGGCCTCCGAGACCCCGGGTCTCCGACAGCAAGCCGTGCACCCCTGCACCCCAGCAATCCCAAGTCCCCTGGCCCGGAGACCAATTTGAAAAGCTGCCAAGACAAAGGCTTGGCACAAGCACGCCATCAGTGTGCCTCCCGCCAGCTAACTGGCATCCATCTAACCGCCCGGCGTTCAGCGGACCAACGTGCTTCTCAAGTGGTCGCTCCGAATAATGACATAAAAAGTGACCGTCCCACGTGCAGTGGTCGTGGCTGGGGCGGGCGATGGGAGGGAGGCATCTGCAGAGGAAACACCTGGAAAGGGCCTTGCAGGGCGTCACCGACGTCAGCACATCCGTCACCCAGAACCCGACCCGCGCCGGGTGCCGGGCGCAGCGTGACGGCAGCCTCGGTCCTCTGAGCCCCGTGCCCTGCGGCAAAGGATCTCCTGCCCATTATTATGCCGCCACCGCCGCCAATTCTTTCAATTAAACCGGTCGTCCTTCTGCCTACAGAGGCTCGGGCCTGGGTTCCCCCGGAGCCGGCGAGAGCACCCACCTTCACCTCGGCTCGGGGTCCTGTCGCCCCTGTGGGTGGCTCCTCGGTGAGTGCTCAGAGCCCTGGGGCTTGGGGGTGAATTAAGCTATCAGGATGGGGTGGGAGGTCACCCCAGGGCTGTCCTCCCAAAGGGTCTCACGTCCCTTTCCCGTCAAGAAGCCGACACCCTCCAAAAAGCCCCTCCGATCAGGGGCTGGGCGGCCAGCTGGGCCATGAGGGAGGTCACCAACCCAGGGCATCCCCCAGACAGAGCCCCAGTGGGAACCCACTTCCCGCGTCCTCCGCGAGGCTCCCTCCTCGCTCCTTTCCACATCCTCCGGGAGCTTCTGAGCACAGGCGGGCAGGGCGGGCGGCGACGAGGCGGCTGGGCACCGGCCTCGGGTCCGAATCCCCCTGCGGCCTGTCCCGCGGCCCGCACTCACCGTAGGAATCGTACGTCTCGTCGCTGAGCCCGTGTCCGTAGTCGTAGTAATCGGCGCCGCTGCAGGGAGACAGAACAGGGGAGAGGTGAGCGGGGGGCCGCGGGGGGTGTGATTCACACCCAGTGAAGCACTCTGCACCGAGAGACAGCCTGAAGGACAGGCTGGCGACAGACCCCCACGGAGGCCGCAGGCTTCAGGGGGACCAAAGGCCCCGACGTGAACACGTGACAAACGCGCCGACACCTTCGCCCCAGCGGGAAGGTCTGCTGCACACGGAGCAAGGACTTCCCTTCCGATGCGCCCCTCGCCCACCGGACGACTCAGCTGTGTGAGCCACAGGGACGGCCCCCTCCCACGGGCACCACACGGCCAGTGCTTCTCAGAAACACAGCACTGTGCCAGGCCAGCGTGGCTCAGTGGGTGAGCATCGACCCATGAACCAAGAGGTCGCCGGTTCGATTCCCGGTCGGGGCACGTGCCCGGGCCGCAGGCTGGATCCCCAGGGTGGGGCGTGCAGGAGGCAGCCGACGGATGATTCTCTCTCATCATTGAGGTTTCCATCCTCTCTCCCTCTCCCTTCCTCTCTGACATCAATTCTAAAAAACATTAAAAAAAAAAAAGAGAGAGATTCAGCATGAAGTCAAGAGAACCACACCCCTCTTGTCAGAGGCCAGAGGCCCATCTTGATGGCCCCCGAGACAGATGCAACCCTGGCGTCCTGGGAGACTGACCTTCGTTGCACAAATAAGATGAGAGCAACCCCTTCATCAAAGTCAAAGTGACACCCTTCCCTGGACAGGCCCCACTGCCCGCCGGGGAGCTGCGAGCGGCCGTCCCGTCCTCAGCAGGACCCGCGCCGCCTTTCGAGTCTCCTTCACCGAAGGCGCGGGCGGTGAAGGCGCGGGCGGTAACCGCACCGGACGGGCGGGAATCGCTCCCACAGCTCAGCCCGGAGCAGCGGTGCGGACGGCTCTCCCCTGAGCGGGAGGACAGAGGGGGCGTCACGTGGCCCAGCCGCGGATTGCCGATAAGGCCATCTTCGTCCTGACAAGGGAACACTTTCAACTGACGTTTTCCATCATTTCACCGGTTTCTGATTATTTGCTGCGAGACTGTCATGATGCCACGAGCTGGGAGCAGCTGCGCCCCTCACGCCTGTCAGCCCGTCGGGACGGCTCCCCCCGCGTTTCATTCTGGGGACCTCGGGGGTCTATTAACGAAGGACGTGTCCAATTTCCCAAGGATACGCTGAAGCCCCAGCCGTGGCAAAGATGGTGGAAAACACCACCTCCTCCTCACCTAGGTTCACAGCTTCCAGCGCTGATATGAGGCAAGAAAACGCAGCCGGCCGCATACACCTCAACCCCATCGCGAGGTCCAGGTCAAGGGCGCCCCTCCCTCCATAGGTCGAGAGTGGGCTCCTTGCCACGCGAGGCCGCGTCTCCTATGTCTCCTGTCCTTCCCCCATGCCCGGGTCCCCCATGCCCGGGGTCCCCCATGCCCAGGGTCCCCCATGCCCGGGTCCCCCATGCCCAGGGTCCCCCATGCCCAGGGTCCCCCATGCCCGGGGTCCCCCATGCCCGGGTCCCCCATGCCCGGGTCCCCCATGCCCGGGGTCCCCCATGCCCGGGGTCCCCCATGCCCGGGGTCCAAGGAAGTCTACACGTTCAGCATAATTCCTGGCTCTCCCAGGGGTCCCGGGTCCCCCATCAGAGTCAGGAAATAGGCCCAGAACGGGGAGGAAACCCAGGGTTACGGAGCAAACGGTATCTCCCTGGGCCTCCTCCCTCCCTCCACAGGGTTCAAAACAAGGGCAAAGGCCCCGAGTGCCTGACCGCCCGTCTCTGTGAACGGGGCTCGGAAGGACTCCTGACTTGTATCCATGCACCCCTCTCTCTCCCTCCCCCGCCCCCACCCGCGACCTCTTTAAGCCTCTGCACAGCCCGTGGTGTGATCTCCGCAGGCCGCCTGGGAGGCTGAGGGTCACCGGGCAAGTGCGGCCGGAGCCTGTGCCTGACACCTGCCTGCGCCCCTGCGCCCCCTCCCACCCCGGAGCTGCGGAGGCTGCAGCGCATCCTCGGGAGCCAGCCCAGCGCCCGGGGCTAACGCGCTGCGTCTCCTCCCTGTCCCGGCCGCATCCGTCTGGGCGCCTGGGGTGCCCTTTGCATGTGAACCGTAACGTCTCATTTTTTTCGTCTTTGTAGAGTCTCTCTCCTCCCGTCACTCTCTCTGCTGTCCCAGCTGGGACGCGGCCCCTGGGCTCCGGCCTCCGTGTTCCTGGCACCGGTGGCTCCCGGCCCTCCCCAGCGTGGAGCAGCCGCCTCCGCCTCACTCGTGGGTGAACTCCCACCCCCTCGCCGGGCTGGCCTCCCTGGACGCGGTCCTCTTACCCACTGAGGACGAACCTCCTGTGCCACGGCCGCCTCCTCTCCTCGCCCTCTGCCCTCTCCGGGGCCAGGTCTCCCGTCTGCTTCCTAGTTCCTCCGACATTTGGGGCGTGTGCTCCTTTTGGCACGGGGGAGTCCCGTTTTCCTGTCCGGGGACGGAAGCCCTGTTTGGAGTGGCTGCGTCTGGTGCGTGTGGACGGGGACAGCGTGTACTGGTGCGTGCGGTGGGAAGTAACGTGTCCTGAGTTTGGGCCCCGGGTCCCCCCGCGGGTGGAACCGTGAGGCTTGGCTCTGCACCGTTACCTTCTAACCGGGGACCAAACGCTGCTGCGCGCTGGTGGGTCCGAGGCTGCAGGAGGAGCACCGGCCTCGGCGGGCCGGCTCACAGCCGTCGGTCAGGGGCTGTCTCCCTGCCCCCTCTTCCTCTCCTGGACCGGACAGACCCCTCTCCCCAGCGGGGTTTTGCTCCATTTTGTTTTTTTTTTTGTAGATTTGCTTTCATTTGCTTCCTCCTCCTCAGGAATCTTTCATAACCTTCTTCTGACCCTTCATGGAATTTTTAAAAATATGTTTTTATTGATTTGAGAGAGAGAGAGAGAGGAGGGAGAGGGAGAAAGAGATAGAAGCAGCCACGAGAGAGGAACATCACTGATCGGCTGCCTCCTGCACGCCCCACACTGGGGATCGAGCCCACAACCCGGGCATGCGCCCCGGCCGGTAATTGAACTGTCGACCTCTATGGCTCAGGGGTCAACGCTCAGCCCCTGAGCCACGCCCGTGGGGCCCCGTGGGGGTGGGTGGAGCAGATGTATGTCCCATCCTCTCGACCCGTCTCCCTTTCTCATGTTAAGTCCTTTCTAGCTTACAATGCCTTTAGAGACTGTCACCTCAAGTCCCCATACTGTGTCCTTTTCCAGGTACGACAAGGAGGTCAGAAGATGGAGCCATGGCTACCCCAGACCTGTCTCTCAGGGGTCAGTCCGGTAGCAGCATTCCAAAACCAAGAGGGGAAAGAGAGAGGACTGTGGACCCAGGACCGGACCCGGCCCTGCTCCGTGAACAGCGGCCATCACCGCGCTTTGCTGCGACGGCGGGGACAGCTCTCTGGGGCGGGAGCGGCTGCGCATCCTCCAGAAGCTACACCAGCCTTTTCGGTGCCGTGAGAATTTCTCCAAAAAAGGCTGACATTTCTCCCGATTATTCTGGCCCATTCCTTCCAGGAACATCTTATCTGTAATCGTTCTGATAACTATGAATATTAGCAAACGGCTAATAAATTCTTACTACATGGCAGGAGAAATGGAGGGCCTGACCACGCCTAACCCAGACATCAGCTCCAGCCCGGCTCTCGACTCGGGAGCCTTTAATCCCCAGAGGACCGTTAATTTTTATAGATAAAGCAGTGAACGAGAAGCGCCTTTTGAAACGCCACGCCGGCCACTCCTGCGGCCCCATTCGCACCGAGGCTGGAGGACGGCGCGCCTGCGGGGAGCGGCTGCACCTCCCAGCGCTGTCCACCGCCTCACGCACCGCACCCGCACCGGCACCCGCACCGCACCCACACCCGCACCCGCACCCGCACCGGCACCCGCACCCGCACCCGCACCGGCACCCGCACCCGCACCCACACCCGCACCCGCACCCGGGGGCTCTTCCAGGGCGTTTAGCAACACTTCCCAGGGCAGGGGTCCTCAAACTTTTTAAACAGGGGCCAGATCACTGTCCCTCAGACCGTGGGAGGGCCGGACTATAGTTTAAAAAAACGATGAACAAATTCCTATGCACACTGCACATATCTTATTTTGAAGTAAAAAAACAAAACGGCAAAAACACCCGCATGGGGCCCGCGGGCCGTAGTCTGAGGACGCCTGTCCCAGGGCGCCCAGAAGAGGAAGTGTCAGACTCGGGGGGCCAGCCGGGTGGAGGCGGGTTAGAGCCCCAGCCCCGGGCTGTGTGGCCCAGGTCCAGCCTCACGCCGACCGGGGGCCGCTCCCCCAACGGAGCTAAGACGTTCGTCTTTTCCACGCACAGACACGGGCACCTGCCGTGGCGGGGAAACCGCCGGAACTTCAGCAAGAACCAGGCGGAGCTAGAGCTGCACTAGCGGGCGTGGGGCTGCTGGTCTTGTGAGGCAGTTGCGTCGTTAAATGTCTCGATCGAGCTGTAAGTGACGCATGTTCCGAATCTCAACTCTCCAGCAACCCCTTTCATGATCCTGGGCCTTGAAGTGCGAGGCCCCGTCCGTCCCGGGGAGGCCGGGGCGGTGCCCAGCGTGGGAGGCCCACGGGCTGCGCTGCCCGACGTCTCTGTGCAGGAGAGGAGGGTGGCCGCGAACGGGGGCTCTTCAGCCTTCGCTGCTGGGCGGGTGGTCTCTCAACAAGGAAGGCAGCGAGCCGTCACGGGGAGAAAAACAACAGGCCATGTGTTCGCAACGTCCAAGCAGGAGCCAGCCGCTGTGAACACCGGTCTCTGCCGCAGGGAACCAGCGAGTGGGCACTTGGCGGCCTCTCTGCTGAGACTGGCGAGGGTGGCATCAAATCTGACTCTTTCAGAGACGTAACGAGACACGGCACAGCATGGAACTCGGCGAACCGGAGCTTCTCGAAGGACCCGTAGTGATGCGACCAACTCCATCGTGGCGGGGAAGGCACACCACGGTCCCCCGGAGCCCTCCGCGTCCGGCAAGCCTGCCGACCGGGTTTCCGGTCCACAGCTCACCGTGAGGCACGGCCGCCTGCCACGTTCGGGTGCAGCATCAGAGAACAGCCACCCTCACGTGCACGGCGAGCCAAATGCTCTCCCCTTTCCAACGGCGCACCCAACTGTCATCCAACTTCTTCCCCCAACACGACAGGCCCCACCGGGCGGGACACAGAGGCTGATGGGAGAACCCAGCCAGCCCCTCCTGAGCCAGACAATAAAGAGGTTTGCAAAAATATAGGAGAGATGTCTGTCATTGTATTGTTTTTATGGAAATAGTGATTTTCCACGAAAATAAATTCTGTTAACATGCAATGGGTTGATTATTGTTATATATTTCATGATTAATACATATTTTTAAACGTTTCTGTTTGGAGTCTGAATATGGTAAATGGTAACAGATAGCAACCATGTCCACGGAAGAACTTCGTGGCCCTCGCTAATTCTGGGGGGTAAAAGGGTGACATGTGGTCGGGTAACAAAGAGAAGGAAGCCAATCAAAAGACATGACTGCTCGGCATGGCCAGGACGTCATGGCGTCAGGAGGAAGTCTAGTTGCCCTGACTTCCAGTGTAGCTCCTCTCCACACCATGGATCCAATCTAACCACTAATCCCCACGTTTTCGGAATAACGGGAAATATGTCTGTGTACTTTTTCAAAAAACCCAGGTAATTCAGGGAGACCAGACGAGATGGCTGTAAGAGATCCACAGTCCAAAGAAAATGCCCAGAACCTTCCAGGGTGTGGGAACGTCCTCTGGTTACCAAGCAAACATTCACTGAACTACTAGGTGTACCGGTTAATAATGTTGGATTTTGTCATCAAAGAAAACACGGTAATTTCAAGAGAAACATCAAAAGGGCTTTATTCAAAGTAATGTCCATCGCTAGCCACACATTTCCCCCATCTTTCAGGTAATTTGTGGATACCGTCCCAATAGAACTTTTCTAGTTTTGAGGCAAACCATTCAGAGACCCAATTTTCCACTTCATGAACGTTTTGAAGTGCTGCTCAGAAAGTGCATGTGCCATCGATCAGAACAAGTGGTCATCTGAAGGAGCGAGGGCTGGTGAATACGGCGGGTGGGTTCATACTTCCCAGGCAAGATCTTTCAACGTGTCTTGAACTGGTTTTGAAGTGTGTGATGGTGCGTTATCATGAAGCAAAATTACTTTGCCGTGTCTTCTGGCCCATTCTGGTCATTTTACGATCAAAGCGTGGTTCAAATTGATTATTTGTTGTCGGTAGCGATTAGTATTAATGGTTTCACCTGGTTTTAGAAGCTCATAATACACCACCCCTTCCAGATCCCACCAAACACAGAGCATTGTCTTCTTTCTGAAGTGATTTGGCCTTGCAGTCGATGTTGATGGTTGACATGGATCAAGACATGATTTTGTGCGTTTGGGATTCTCAAAATAAATCCACTTTTCATCGCCAGTCACAATTCGATGCAAAAAAGACTTTCTTTCGTGCCGTTGAAGCAACATTTTACTGATGACTTTCGGTTTTCCATTTGTCTCTCCTTCCGTTGAGGTGGCACCCATTTTCCTTCCTTTAACATCTTTCCCATTGCTTGTAAACGATCGGAAATTGTTTGCTGAGCAAAGAGTTGCTTAAACAGTTGCAGATGGGCCCTGGCCAGTATGGATCAGGTGGTTGGGGCGTCATCCCAGACATCAGGAAGTGGCGGGTTCGATTCCCGGTCAGGGCACATGCCCAGGTTGCAGGTTCTATCCACTGTGGAGGTGCGTGCAGGAAGCAGCTCATCAATGTTTCTCTCTCTCTCCCTCCTCCCTTGCTCTAAAATCAATTTTAAAAAAGGTTGCAGAAGGTTCTACATAATTTTTACAAACACTGTGGAATTTTGATGAGATTCTAAGAAAAAGGGAAAAGCACAAAGCAGAGTTTTGTTGACAAGAGCCTCCCGTTCACTGTCCCCGTCTCTTCCCCCAACACACAGCGGCCCGGGGTTTCACAGCCGCGCACCCGGGGCTGAGCTGAGCGTCCCCGCAGAGCTAAGTGTGCTTTCCTTACACGGTCGTACTGTCATTTTTAAGCAGGTTTCTCATCTTACTGTAATCGGTTTGAAAGACAGGAGAGAATTAATAGTTAAGACTCGGGCTTTGGAGTCAAACAAACGTATTATCAGAATCTAGCTCCGGCACTTACTGGGTGTAAGCTTAGGCGAAGTTAATTCAATTTCCTCTAAAATGCTTTTAAAAATAAATCTCGTATAAGACTGTTGTGCGATTTAAATAAGATAACGTGCCACGTTATTAAGCTCTTATTCAAGGATAGCTGTCATCCATCTTAGGAAAGCGAAGTTCCCTCTAAACAAGCAGCATTTTGCCCAGAATGCGTGCTTGGTGCGGTACAGCCCATTGTGCTTAGCAAGAGCGCGGCCGCATCCTCAGCGACACACGTCGGACCAAAACACGGGAACAGGCCCCTCCCCTGCGCGTGCTCCGCAATGTCACCGTTTTATTTGATTTTCAGGAAGGTGAGTCCTGTCTTGTCCACTCACCCCATCAGTGAAACGCGGGGTTCCCTGAGGCGCGCCCTTGGCGTGCTCAAGGTCACCCCGCAAGTGGCAGAGCTGGATCCAAAGGCACAGGGAGACCGGCCTTTCAGCTCGGCTTCGGGATGGCTCCTGGGGCTGCCACTCCAACAACAAACCCACTCCTCAGGCCACTAACCGCAGAGTGCGATTTCTCACGAAGAAGCACCAGGGAACGGATCCATTTTTGTGACATTTTTCTGGCAAAAGATGGTTTTTAAGAAGGTACCACCGTGTGCCCACCACCCAGAGTGAAGTCATCTTCCACCACTAGGTCCCGCTGCCCGACGTCCCCGGAGCCGCTCCGGGCTGTACACCCCGGCTGGGGCGCTCCCCGTCTTGCCCAATTCGCCGGCGCCGCCTCGGACGCTCAGCCCCGGCGTGCGGGCAGGACCACAGGGAATCTGGCAGCCCGCACCGCGCCAGGCAGCGCCGCCCACAGTCCAGACTCACTCCTGCGGCGCGACCACAGCCTGGAGACGGCCACCGAGCCCCCCGCCCCCCTCACCGACGGACCCGAAGCGCAGGTCACGGGACCCGGCGTGGCTGCCCTGGGAGCAGGGGCAGAGCAGGGACCCCTCGGCTCGCGTTGTCCTCGCAGCCACGTCCACTCGGCCTCCACGAGGCCTGTCTCCTCGGGGCCGTGCCCGGCCACTCGCTGCCCACCCGCCACTGCCCCGCCTGCCGGGACCTGCCGGAACCGCCGTCTCCTCCGTCCACGCGGCGACCAGACGCCTGTACAGTAAGCGTGCACTCACCATAGACCCCGGGTCACAGTGACAGCACGTGCCAGCCCCGCGATGGACGCCGGCCGGCTCCCTTCTCGGGGACAAGCCCACGGGAAACGCAGCCTCATCCGGACTTACTGCAGCTTCCCGGGCCCAGAGGCCGGGCAGTGAGGGCGGACTGGACCCTGGGCATCGCGGCGGGCACCCCGACGTCCGTGTAAACCGTCGCTCACAAAACCCGCGCTCTCCGCGCCCCGGGTTCCAGAGTCTGCACACCCCGCCAGGCCTTCGCGGACTCCTGTCCCACAGACACCGGGGTCTCCGTGGCACCTGCAATGGTACTCGGTGCTTCCTGGTTTGGATGCTACGCACCAGCGTCATCCTCAGAGGACAGAAGCAACCACGCAGGTCGTGATCACCAGTTCCACGGAGGGCGGTCCCACCCAGAGCCGGATCCATGCGCGACTGAGGCACTTCCTCCCCATGGGCCTCAGCCTCTGTGCCTCAGTTTCCTCATCTGTGACACGGGCAGTAATAGCTGCCCGCCTCCCAGGGCTGTGGCACCCAGGGCAGGAGACCTCACTCCCAGTTTGCTCAACTCCTGCTTGTGACGGACACCTGCTGCCGCCACAGCCCCGCCTTACAACTCCCATCTTACTGTCGTCGTTGTCACGTGGAGACCAGAAGAATCCGGCCGTGAGAGAACGTGGCCCAAACCCCGCGGCTACAGGAAGCGAGGGAGCTGGGGCTCCTTTCCATCCGCACCCCAGGAGTGAGCACGTTTTCTCAGAGCGAGCGGAAGTGAGTGGGATGGGGGGGAGAGAGAGACACACCGACATCAGAGAGACTCACTGACTGGTTGTCCCCTGCTCTCGCCCCCACGGGGGCCGGGAAAGAACCTGCAACTGGGAATGGAGCCCCGGCCCCTGAGGTCTGAGAGCGGATGCTTTAACCACTGGGCCACACGCCCTGGGCAGGGAGCGGGGGTTTCAGTCCAGGCTGGTGGAACGGAACGTGACTGTCATTTCAACCCCTTCGATCACGCCTCCTAGTGGAGGAGCTGGGAGCCATACAAATGGTAGGTGGCTTTTCTTTTCTTTTTCACTAAAAAGAATGTAGGATCTGTTTTAAAAAACCCTTCTAAAACCAACAGGAATGCATTTTAGGATTGTATGAAACGGGGGAAGTGAACAGGGGCTCGGGGAGCAGAGCTTGACCTACCAGGCGTCAACATCCGAGAGTAAAGACTGGAAACGGGTGGGATGGCCACCGGCCCCTCTCTCACCGCCACAGAGGCGACTTTCCCGTGACGGAGCCCTTCCCGGCATGTTCCCACGCGGAGCTGTCCCTGCGAGGGACGGTGGGCGTGGCCGGCTCCGTCCTCAGCCACGGAGCAGGTGGCCGCATCGGGCCCAGTGACGGCGCCCCGCCCGGTGGACGCTGTTCGCACGCGGCCGTCATCCTGCAATCCCTCGCGACAAATCTGGCGTGTGCCTGGGAGCCGCACCTGATGTATGACCGCCCGTGTGCCCGAGTCCGGCCATATGTCCCCACATGCCTGTGGGGATCCACGTGAAGGTGGCTCGGCGGCTTCCGTCCCGCCTGGGGGGCCGAGGGGCTCTGGTCGCGTCTGTCACCAAAGCAAGCCAGTGGTTTCATCCGGAGACGCGTTTCTTCTGGAGAACGGTGTCTCGGGGCAGACAGAAGCCTCGCACCAGTATCTGTCAGCTGTGCCTCTGGAGACAGATGCGCCACCCGCTGTCCGCAGCTCCCCAACAGGGGCAGCCGGAGAGGAGGGCCCCGATGGGAGCACAGATAATCCACAGGAGGACAGACAGCCGGGCGCTGGACCTGCCAGTTCTCCAAGGTGGGCAGCCATTACTTCCAATTCCTTTTCTTCAGTCAGGTAAAGTGTTTTCATGAAAATCACAGCGACTTAGGAGGACGGAAATGAAGTACGTACTTGAAAGTACGGTCAAACCCCACAGCGCGGTGGGAAATGAGCTTGTCAGTGTTTCACGTCCAGACGCCAATGCCCCTACCACACACTCACCCAGGTGCTTCCGTGTGGGTGTGGGGTGTGTGTGTGGGGAGGGGGGAGGGGGGTGGTTAGCACGTGTGTGAAACCCTTTTATTCCTCTTTCTTTATGATCACTAGAGGAATCAAATATCTCCTCGGAGAACTTACACTCTTCAGAAGCACAGACCAAAGTGCCGTGATTTTTTTTAAAATGAAAATTGTACGTAAGTGTAAACACGATTCGATTCACAGACAGAGTGGCGTGATTGTTGTATGTAAGTGGGAACATAATGACTTGACATACAGAGAGCCAAGCTCACCGGCAGGCCTCCTCCCTCAGGTACCTTTTCCGGGTGTGAGAGCCCCTGAACCCTGCCTCCTCCCTCAGGTACCTTTTCCGGGTGTGAGAGCCCCTGAACCCCACTCTCTGAGCCCCTTTCCGGCCTTCAGCACCGCGCTGCGTTAGCGAGAGCCGTCACGCTGTGAGCTGTGATTGTCATCAGGGTTACAAATAAGACGGCAAATGGAAATTCACTCCACTCGGCTTGGAGGGAATGAATACCTTTCCAAAGGGTTTGCTGGAGAAGAAGCGATGGTTTCTGTGAAGGCTCGGGTCCCGTCGGCTCAGGTCAGTGAGGGCGAAGGTCGTTTCCCGCCTGCTCGTCCCCACGCAGAGACGACCTCCACCTGCCTCGCAGGGACTGCGGCCTTGCCTGTCTCATTCAACCTTCAGGCCGCCCTCGAACACAGAACTACGTCACACCGTCCACGAGCTGGGGCGTGCAGAGGCGGAGCCACTGCCCAAGGTCACCCCCACAGTCAGCATGAAAGGGGGATCAAAGCGCAGGTCTGCAGACTCCCCACACCTCTATGGCACGGGTCCACAGCTTTTTTTTATTTATTTTTTTATACAAGTAAACGTTCATTTAGACACAAAGAAGTGAGCCATGGAAAAGTGAGCCAACTGGGCTGCGTGGGCTCAGGACCCAGGTTACAGCGGCAGAAGAAGGGCCCCTGGAGCTCGGGAGAGAGAAAGCAAGTCTAGTGTAGGCCTGGGGGGAGGGAGAAGGAAAGGAAAGGCGTGGGTGTGCTCCAGAGAGAGCCTCCACCCCACGCGTGTCTGTGCATCGGAAAGAAGGCTGTGGTTGAGCTGGTAACTGTGCATGTGTGACATGTGTCCTATAACCTTAACAAGTTATAGCTCAGACACAGAATGAAACATCAGAACAGAACATTTGAAAGGCTGAGCAGGAGCTGAGGTTCCCTAATTCTTTCTGCTTCTAGTGAGCTGACCTACTGACCTGAGGGCTTAATCGTATACTCTGTGTCCCCTTTCTTCATCGATACAGCCCCACACTCTTCATCAAGTTGCTGGGCCTTCAGTGAGATATGTAAGCTCTTACCCAGAAGACACCAGTGCCAACCAGCACGGAGAGTGCTAACAACCTCACGGACACAGACACCGGGCACCAGGCTTCCAGTAAGTGAGTCTACTTTTTAAATTAATATATTTCTATTGATGTCAGAGAGGAAGGGAGAGCGAGAGAGAGAAACATCAATGATGAGAGAGAATCATCAATGGGCAGCCTCCTGCACGCCCCGCACTGGGGATCAAGCCTGCAACCCGGGCATGTGCCCCGACAGGGAATCGAACCATGACCTCCTGGCTCATAGGTCGATGCTCAACCACTGAGCCACACCGGCTGGGTGAGGCTTGCCCTAAAAAGGACCAGCTGACACAGTCTGAAGGCTACTAAACTGTTACAAATGATATAAGAAAATAACTTGGCGTGAGCAAAAAGGAAATACATTTTTAAATCACTGTCAACCTCGGTATCAGCATGAACAAGTAAAACCTTGCCTGGTAACCCGTCTGAGTCCAAACGTGAGTTTGCGCTCCATCAAAGTGACCACGTCGTCCCTAGTTTTAGTGCTTCACAACGCCAATGTTTTCTTTTGTGTTTGTCTACCTTTATTCTCCACTTAGAATTTCAAATATAAAGCGAGAGGTTTCTCGGCATTTAGGAAAACATTCTGAACAGAATAAACACTGATTTCAAATATCAATGAACAACCAGGTATACCATCACAAGAGGAAATTTTAAAGCTTTTTTATTTTTGCCTCCAATAACATGTATTTCTGAATAAATACTTCTTTAGAAAGCGAATGGGAACCCACTCATTATTACCAGGAACCTGAGGTTCTCAGAAGCCGGAAGGCGTCTGCTGCGGATGGAAATGTTCCGTGAACACAGACAAAACCTCCTGCTCTCTCCCGGCACGGACAGGGCAGGGTGCGGACACGTTTCTCACGTGGCCTGGGGCCTCGGGACCTGAATAACCAGACTCCACCGACACTGCTCCTCCCCAGAATACACTAAGCGGCTAAATTCTCAGAGTGAATAAAATTTCAATGTTTATTTCCCAAGCCTTTTTAAAAAAATATTTTTTATTGATTTCAGAGAGGAAGGGAGGGGGAGAGAGAAACATCAATGATGAGAGAGAATCATCAATCGGCTGCCGCCTGCACACCCCACACTGGGGACGGAGCCCCCAACCCTGGCATGTGCCCTGAGCGGGAATCCAGCTGTGACCTCCTGGTTCATAGGTCAACACTCAACCGCTGAGCCACGCCCACCGGGCCCAAACCACATTGCTTTAAAGCTACAGCCAGTTGCAGAGGAGGTTCTAGTAGACATGCTGGCTGGTCAGCCACATCCACATCCTTTCCCCAGAAAGGACACGGGGGGGAGGAGAGGGGTACGGGGGGGGAGGGGAGGGCAGGGTCGGTTACAGGGCCCAGAGACGGGCTCTTACCTTTGGGCCGGGGTGCTATAGCTGTTATCGTAGGAATCGTAGTTCTGCTCGTCATACGCAGTGCCATAGCCATCGTCGTAGTCCTGAAACAGAACGGGAGGAGGACAGACGGTCAGCGGGTGTCTGGGAAGAGCGAGGCGTGCTGCTTGCACTGCGTCTTCATTCACGCAGCCGGCACTTAGCAACCTGTCTGCTCAGAGAGTAAAGGGAAGTGTAACAGGGGCATCAGCGGAAATGATGTGGCAAAGCCTCCAAACGCAAAACGCAAAACAGAGAGAAACCGGCAAAAGTGGTCAGAACCCACATTTCCCAACTATGGGAATTCGCCAAGGCCTGCGGAGATCGAGGGAGCACTCACTTTTTTAAAGGCTCAATCTTGGGTATGAACAGTGAGCTCTGTCATATTTTAACTTCTCCTCTTCCCACCCCTCACTCCCAGCTCTGTGGGGACCTTAACATCCAACAGCCACAATCACTATGGAAACCAGGAGGCTGGAGGCCAGTGGAGGGGGCACAGCGGGGGGGAGCTGTATCAAAGCCCCATCCTCAGAGGGATATCTTTATGTGACATGACTTGGCGCTCATCCCATGAAAATACCCTTCTCTCCCGGGGTGTTTGAAGAAAATCCTCAGAGGCAATTATTTAAGGTTCCTGCTGCCTGTGATGGTGGAGAAAAACTAGAGCCGACAACAGGCGAGCAGGAAACAGTCGGGAACAGGTGTGCACATGGCTCGGAGAAGCTCTGATCTGTTTCTGGGCGTCTAGACGACTGTGTGCATGCAGCGACAAGGACGTGCCCAGGAGACCTGAGCGGGCCCCGAGCTTCCTCCGGGGGCCGACCTTGAGGTTCCGTGCAGGAAGGAAAGGCGAAGCGAAGGCAGCGTTAGCTGTAAGCTGGGTGGGTGGGTGTGGAAGACACGCTCCAACAGGCGCCCAGAGGAAGGGAGAGGGAGAGAGAGAGAAACATTAACGGTGAGAGGAAACCATTGATCGGCTGCCTCCTGCACGCCCCCTGCTGGGGATCGAGCCGCAACGTGGGTATGTGCCCTGACCGGGAATGGAACTGTGACCTCCTGGTTCATGGATCAACACTCAACCACTGAGCCACACTGGCTGGGCTACCAGAAGTCTTGATGCGAGATCTTAGTTTCAAAAGCCCCACAGAACCAGTCTCCCGTCCCCGCTGAGCCCGCAGTGGGCCTGATGCATCCGCCTCTGTCACTGCTCAGAAACGAGCGGCACAGCCTACCCTGCCCCTGGGGCCAGGGCCAGGTTGTTGGACCCAAGGCCTCCAGGGGCAAAGCCTGCTCAGCCCCAGGCCCAGCTGGCATGGCTCAGGGGTTGAGCATCAACCTATGAACCAGGAGGTCACAGTTCAATTCCCGGTCAGGTCACATGCCCAGGTTGCGGGCTTGATCCCCAGTGTGGGGCGTGCAGGAGGCAGCCAATCCATGATTCTCTCTCAGCATTGATGCTTTTATCTCTCTCCCTCCCTCTCCCTTCCTCTCTCTAAAACCAATAAAAGCATATTTAAAAAAAAAAAAGAGGCATGCAGCAGGGTCTGATAAATGAATACGTGAATAGACGAACAAATTAAGAAACAAGTGGCAGGAAAGAGCAACAGCTTCTTCGAATGAATGCAAATCAAGGGGACGCTGTGCCATGAACGGCAGTGTTTGGTAAGAGTGCCCGTTCCGATGAGCCCTTCCCCGAACTCCTCGGCCACGCACTGCCCGCCACCCTCACGTTCCCTGGCCCAGCAGGAAACTTCCCTTTAAGACGCTGGGTTCTATTTCTGAACATCAGAGCAACATCATTAAAAACAGTGGACGAACGCGGACAAGAAAGAAAAGTGGACTGATAGACGTCCCGGCCTCGTTAACAAAGACTTGCTCATTTTTTTCATCAGGCTACACCTCTGGGCTGTTACCTTGGATGAAAAAGGTGTCTAAATGCTATTTCTCCGACAGGGGACCCGGGCATGGGGTCGGTGCCGGGGCGTCCGCAAGGGACGCCTGTTCCACCACCCGCCATTCCCGACCCACACACGCCGACCCACACACGCCGACCCACACACGCCGACCCACACACGCCGACCCACACACGCCGGACAGCAGGCGGGTCGGGCTCTGAAAAGAAGAGCTTTTCCAGGATAAAGGAAACAGCGTGACATTTCATTCTATTTCTGTCACGGGTAAAAGCGAGCGTAGCCGTTCAGCCGGGGAAAACCATTTCAAACAGGCAGGAGAATCGACAAAAGACGGTTTTTTGAAAAATAAGGGTTCAGCTCCGAGTCCTTTTAAAAAAGACAATTACCCTACGAAAACCTCACCTTAATTAGGGTGATGCCTGGTCACTGCAAAATGTGCCAAGTTTTCATGGATAACGCAGCGTTCACAGCTGACTGAGAGCTGGTTTCACAACGGCTGCTTTGAGTTTATAAAACAAACGGATGAGCTCCTTAGGCTTGGAGAAATTCGTTCTTCCTGGGGCTTTGAGTCATAATGTCCTCGCCGAGTGTCACCCATGACCATGAACACATCACATCATGTAACCACGTTATTTCATAAGTAAAGACAAAAATCACAACATTACTAATCATTCTAAGTAAGAATGTTTCCCATCATCATGTAAATAAAACACCATCTGACAAATCGCATGGGCGTGAGAAGTATGTTATTTGTACTGGAGACTCAACACCTTCGGGGCCTGATGCCCATGCTCAGACTCCAGGTCAAAGTAAGCAAAACAGAACAAAAAAACAACCCACCCAAATGCATGTGGGAGCCGGCGGCACAGTTCCTGCCAGGAAAGGCCGTTTCGTTTTATCTGAAGGTCCGTTTCCTTCCACATGCTCAGGCCGTCAGGCCAGAGACCCACCGAGCCATGCAGGCATTTGTCTTCGCGGGAGGCGACACAGCCTACGCCTGCCTGAACGGCGGCGCCTGCGCTTCCACAACCACGGATGGCAGCGTTAACGACCGCGCCTCTCGGACAAAGAAACACCGGCCGGATCAGCCGAGACCCGGCCCCCGCAGAGCGCGGCTGTCAGAAGCGCTGACGTCCATTCTTCACAGAACACCTTCTCCTCTCCCGGCTCCCATCTCGCACAGATGTGTGTGGATGGGACTAGGTGTTCGAAAATGCAATTCAGGAAAATAAAAGAACAAAGAGGCGAGCCCAGGAATCCCACAGCGGGAGAAGGAAGAGCGTCAGCAGAAACTGAAGACGACGGAACGGAACCAGCACTCCCACGGAGACGGGGACGGGGCGCAGGGCCCGCAGCACGCGCACCGCGCTGCAGGTGTCGGGGTCGGTGTGAGCGTTCCCCGGGACTAGGCGCTGCTGGGCGCCCACGGTGTGGCAGACACCGTGCTGGACACGGGGGTGGCGTACCGCAGACGAGACACACACAGCGTCCTCGCGGCTGACATTCCAGTGGGGGCGGGCGGGCAAACCAAGCATCGCAGATATAACCACGCTCCGTGGCACAGCCAGGGCGGCCGGGAGAGAGACGGCGAAGGAATGGGAAGAGCTGAGGGGCGGGTTGTGCGGATTATTTTAGGGGGAGGGAGTATTCCAGGCAGAAGGACAGCAAGCACAAACGCCCTGAGGCGGAGAGGTCAAAGTGGAGTGAGCCAGAGGGAGAAGGGGGGTGGGCGGGGACACAGATCACCTGGGGCCTTTGAACTTCAAGTGAACAGGAGGCCACGGGAGCCTCTGTGCTGGGGTTTCTGTATTGTCCGGGTTTGCGCTTTCGACCTTCCGGGCGCCTGCTGGGGGCAGCAGGTGGTGCCAACCATTTCTCCAACGAGGCTGCACCAGCCTACACTCCCACCGCGACAGGTGAGGACGCCTACTGACCCACCCCCACTGCAGCTACCACTGGAGACGTCTTGTTCACTTCCGTCCTCCTGGTGCGTGTGGCCAGTACTAGATCCGTGGTCGGCAAACTCATTAGTCCACAGAGCCAAATATCAACAGGACAACGATTGAAATTTCTTTTGAGAGCCAAATTTTTAAACTTAAACTTCTTCTAACGCCACTTCTTCAAAATAGACTCGCCCAGGCCGTGGTATTTTGTGGAAGAGCCACACTCAAGGGGCCAAAGAGCCGCATGTGGCTCGCAAGCCGCAGTTTGCACACCACAGTACTCGATATCACGCTTCTCATCCCTTAGCATCTGAGGCACAGGGAGCAGAGTTTGCCCTGAACGACAGAGCTACCTAGTGAACTGAGGAATTCGACTTCTGAGCCAACAACAAAAATATATATCTCTCTTTCTGAGCCAGGCGCTGTTTCCCATACTCCCCACACGCCGGCCTAGCTAAGCTTCCTAACCACCGCGTGCGGGAAGCACCAGCATTCCCACTGAGATAGAAACGGAGGCGGAGGGCGGCGAAACCCCTCTGGAGGCCGCGCAGCAGTGCCAGGCACAGCACGGCGTGACGTGGTCCGTCTGGCTCCTGCCTGTGCCTCGAATGTCCTGATACACCGCTTGTCCCAACCACCGAGGGCCAGCCTGCGCTGTGAGGGACTCCAGGACGCGGCCCCTTCGCGGCGGACCTGGGTGGCCAGCTGGCCTGGCGTCCGCGTCACCCGCCCTGACCGCCGCCTCTGCCCCTCAGCGTGTGCCAAGGCCCCGCCCTGCTCTGTGCCTCACGCCGTGCCACCGCCGGCAAAGTGAGCGATCGGAGCGGGAGGATGGAGATGCGCGCACCTACGAGGCGCCCGGCGAAGCTCCCTGGTGGCCCCGGCACCGCCGACACCCTCCACGCGCCCACGCCGTCCATCCCAGCGGCGTCCTCCCGGAAAGCCGGCGCCCCGCCTGCCCGAGCCGCCAGTCCGGCTCCCGCCTGGCTTCCACGTCATCGCCTCTAGGAGGTCGGTCCCCATCCCACCCAGGGCTCAGTCCTCCCACTCTGCCCTCCCTCAATGTTCTGGACGCAAGCCAACTGCGGGTGCTGATACCGAGTAGTCACTGTGCTTTGTCTCTGCATCAAGACATCACACATCGATTCCTTATTGCACATGCTGGACGCTGTGGACACAGAGGCATGACCGCTGTCATCCATCATGTGACTGTAATGGGGACAAGAAGACAGAAAGGCGTGATCCCTCGGCTGCAAGGTCAGCACCTGCCCCGGACACACACACACGGAGTCGGACCATAGAGAAGCACCGCCCACGAGACGCAGGAGGCCACGGACGGTTCCAGGACAGGACGCGGCTGCCTCGCTTCCTCGACGGGACCCACTTGGAGGCAAGGACGGCGTTCTATGATGCTGACCAAATGCTCCCGAGGACGGTAAAACGAAGAGTCGGGTTCTTGGGGAAGGAAAACCCAGGGGCTCTCCGCTTCCCCTGGGGGGCGTTCCACACCCATCACAGCAGCTCAAGCGCAGCCACGGCCACGGGGCCCCCTGGGGCGGGACCAGCTGACCAGGAAGGCAGAGTCTCCCTGTCTCGGTGACACCGATCGCACAGCCCGCCCTTCCTTCCTAAGCCACTTTTTGGGGTTGTTTTGTTTAAAGTCAGAAGGGAAAAAAATAAACTCCTCCATATTCATAAATTTAAATCTGAAATGATTTCCTCAAGTCTTGGGTTTCTAAAATAGGTCAATCTTTCAAGCATTTAGAGAAGACATCGACTTGTGAAGCTCCTGACAGACATTTCGAGTAAATTGCCTACGACTCTGATTCTTGCTTCTGGTAAAATGGATATTATAAAAAAAAAAAAAAAATTACAGAACCTTCATCTTTTTGTCAGAAATAAAAAGGTGTCCCTAGGCTTTTCAATTCACATCTAAAAATGCATTTTCATAAATAACCTTTTCACAATCTGTACTCTGTTTTAATTTGTCACCATGGAAAACAAGGTAATTGAAGCAGCTGAGAGATGGGTGAACTGTCAGAAAACGAAGCCAGCAGTCACTGCACGGGGAGGTTCTGCCCTCGCCACAGCCTCGTCAGCGCTCAATCCCCAAACGAGTCAGGTAATCAAAACTTCAGGGGAGCTCTCCAAAGAATGGGGAGCATCACGTCACAGAATCTCCCCACAGAATCCAGGTTAAAGAATTGCATGTGCCGGCTGGCGTGGCTCAGTGGCTGAGCGCCAACCTGTGAACCAGGAGGTCCCAGTTCCATTCCCGGTCAGGGCACATGCCCGGGTTCCGGGCTCCATCCCCAGGAGGGGGCGTGCATGAGGCAGCCAATCAGTGATTCTCTCTCATCATTGATGCTTCTGTCCCTCTCTCCCTTCCTCTCTGAAATCAATAATAAATATATATATTTAGAAAGAACTGCATGTACATTTAATACACACACACACACACATATACACACACACACTTTAACACTCAATTTTCACTCCTTTTCAGGTTTAACTGATTTGAAATAATGGGTGAAGCCAGACTAAGTTTGGAACAAGGAAAATTTATCCTAGTGTACCAGAGAACTCTTTTCTATGGGGACACAGAAAAGATAAAGTTATGGTACAAAACGGGCAACAGTCGACGAATTGAGGTGCAACCGAACCAGCGGGTTCTCGATGTTTGCGATTCCACGGCTTCGCGGGGTCAGCAGGGCCTGGGCCAGGCGGTCAGCAGTTTGAAGACAGGCGTTGATAAAAACATTGTTCCCATCTGAAGATTATTTTAAATTGTGATAATAAACTGTGTTAATAAACACTGATGTTATAATCATCCAAAGTGCACATACACTGTGTATGTGGTTTTCCCTAAAGACCTTCCCTGATGCTCCGTCGTTGAAATTTCCGAAGAGTTTATTCTTATGCCAGAGGAGGGGACGGGGGTCCCTGTCCTGCCACGTCACCGAGCAGGGGCCGCGTGTGGCAGCACGCAGCGCCCTCCTTCGGACAGGTGTCACCTTTCACAGCTTCCCGGAGCCACGCGAGACACAGGGGCAGCCTTCCGCTTCCACTCCGAACGGTCTCTGATGTTTTAACCTGGATTCGGTGAACGGGTGGGACTCGTCCTCCCCAGCCACATCTTCATTAATCCAACCGGAGAGAGAACATTAAAAGGGCAGACACCAGCCCCCCTGAGAGGACGCCCACGCCTGCCTCTCAGCACGGTGCTGCGGGTGGAAGAGCTGGAGGCGTGGTGACTATTGCGAGTTTGGTGAGAACGGGACTAAACAGGAGCCAGGCCAACCGTGAGGAATACAAGTGAGGAGACAGAGGCCACGCCCTTCCAGGGGCCGGCGGGCGGGTGGATCTGCGGACAGGAGGTTATCTGTGGACTGTAATCCACTGAGCTCCCAGTTCGCACTTGCTGCTGAGTAGGAAGAGGTAAAAGCCAGCCAGCCATCCAACCATCCATCCTTCCTTCCTTCCTTCCTTCCTTCCTTCCTTCCTTCCTTCCTTCCTTCCTTCCTTCCTTCCAGGTGCCCCTTCAAAAAATAAAAAGCCATCCATGCCTGTCCTCCCAGAGGTCACAGTCCAGGGCGGAGGGAGCCATGGAATGACCGTGGGGATGTGGGGGGTCAGCTACTCCGAACGTCCTAGTGAAAGCTCACCGACGTGGACATGACACGCAGGAGGCGTCGGTGCAGAGAAAGCAGCGTGAGCCAAGGTCCGGAAGCCCGTGGGCAAACAGCGTTTCCAGCATTTTCGCATAACCCTTCGTCTTCCTTTGACGTCAGTTGTTACTTCTCCACGCTCATTTCTGCTTTTATTTTTCTAAAGAACTGGTTTCAGTGTTTTTTTTGCATGTTTTTTTAGACTCTTTCGCTTGTTTCTGCTCTGAACTTTATTATTTCCTTCCTTCTCACCTTTGGCTTTGTTTGTTGTTCTCTTTCAAGTGTAAAGCCAGGTGATTTGAGATTCTGCCTGTGTCTTGAGGTAGGCCTCTGCTGCTCTGAATTTCCCTCTCAGGACCCTCTCACTGTGTCCCATAGCGTTTGGGCTGGTTTGGCCTCATTTTCACTGTCAAGGTATCTTTGGATCTTCCTTGCTCTCACTGTGACCCCAGTCATTGTTTATAACATGTTATTTAGCATTCACGTCTTTCTGTGTTTTTTTCAGTTTCCTCCTTGTGATTGATTTAGAATTTCATAGCATTATGGTCAGAGGAGATGCTTGATATGATTTCAATCCTCTTACGTTTACTGAGACCTGTTCCGTGTCCTAACGTGGGCTCTCCTGGAAAATGCTCCATGTGCACTTGAAAAGAGCGTCTATTCTGCTGCTGTGGGGTGGAATGTTCTGAAGATGTCAATTAAATCCCCCTGAGCTAGTGTGTCATTTAAGGCCACTGTTTCCTTGTTGATTTTCTGTTTGGAAGACCTATCCATTGATGTCATGGTGTTAAATCCCCCTACTATGACTGTGTCCTTGTCAATCTCTCCTTTTTTTATTATATATATTTTATTGATTTTTACAGAGAGGAAGGAAGAGGGATAGAGAGTTAGAAACATCAACGAGAGAGAATCATTGATCGGATGCCTCTTGCACACCCCCTAAAGGGGATGTGCCCGCAACCAAGGTACATGCCCTTGACTGGAATCGAACCTGGGACCCTTCAGTCCGCAGGCAGACACTCTATCCACTGAGCCAAACCGGTTAGGGCTCCCTTTATGTTCTATGTTCACTGAAGCGTTATTTACAATAGCCAAGATTTGGAAGCAGCCCAAGTGCCCATCAGCAGAGGAGTGGGTAAAAAAATTGTGGTACATTCACACAATGAAGTACTACTCGGCCGCAAAAAAAGAAGAAGGAAATTTACCCTTTGTGACAACAAGGATGGACCTGGAGAGTAGTATGTTAAGTGAAGTACGCCGGTCAAAGACAGACAAATACCACACGATTTCACTCCTTTGTGAAATATAATGAACAAAATAGACTGAGAGACAAGATAGAAACAGACTCCTGGAGAGAGAACAGACTGGCGGAGGGGAGCGGGGTTGCAGCGCCGGGTGGAAAAGGTGAAGGGCTTAAGGAAAAGGACTCAGAGACACGGACAGCAGAATGGTCATTCCCAGAGGGAAAGGGAGGGGAGAGGAGGCAGAAGGGTAAAGGGGGGATAAACGGATGGAAGGAGACACGACTTGGGGTGGTGAACACACAACACAATATACAGGTGGTGTATTGCAGAACTGTACACCTGAAACCTATATAGTTTTATTAACCAATGCCACCCCAATGCATTCAATTAAAAGAAAATGAAGAGCAAAGCATGAATACCAATTGGGTCTTGCATTTCAGCCCTGTCACTGCCGCCCTCTTGGAGGACAGTCACACACTCTTCCTTTAATACTCCCGATTGCTGATGTGAAACTGTCCACTACTACTGCCCTCCCTTTACGGAAACGAGGATCCGAGGGGTCTGTATTCTTGTGAAAGAATTCCTCCCCCCGCCCCCCAGGCGGTTTTCAGGGTTCTATTTTCTTCCTCGTCTGTTCAGCAAGTCTGTGAACCCTATCAAAGAATTACTGAATGGGGAACGAGAAAAATGGATTTGCGTGAATTTAAAAAACGGTGAATTTCTGTTTTCTTCCCTGAGAAGATTGTCGGCTAAGAATCCATACTCGCAGCAGAGGTAAGAGGAGACGCTTCAGTGTAAAGACAGCCTGGCGCGTGCAGGCAGCTATTTTTAAACGACTGGATTACGAGGAGGGGCCCTGAGGCGGAATGTGAGGGGTGTTACGGGAGCACCCTATAACAGCGTGGCGACGCGCTTCTGGAGCCTAGTCTTGGACTCCAAACCCACCACCCAAAGTCATCGTCGACAGCTCGGACTTCAGCTAGTGGGTGAGCGAGGCTCCTTCTCTTTGAGTTTCTGTGCCTCTAGCACCAGGCACTCATTGGGCACTCAATAACCCCTGCTCACACACCCCGGGGAACAGGCAGGGAGGCGCGCAGGGGAGGGGGTATCCGGCTGGTACACGTGCATCGGGCCAATCAGCCCATCAGAGCTGCTGTGCGATGTGTCACTTACGTAGTCGCCGTACGTGTCCTGCGTTGGGGGTGGCGGTGGAGGTCTGTACCCCGTTGGGGGGACTCCTCTTGCTCTGGGGGTGAGAAGGCCTCGTCCCCGACTCACAAGCCCTCGGGTGGAAAGGACTCCCCTGGACGCCGACGCCCCTCGGGGGGCCACAACGCCAACGGGCCGGGCGGTGGCGCCTCCCCTTCCCCTGCAAGCAAGAGGGACAGGTTAGCAGTGTCTGTCATGCTCTCCACCGTCCCGCCGTCCCGCTGATACCGCAGAGGAGTGCACAGGCCGTGAAAGAAAGGAGCGATATGCGAAGTAGCAAGTAAAGCGGGAGAAGAAGGGGCGTCCACCAGAAAGAAGCCTTCCGGGCAGCGCACGCCGCACCGGCCAAGGGAACACCAGAGACTCTCGATTTCGCCGAGAACCCAAAACTGCCCTCATCAATAAATCGGGTATTTTTTTAAAAAAAACACACACAACAGCATTTACTGCGGCAACAAAAGAAGTGAAATGAAATGTTATGGCACACGGCTAAGAAAGTATGTACAGAAACCATGTAAAAAAAAAAAAATACAAAACTCTGATAAGAGAAATGAAAGGAGAGATAGTCCAAGCTCATGGTCTTACGAGTCCATAGTGCTACGTTGCCAATTCTTCCCGACTTGATGTATGGACTCAATGCACCCCCCATCCAAATCCCAGCAAGCTATTCTGGAGATGGACCCACATATTCTAAAGTACACCAGGAAAGTTTAAAATAAAAAAAAAAAAACAGAAGAGACAATACACTGCTGAAGAAGGAAAATGTTGGACGACTCATAAGGCCTGACTGCAGGACTCACTTAAAAGCTACCGCAATCCAGAGAGCGAGGCCTGAAGACAGGACTAGACACACAGATCGATGGGCGGAAGCAGAGGGCCCAGAAATGGATCCACAGTGAGTCAAGGGGTCACTGACAAAGGAGCAAAGACAGAGGAACAATTTTCACAAACGCCCATCACGCTGGTCCACAATGAAAGACGCTGTAATTTCTAGCGTGCTGCGTTCCTCCTTTACCTCTGGTGCACGTCTAGAAAAATCTTCAACGTGATTAGAAGAAAAACGCAGTTTCCACCTACAGTGCGTCTAACCCACCGGTGATATTTCAGCTCATCTGTGTATATTCCAGCCAAGGAAGTTTCCTGCTTCCTTATCGAATGCCCCTCCATGGCCATCCTGCTATGTGGGCCACAAAACAGTCGCTATGTCTTTTGAATATATAAATGCATGTCTTTCATCAAGTTGAAAGACATGCATTTACATATTCGAGAGGTTCACAATTCCTCCCCATCATCATGGACATTGTTAGATCAGGGGCCTATGGGGCGGACGGAGTCACACTGAGGTGCCTGCTACAGAGCTTCAGACAGGTCGTGTGATAGGTGTAGCTCCAGACACTTCTCTGTAAAAGGTGCGTTGAAGACTCCTTTTCAAGGGAACGTCCATGGGAATGGAGTCGAGCAGTTAGGAGCACTGCTTTAAGTGATACCTTGGGGAGAGGAAGGCGTGATGCCGAGTGACACGCTACCACAAAAACCCTGTCATCCTGCAAAGTACTCAGGTGGGTTTTTCTTTTACTTGAAACGTTTATTCAAATGGATAGAAGCAGGCGCAGCGCTGTTCTCAACTAGGACACGGAAGAGCAGAAAGGTAACACTGAGTAGAAGGCTTCATAAGCGGGTGGATGGATGTGGTTGTAATGGTTCCTTCTGTTTATATATTTTCAGCAAAGTGACCAGGGTTTCTAGCTTTGAACCTCAAATATAAAAATAACCCAGAGAGGTTTTTGTAAGGAACAGCTATTTTTGAAGGAACGGCTTGAAGCGGCTGATGACAATAAGTATTGATTAATCAGAAATGAATTAGCTTGTCAATTAATAACAGGTTTTGAGATGTGATGAAAAAGCACATGCTTTGGGTTCCAACATGCCCAGATCTACTCCGTCACGTCACTGCTTCGCCTTGGTTTTCCCATCTGTAAAGTGGGTTTCACAACATGAGCTCTCGCAGGACGGATGCGAGGTCCACCCACAGGGTACACACAGTGCCTGGAGCAGGCACCGGTGAGCGGTGACGATCACGGAGACTCCCCCGTGGCTCTGTCCCGATGCCTTCTGTCTGCCGCTTCCTGGAGGAGGAGGCGGAGGGAGCTGGGGAAGGTACCCCTCCACCCCGTCCTCACTTCACAGATGTAGCAACAGTGCGCTGGTACCCACTGTGTACCCTTAGCAGCAGCAATAGTGTGGCAGAGTGGGAGTGAACATCCTGCACTGTTTGGCTTTTATTCCTAAATTTTACGAGAAGCAGGAAAAGAGGGTAAAGCTACAGATTTGGGGGCGGCAGCCGGGACGCGCAGGCAGCGCCAGCATGTGAACCGGTGACCACGGCTCCCGGGTGCGGCCTGGGCCGCAGGAAGGGAGGCCTCCGGGGACCGGAGCAGGTGTCTGCGGGATCGGGCCCCAGGCCTGCGCCTGGCATCGCTGTGTCCCCGTGAGATCCACGTCCCAGGGGTCCGTGCGAGGCCCACGCCTGCTGCAGGAATGGCCTGAGGGCCCTTTACTCCCGCGGAATCCGTCCTGCATTGGACAGCTTCTCCTCCTCCCGGGAGTGTTCTTCTGAGAGCACAGCGTAATCGTTCCGAGACTCTCCCTGCCGGAGGCGGACAGGGGAAGGAGGGCCAGACACGGGGAAGGCGAGCGCGGCCGCGGCTCCCGCCCTCAGCGGCACGTGCAGCACTGTCAGGGCCGATGAGGACGGAGACTTCCAAACAGGCGGCCTTGGCCCTGGCCGGTGTGGCTCAGTGGGATGAGCGTCGGCCTGCGGACTGAAGGGTCCCGGGTTCGATTCCGGTCCAGGGCACGTGCCCGGGTTGTGGGCTTGATCCCCAGTGGGGGACGTGTAGGCTGGCAGCTCCCCCCCCAGCACCTGTGGCGATCAGTGGGGCTCCAGGGCAGGCTCCTCAGGGTTCACCTGCATCCTCATCCCCGGGACCTCGTCTCCGGGCAGAGACTCACCAGCAGACCCGGGGGGCTGGGGGAGTTTGGGGGGGACTCTTTCCAACCACCTCTCAAGTGCTGCTGCTGGAGCTGGTGTGGATCTGGAGGTGACGGACCGGTTGTGAAACCTGCTGGCTATCTCACGTCTTTATCGTGATCCGTCCAATCTTGTAATTTTTTAAAAAATGACTCAGCAACTGGTTACACTGTGCCGAGTATGAAAGAGAGCCAAGGTGTCCTAGCCGGTGTGGCTCAGGGGATAGCGCGCCGGCCTGCAGACTAAAGAGTCCCGGGTTCGATTCCGGTCCAGGGCACCTGCCCGGGTTGTGGGCTCGATCCCCCAGTAGGGGGCGTGCAGGAGGCAGCCAATCAATGATTCTCTCATCACTAATGTTTCTCTCTCTCTCCCCCTCTCCCTTCCTCAGAAACCAATAAAAATATATTTAAAAGAGAGAGAGAGAGAGAGCTCCAAGGCAATTTGCTCTGTCTCCAACACGGTGCACAGGGTGATGAGCGACACTGCGGACAACAGAGACAGCGAGTGAGGAAGCCAAGCTCTTCGGAAGCACAGGGAACGGTCCCCCTCCTTCCCCAGGCGCCGCACCTGCCCCCAGAGAGCTGACTCCTCCCTCCGAGGCTGCCACTGTCTCCCGTTGGGGCGGTCAGCACCTTTCCCCTTTGTTTCTTTATTCCAAAACAAAAGCAGGAAGATCTTTATCACTTCCCACGGGGCTCCCGGCACCGTCTTCTCCCTCTCACCAGCGGCACTGATGACAGAGGAGCCGAGGGAGGCGTGGAGGTCCTTTAAGGTCCAATGGCGAGGGACTGACCCAGCATCGGTGTGAAACATTCAACGCTGAGGGCGGGGGCCTTTCGAGTGATCAGAGAAGGAATCAGTCCGGTCTGGACTGGAAGGGGACATTTAAAAAATGAATCCAGTTTCATCTTAAAAGACCTTTACGACGGTGAGTTCCAGCTGGAAGACTGGTACGACCAGGCCCGGAAGGACGGCGGCCGCGATGACAGGACACTGACCGGCCGGGAGAGCTGCCCGACTCTGAGGAACGGACACCGGGACGGCTGCACGCACCGTGTTCTGACGACAGAAAACGCAAGCCCGCGAGCGATGGCGACGGCCTACCTGGCTATCGTGGGGGTCGGGGCGCCTCGGGTGCGCGAGGCGGATTTCCCTCGGGCCGCGGGGGCGTCCGCACTGTCGGAGCCGCCGTTCAGGTAGGTGAGCTCCTGCAGCTGCGCCTGGCGGATCTCGTCGTTGTAGTCCTGGGGAGACACGCAGCGTCACCACGGGAAGAGGGGGAGCAGTCAGGACACCACGCACACGGGTTTGGAAAGATGTTTTTATTGATGTCAGAGGGGAGGGGAGGGGAGAGACAGCAACATCAGTGATGAGAGAGAATCGTGGATCAGCTGCCCCCTGCACGCCCCACACTGGGGATCGAGCCCGCAACCCGGGCGTGTGCCCTGACCGGGAATCGAACCTTGACCTTCTAGTTCAGAGGTGGAAGCTCAACCACTGAGCCACACTGGCCGGACAGCAAACAATTTTTTTAACAGATAAAAAGGGGTTGGGAAAATAGGAGACTTCATAAAACAAGATTTGAGTTTGTTAAAATAAAAATGTATCAATAAATTTTAAAAAGCGAAAAAGCACAGTGTTGTTCCCCAAGGTAAAATTTTCCGCCATCAGCCATAACTCTTCCCCCTCAGGCATGGATTCCAGGTGGGACATTTATAATGAAATTAAAACCGCACGTGACAGACCCATGGGCAAGGCCACCCACAGCCCCGTTCCGCCGGCCGCCGCCGAGCACCTGCGACGCGCCCGCCGGGGAGCAGGCAGCAGCCAGGGGCCGGCGGGACCTGCAGGCTCTTTGTCCATTTCCACTTGGGTAGTGAGCACATCTTGTACTGGAAAAACAGCTCCTGCGTGGCTTATGTTCCTGTCCACACGCCACCCGAGGACTCTGGGAGTCACCCCTGACGCCCCCCCTTTCCTAACTCCCCGCTGTCAACCCCCGGCAAGAACAACGTGTACCGAGCAGAGAAGAGAGTGACTTAGCTCACAGTGAAAGGGAAGCTCCGACGTGTGTGACGGACAGGAGCGGCACCTAACTCAGCTGGAGGAGGAAGAGGGGTTTCTACAAGCATCACCCAAGGGTGAGGGTCAGCTAACTGCCGGAGAGGGGGCACCGGTGTTCCCGACGGGGGGAGGGCAGCGTGTTTTAAGACAATGGACCGGCGTGTTGAGCTCGCTGCGAGCGGCAGATGAGCTGAGGGGCCGGGCCCAGGGGTCACTGTGCACACAGACGCTTTCTCTCACGTGTTTGCGGTCCTGGGACCCCAGGAGGCTCACTGGGATCCATCAGTAGCGCGACCTCTCACAACCAACCTATAAATACGTTTCCTACCATGTGACTAACAACGCGTGAGGATTAATAAGCTATTTGTAAAGCACATGCTAAATAAAACGTGCCGCATGAATGCTAAATGCTTGCAAGTGTGAGGCGGGGTGACACAGAATCGTCCGGGCTAAAAACAGGTCCCCGGGGAAAGTGGACGCAGGCCCTATGCCCGCACACGGAGGGCACTGGGGTCTGGGTCCGAGAGCATCGCACTCCCAGGGCAGTTCCAGGCTCACAAAACCCTGGGACCAGGGACTGTGCTCTTCGCCTTCCTTACTCGTGTGACCTCAGCAGCCTGGCCTCATCTCTGAAGATCGGTGGCCTCACAAGGAAAGGGGGAATGATGACCAGTCATTCGTGGGGACAGGGTGAGGTCTCCTTGCCATGACGCAGGCGAGGCTCTGGGGTAGACAGAGGGCCCTGCCAGCACCAATGGCTGCTAAGTCACCAAGGATCTGAGTAAGGGAATGCCCGGCCGGCCGGCGTGGCTCAGAGGTTGAGCATCGACCTAGGAACCAGGAGGTCACGGTTCGATTCCAGGTCAGGGCACATGCCGGGTTGCCTAGTGGATCCCCCGTGTGGGGTGTGCAGGAGGCAGGTGATGTGATCGATGACTTTCTCTCATCATGGAAGTTTCTCTCTCTCCCTCTCCATTCCTCTTTGAAATCAATAAAAATATACACTGAGTGGCCAGATTAGGATGATCTCTGAACGCATAATAATCTGGCCACTCAGTGTATAGCCAAATTGTCCCCTCGACTAGGAGTTCAACCAGCAGGCAAGCTGGCCAATCGCCCATGTCCCCTCCCCCTGGCCAGGCTGGCCGGACCCCACCCATGCACGAATTCATGCACCGGGCCTCTAATACACACACACACACACACACACACACACACACACACACACACACACAGAGTGGCCAGATTATTATGCGTTCAGAGATCATCATAATCTGGCCACTCAGTGTATATTATTAAAAAAAAACACACGTGAAGGAAGAACTGGAACTGCACTAACGGGAATGAGGAACTTCTTGATCTCCTCCAAGGCGTGGCCCATGCGGGCGTAGGCTTCGGCGGGCGGGGCGAACACCTCGATGAGGACGTGGAGGTCGTCGTTGAGGTGGAAGTACTTGGCCTCCCCACTTTTCCTCAGCTCTTCTTCCTGCGGAAACACAAGGCGCGGCAGAGGCTGTGTCGTCAGGAGGAAAGAGGGAGACGAGAAAATCTGCCCCGAGCTCCTCGCACGCGGCTGTCACAGAGGATCCACCCCGAGCAAACGCCACCTAAGGAAGAGTTTAAAGTATAAACGGGTCCTGCCGTTCCGAGCCCAGGCTTTTAGGAAAACGCGAAGGCATCCAGCTGGCGCTCAGTCTCTGCTCCTGTCTGGGGGCCTGGGAGCCCCGCCCCTGCCCTCTGCCCCACGCTGGGCTCCCTGCCTCCTTGGGCCCCTCCAGGCTCCGCACAGACCGCCTCTGTGGTTCTCCAACTGGCTCCGCAGCCCAGCTCGCCTCTGCACTGGTCACGCTGTGCGCCCGCGGTGCCCTGATCACGTCCTGAGCAATCTCCAAAATACCTGCGCGCCCTGTCTGCCGCTCGCCCCTGTCCTGACTTCTCTCACTGCAGGTGACCGCATGGAGCACAGACCGCGATGGCCCCTCTCGGTGCTGCAGCCTTCTTGTTCAGAAAAGTGCTTGGCACAGAGCAGATGCTCAACAGATACTGACTGGGTGAGTGACTAATTGTCTATTCATGTCTATGTCCATTGGCTGATGCAGGTGTCACTCAAAAAGCATTTCCACATGCCAGGCACTACACCCTCCCTGAGGACACAACGGTGAACACGATAAGATAATCGGCGGGCTTTATTAGCTGACTGTACGTAATCGTGATGCATATTGTCTAATTGATTGGTTGTTGTTTGCACAATGAAATTTAGGGGGAAATTAGGAGGGAAAACAGATCATTAAGGGACCAGTGATTTCGCTACATCATCTCTGTATTTTTTTCTTAAGATTTTTTTTTTATTGATTTTAGAGAAGGAGGAAGGGAGAGGGGGAGAGAGAGAGAAACATCGATGTGAGAGTAACGCATCACTGGCTGCCTCCTGCATGTCCCCCCTACTGGGGATCAAGCCCACAACCTGGGCCGGGAATCAAACAGGCGACCTCTCCTGCCACCAGGACAGATGAGTCTGGGAAACAAAGCATCAGTCAAGACAGGAATGCTTAGTGAGTCCTTACACGAACCTGGCCGTGACTGAGAATTATTTCACACACCGACTGGAAATTCACAGTGAGGCTCCACCCTAAACAGGTTGGGACCTGGGGGGATCTCTACTGTTAAGCAGCGTCCCATGGGCGTCTGATGCATAGCCATGTTTTCATCAAGTGAGAGACTGACCCTCCCTGAGCAAGCAGGCCATACACTCGGATGCTCTGAATCGCACTTTCCTTACATTTGAAAGCAAAATGTTGTTTATCTCCCATCCTGTGTCCAAGGATAACATGGAGGAAGGCACGCGAACTGTCACAGCGTGTCTGAGCCACAGTGACTGTTCAATAAACTAATGGTGGCTATTTTCATACGAAAGCTGCTATTTAGACGGACTCTCGGGCGAGGAGGCTGGACTCGGTCTAAGTGACTTCCTTGTCTGACACGGCCATTGTTCCACCCTTCACGGTAAGTGATCACTCAACACAGATTTGGTTCTTAGTAACGTCAGCCTTTAAGCAGTGACAGAGCGACAGAGTGATGGGGGAGAACAACGTACGTGGCAGCACACTGGAAACGTGAACGTTCTTTTCAGAACTTGTGTGTTTCAGAAAGAGATTAGTAAAAATAACAGTAATTTTTGCTTATTAAAAAGGGAAGCATGCCGCCTGTCAGAATGGCTCCCATCAATAAATCAACCAGCAAAGCGCCGCGAGGGTGCGGAGGAAGGAGCTCGGTGCACCGCTGCTGGGATGCCGACTGGTGCCGCCGCTGCGGGACGCAGTACGGAGTCTCCTCAAAGGTTAAGGAGGGAACGGCCTTTTGTCCCAGCGGTTCTGGGGACTTACCCAAAGAGACCCGAAACAACAATTCAAGAGGGTATATGCACCCCGATGTTCCCTGCAATGTTATTGACAATATCCAAAGACTGGCAGTGCCCATCAGCAGGTGAGTGGATACAAGAGCTGTGGTACACTCACACAGTGGAATGCCATTGGGCCATGAGGAGGAGGACATCTTACCTTTTGCAACAGCATGGGTGGGCCTGGAGAGTGTGGTGCTGAGGGAAATAAGCCAGTCAGAGAAAGACAAGTACCACGTGACCTCACTTACATGTGGAATCTGATGAGCAAAACGAACTGACCAACAGAATAGAAACAGACTCATGGATACAGAGAGCAGACACACTGCTGTCAGGGGGTCGGGGGGTACAGGGCTGGGTGAAAAGAATGAAGGGATTAAGCAAAACAAAAAGCAAAAGACAAAAAATCTCTCAGACACAGACAACAGTGCGGTGATTACCGGAGGGAAGGGGGGAGGTGGGAGAGGGTACAGGCAAATGGGATGGAAGGAGACTTGACTTGGGGTGGCGAACACACAACACAACACACCGATGACGTGTTGTAGAACTGGACCCCTGAAAGCTAAATAATTTTATTGACCAACGTCACTCCAATAAATGCAATGAAAGAAATCAACCAATCTTGAAATTCTAAAAATAAAAAAGGAGGCAGTTCACATGAATACATCCAAGTAGAATAACTGTGTGCAAGCAATTATTAAAACTTTTTAAGTCAATAGTATTAACTTGGCAAAATGCATAGGGTGCCAAAGGAAGGGCAAAAAGTGAAAATAAAGGTATCTACTTTATAAAGTCCATGATATGGGACACAGGCCAAGGACAAGACCCCGAGGAGCGTGTCTGAAGGGCAAACAGCAACGGTGAGAGGACAGACAACTCATTGCTCTTCGTGACAATGTCAGTGTCCCTGTGCTTTCTGCAAGGTGACATACCGTTTCTAGAATCAAAACCATAAGGGCCCGGCCGGCGGGGCTCAGTGGCTGAGCCTCGACCTATGAACCAGGAGGTCACGGTTCGATTCCCTGTCAAAGCTCATGCCCGGGTTGTGGGCTCGATCCCCAGTGTGGGGCGTGCAGGAGGCAGCCCATCGATGACTCTTTCTCATCATTGATGTCTCTATCTCTCCCTTCCTCTGAAATTAATAAAAATATATTTTAAAAAACGTAGGTACTACAAGATTATTTTATAAGCAAATATAAAGGTCACAAATGCTAGTTTAAGACACTGAACTGGCCGGTGTAACTCAATTTTCCAGTCTCGTAAACATCGCCCTCGATAACATTTTCCTGTAACTCCATTTGAGAGTCCAGTTGGCTTTTATATAATACTAGAGGCCTGGTGCATGGATTCATGCACCGGTGGGGTCCCTCAGCCTGGCCTGCAGGGATCGGGCTGAAACCAGCAGTCCAACGCCACCTGCCACTCCTGCCTGCCGCTCCTGCTCATCCCGGCCCCACTGCACCTGCCACCGCTCAGTAGGCTCACTGCCGCTCCGCTGGGGTCTCTGGGGGCTGCAGCAGCCAGCTGTGAGCCATGCGTCTGGCGCCCGTCCATCAGCTGAGCGGTGCTCCTGCTGTGGGAGTGCACTGACCACCAGGGGGCAGCTCCTGCATTGAGTCTGTCCCCTGGTGGTCAGTGTGTGTCATAGCCACCAGTTGTTCGGTCGTTCAGTCATTCGGTGGTTCAATCGCTTAGGCTTTTACATATATAGATGTAGGAATACAATGGATGATCTAAAGGTGCATTACAAGCAGCCACACGTCTATAAGGAGCCTTACCTTTGCCTTGTCCCTCATGGAGCCTTTGCCAAGGATGGACATCTTGGTCAAGGTCTCTTCTTGTAAACGCTTCAGAGAATTGCCACGTGGGCCCAGAAGCTTCCCCACGAAGTTGAACTAGGAAAAACACAGAAACCACACTTGTAGCGCCCGTACCTGAAGGTAACGTCTCACTCTCGAATGCTAGGAAACACGGCGGTATGCTCCACATCATTGATTAATCACAAACAGGTCAGTCCCCGCTACGTGAATCACACTGGTTCCACACACCACAGGTAACAGGGCTAAACACGGTAAAATAAAATAACCATTGGTACGTTTCTCTATACCAATCATGCCCGTGATGGCTGTGTTTCACAACCTGTAAATGCAGTTAATTTCCTTGACAACAGGCACACACGTGCAACACCCACCATGGACAGCGCCGGGGTTAGGACACAGGTGAGGGAAAATGCCGCTACATGCTACATGTCCTGCAATGTCCCTCGACTGGTCATAGCATCTGGGCTCTTCGACCTGGCCAGCACTCAGCCTTGGCCAGTCAACCAATGGAGGCTGACTTCAACATGTGGTGGCTGACAGAAGCTTTGCCATAGATCCACCGATCTCTTCGACAACTAGCTATGGCAGTGGTTCTCAACCTTCCTAATGCTGCGACCCTTTAATACAGTTCCTCATGTTGTGGTGACCCGCAACCATAAAATTATTTTCGTTGCTACTTCATAACTGTAATTTTGCTGCTGTTATGAATCGTAATGTAAATACCTGTGTTTTCCGATGGTCTTAGGCGACCCTGCTAGCGGTTCTCAACCTGTGGGTTGCGACCCCTTTCACAGGGGTCACCTAAGACCATCGGAAAACACAGATATTTACATTACCATTCATATCAGTAGCAAAATTACAGTTATGAAGTAGCAACGAAAATAATTTTATGGTTGCGGGTCACCACAACATGAGGAACTGTATTAAAGGGTCGCGGCATTAGGAAGGTTGAGAACCATTGAGCTATGGGGATGTGGACAACTTATGCAGGCTGGATGCTTACGGTTGTTTATTTAACAAGCAGAGAAGTGAGTTACTGAAGGCCCTGGACTCTGAGGCGAGGCTACCCGGGTTTCAAAACCCGGCTTTGCCATTTGGCAGCTGAGGAACCCTGGGCCAGTTACCCAACCTCTGCACACCTCGGCTTCCTCACCTCTGCACACCTCGGCTTCCTCACCTCTGCACACCTGCTGTTCAACGGGACTGTCCTGAGGACTCAGCTGGTCCATATAAATAGACTAGAGGCCCGGTGCACGAAATTCATGCAAGGAGCTCGGCCCCCACAGCCGCAGCGGCTGCCTCTGCCTCAGCCCCCGCCACCACAGCTTTGTCCGGAAGGTTGTCCGGAAGGTCGTCCGGTCTAATTACCATATTACACTTTTATTATTATAGATTATTTAGAACAATGTTTGGCGCAAAATAGACAATAAGTATGTCTTGAGTGAAAGAATTATCATTAGGAATGTCACACAATGTTGAAGCCTCACTATAATGAAGGTAAACCATGAATACTTCTCACTCCCGCACAGAAAGGCAGCCTTCTTTACTACCCAGAGAGCACCTGTCTGTCCCCTGAGGCACGCTGGTTGGTGACAATCTCATGCCTTCACCACTCTGATGTCGGCCACCGTCCCGGGGCCGTGCCCCGGCCGCACCGCTGCTGTTTTTAAGAGAAAATTGTCCTCCATTTGCCTTGCTATGATAATTGAAGTCATTTTCCTGAAATGCCCACTTTAAGGAAAATCAAAGTACTTTTTCCTTGCTCACTTTTCATTTTATTGGTCTTCAACAAGACTCAAGTATCTATTTTTAACCTTTACATGCAACTTTTTATTTTTAAATGTTATGTAAATCACTTTTTAAACTGTATCAGTAACACAGAGTTGAAAATATCAGACAAAACTACAAGGTTGGGGGGATCAGTCTCTCGAGCCGGACACCCCTACCTGCTCCTCGTGCCCGATTTCCTCGGCTTTTACCTTCTTGGAATTTCTATTATTTGGATTCCGGAGCCCTGGGTTGGATCTCTAAGTTTCCTCTTTTTCCCCTCTTTCATCTTCTCTCTCTCTAGTTTTGGGGAGACTTCATTACACTAAGCTGCCACATCTATTATTCCTTCATTTCCACAATCAGATGTTAAACTACTGACAGCATTTTCTATGTGTGTTCTCTTCGTGTCCTTTAAAAAATGTCTATGGAAGCAAACGAGGTTCCTGTCTTTCGGAGAATCTGAATGGCCATGGCCCTCGCCCGTCCGAGTGTGTGACCTGGCCTCTTTCTCAGCACGGGCAGCCCTCGGCAGAGCGGCCCTCCTCTGCCCCGTCCTCAGCATGCAGCCCGCGGCTCTGAAATGCTGCCCGAAGCTTCCTCTCATGGCACCTGACAATGCTGTGCTGTGGCCGCCCAGGTTTCCATCAGAACCTACTCCAGCCCGGCCGGCGTGGCTTGGTGGTTGAGCGTCAGCCTAGGAACCAGGAGGTCACAGTTTGATTCCCAGTCAGGGCACATGCCCGGTTGCAGGCTCAATCCCCAATGTGGGGCATGCAGGAGGCAGCTGATCCATGATTCTCTCTCATCATCGATGTGTCTCTCTCTCTCCCTCTTCTCTCTGAAATCAATAATAATAATAATAATAATAATAATAATAATAATAATAATGTTTTTAAAAGCCTACTCCTATTTCGGTATCAACACTTCTTTCCTTCCGGGCCAGGCATCGGCCTGAAGAGGAATGAATAAAAATCACCCACCAGCCTGGCTGAGGTTGCTCAGTGATTGATCATTGACCTATGAACCAGGTGGTCACGGTTCAATTCCCGGTCTCCTAAGAGGAGGTATCACCTTGGTTGCCAGGATTCCAAGAACCCATCAGTGAGCACAGACACCCCTTTATTTATGCGTGGCGTAACCCCTATCTTCAGCGTGGCACCCCGCTCTGGTCCTCAGTGGCATCGCTCTGGGTCTCCTCTGGTTTGGCCTCTTCGGGAAGTCTTGCGCCTGGTGCTGGGTCAAGACGGGCAGACGCCGGGCCATCAGCACCAAGAGCCTCCGGAAACCGCACTTCTTCTCATACCACCTCCCCCCACGTCTTCTCCGTTCCACCCCGCAAGCCCCCTCCACAGGCACTGCGTCTCCAGCTCCGGGTCTCCGCGAGGTCTCCCCACACTGACCAGCTGTGTCTGGTGGACGTTCTCGCCCCACAGGCTCGGGGCTCTGGGCGGTCTCCCTGCATCACCATCGTCACCACCCCCCTCGCCGCCGCCGGAGCCTTCCTGGCGGCCTTTGCCTATTGGTGTGGTCTCACACGCACCTTCTTATCGTCACGGATCGGTGCCTTCTTAACCCATTCAGAGCCATGTTAGCGGGTTTCCAGGCTGGTGTAAAATTAAACTGGCGCGGCCAAGCAGCCATATTCACATTGCGTTAACCGTCACACATCCCCCATTAACAGCGAGGAGGAGACCCAACCATCTCCTTTGACTCTGAGAAGACGGAAGTCCACGGAGTGATACGACTTTTCAAAGTCACTTGATGGGACATAACAACACAGGGATCCATAGAAGAAGGAGAAGCCCTGGACACGGTTCCATGTCCCTGAAGGAGTCCCTCTCTCTGCTTAGCTCCTCTGAGTCTCTGTTCACAGAAAGTACATGAAGCAGCACCGTGACCATCAGAAGCCCTGCTGTGCCCGTCTTGGCTCCACCACGGACTGTGTATTAGCTCCATCTCCTCAGCAGGTTAACTTTCTAGAAGCTCTCTCCTCCTCCTCCACCACACAGGGGTCGCACTACCTCCTGTGGGTGCCCGTCGTGTGAATTAAACACCAACGTGAATAAAAATCACCCACCCGCCCGGCCAGCGTGGCTCAGTGGTTGAGCGGCCACCTATGAACCAGGAGGTCACAGTTGGATTCTCGGTCAGAGCACATACCCGGGTTGCAGGCTCCATCCCCAGTGTGGGGCATGCAGGAGGCAGCCGATGATCCATGATTCTCTCTCATTGATGTTTCTGTCTCTTCCTCCCTCTCCCTTCCTCTCTGAAATCAATAAAAATATATTCAAAACAAAGAAGGAAAGATCAAGTGCCGAGCCCTGAGCCCTGAGCAACAGGGATGTTGACGCAGTCCTCAGACCTGCCCATGGCTTCCTCCGAAGGACTCCTCTTCTGAGGTGAGACCTGGGATAACCCCGTTTACCCACAGCGAGGCCAGACACAGGCTCCCTGCTCTGCTCCCCAAAAGCCGGCTGGCCTGGTGGTCCCCACCGACGGCAGGAAGTGCTCCTCACCTGCCTTGATCAGACACTAGTCAAGGTTCCTCTTCAGGCAGGGTTGTTGTTGTATTTGGTCACTGGATGTGCAATCAGACGGTAAGAACTTACTACCTTTTTAAAAGATTTTAAAACATTGATCTTCAGAGAGAGAGGAAGGGAGAAGGAGAGAGAGAGAGGAAGAAACATCCACGTGAGAGCAAAACATTGATCGGCTGCCTCCTGCACGTCCCCTACCGGGGGACTGAGCCTGCAACCCGGGCCTGTGCCCTGAGCGGGAATCCCACTGGCAGCCTTTGGGTGCATGGGACGTCACCCAACCAACTGAGCCAGTTTAATACTAACTTTCGTTTTCATTAATGACTAGAGGCCAGGTTCGTGCACTGGTGGGTTCCCTCAGCCTGGCCTGCGGGGATCGGGCTGAAACCGGCTCTCCAACATCCCCTGAGGAGTCCCAGATTGCGAGAGGGGGCAGGCCAGGCGAAGGGACCCCACCGGTGCACCATCGGGGCCGGGGAGGGACTGCGGGAGTGCTTCAGGGCGTGCCCAGCCAGTCTCGCCCAGTCCTGCCCAATTGGCTGGACCCCAGCAGCAAGCTAAGCTACTGGTCAAAGCATCTGCCCCCTGGTGGTCAGTGTGCATCATAGCGACTGGTCAAATGGTCAAACGAATGGTCGGACACTTAGCATATTAGGCTTTTATAAGGTAGGATTTCATCGTGTGCATCGATGTGTACAGGTGAAAATGTTCCCATACCCACGACCACTGACTTTTCTTCAGGTGCTAATTATTCTATTACAAATATATACTACATTATAGGTGTTAGAGTTGCAAATAAAAAGTTTTTCCAATGGTTATGAAGACGGTGAATCAGCATACAGTAAGAAAGCTGAGTTTCACTGCACGCTGTGTACCGGCCAATTACCAGGTCCTTTGTTGGTGAGGCTGGTGTCCTGAACCCGCCGTGATGGATCTAAACCGTATTTGTGACCTGACCCTGCTCCTGGGGGAACAATTAGTGACGCTGTCATTTCATAAACAACGAGGCCTCCGGAACATGTCACCGTCTCCATTCAAATGTGTCCCCTAATTGGCTGCTCCCCGGAAGGCTGATTAGTCTGATGGAGGGCTGCCCGGCTGACCTCTCACTCCGCCCTGGAACTGAGCTCGCAGCCTCTGCCACCGCGGGCCAAGCACGGGGTCCTGCCAGGGCGCCCCAGCCCAGCACAGGGCAGGGCCGCCCACACAGCGACTCGAGCCAGGGGCCCCACCATTGTTCCGGAGCCACGGCCCCAACACCTGGCAGAGCGGCACTTACTAAATATTCAGTGAGTTCATTACAGGTTGGCAGTCTGCACGTGGGTCCCTGCTAACCTTCTGTCGGTCTGACTTTAACGCTGAAAGACTCCGATTCTGTAGCTGCACCCTAATGAAGGCTAGTTAGGAAAAGACAGCGGAGCAAAGCCACTAGTCCCTTCATTCTGTGTTTTTCCTCCTAATTTCCCTCCATTTCTGTGCAGCCAGCACAGAGACCCGGGGCGGGCAGCTCTGGGCGAGCCCGCTGCGGCGTCTGAAATCCGCCTGCGACCGAGGCGGGGTCACGTCTCTGTGTTTGGGCCACTGCGTGTATTTTCCACACGGATGTGCGTTCCCTCTCTCACCGGGGCCAAAGTGCGCCCCGAAACAGACCCCGTGCAGGGCTGCGAAGCGCGTGCTGGGCCCGTGCCTGCTCCGCGGGGTCCCACAGGCCCCCCCCTGCTTCCCTCCGGGCACCTCCTGCTCTCTCCCGTGGCACTTTCCAAATCAGATCTCAGCCCATTTCCCTCCGTGTTGGATTCCCGGGAAGAGGGCGTGTGCTTCACGCGAGTCTGAAACCTCCCCATCTCGCTCCCGTCTCCATTCTCAACGCACCGCCGCGCAGGGTCACGTGCAAAATGCACAGCTGTGCGGGGTCAGCCGAAGCAGCCGAGTCAACGCACAGGGTCCCGCCGATCGCTGCTCCACGGTGAGGAAGCCAGAACCCTGCCCTCACTATCAACATGGAAACCACGCTCTGGCACGAGAGGCCACGAATGGCAAAACGTTGAGCCCTCTGCCTACCCCGGCGCCCACGGGGGAGCCCTGCAGATCCCGGGTCCCGGGTGCACAGGGCAGCCGGCGTGAGCCCCCGCTCCCAGGGCAGCCTCGGCGTCTGCGTTATGGCTGCTTCCCACGGGGCCTGCTGTGCGGCAGCACCCCGTCCTGTGGTCTGAGTGGGGGTGGGGGCTTGGAGGCTCCTACTGTCCTGTGAGACTAAAAATTGTTTTAAAAGTATGTCTGTTGGAATTTAGATAAGACCCATTTATGCTGAAATCGGAGAGCATTTGTTGGAGACAGACACAGCGCAGTCCCTCCTGCTCACCGGGACAGAAATGCGCCCCACGTGTCATCACGGGTCTGCCCTGATGATCACACGCGTGCTTATGCTCCTTTCACATCCCCTATTTTTCTTGAGATGCACTTTATGATTTCACAGACAAGATCAAATCCTGGGATAAACCTCAGACTTGCTAAAAGTAATTCCCTTTGCTCCATTATGGCCCCTTTTCAGTGTCATTCTCTGCACCCCCCAACCTGCAGCCAACATAGGCATATCTCCTCCCCCCCCCCGCCAACCTAAACCCCAACCTGTAGCCAATGTAGGCATATGCCACCTCCTTTCCACGCAGCCCCACTGAATCAGGATCAGAAAACCAGGGACTGAGCAGTGGCACGTTATACTAGTATATGTACAAATACAAATACAAATACAAATACAAATACAAATACAAATATATATAAATATATCATAGAGGCCTGGTGCACAAAATTCGTGCACAGGTAGGGTCCCTAGGCCTGGCCAGTGATCAGGGCCAATCTGCAGGGCGACTGGAGGCCCTCGCTGGCACCCGCCTTGGCTGGCCCGGCGCTGCCCACTTGCTGGCCAGCCCCGCCTCCTGCTGCCACAGCCTGTCACCTCCCTCTGTGGGCCTGGTCCCTGCTGGCTGGGGGCAGTTCCTGTGTTAAGCGTCTGCCCCCTGGTGATCAGTGAGCATCATAGTGACCAGTTGTTCCACCAGTCGTTCCACCGTTTGGTTGATTTGCATATTAGGCTTTTATTATATAGGATATATATGTATATACACATATATACATATTCTTTTTAATTTATTTTAGAGATAAAGGGAGAAGGAGAGAGAAAGAAACATCCATGATGAGAGAGAATCATTGATCGGCTTCCTCCTGCATGCCCTCCACTTGGGATCCAGCCTGCAACCTGGGCATGTGCCCTGACCGGGAATTGAACCCTGACCTCCTGGTTCATAGGTTGCCGCTCAACCACTAAGCCATGCCGGCAGGGCCAGTGGCACATCTTAACGCCATCCTGAATGCTACAATCTACGACTCCCCATAATTAAATCGTCCCAGTCCAATAATGACTCTCCCCCCCATCGCCCCGCCTCTGCGTGTTCACAGCCTGGACTAAATTTAATTCCACCTGCAATTCTTTCCCCAGAAATAACCCTCCTCACACCCGTAACTCCCATGGAGTCCCTCCCCTCTCGTGTTAATTCCGTTTTACCTGAATGACTTAGTGACATTACCGCTTCTCCAGGAGGCGTGTGAATCCTGTGAGAGTAATTAGGACCCGCATTTGATTCATCATTTTTCCCACATAAGGAAGGGCTTCTCAATAAACAACTGGGGAACTAAAGTGGATTTTACCCCCAAATCAGATGGCACTAGTCAGCCTGGTTGTGATGGATTTTGTTTGCTGCAGACGTTATTGCAACACATTAAAACTTAATTTATTAAGTTTCCAACCACACATCTCTAAGATTATTGGCTGTGGTGGAAACTATTTGGTGTTGCTCCGTTAATAGTAATTTAACCTACCATCCACTTCTAAATGGTAAGCGGCCCAATTCTACGAGATACCCGCGACTCTGAACGTGAGTGGCGCGTGCAGTGACGCCTCCAGGAGACGACACGGGCGAGATTAATACCCACGGGGCACACGCGAGGAGCGGCCTGAACTAGCCCACCGCGTGTACCTTCTATCTCTGTTTGCTCACGGCTGGATTACATTCTTGAGGGTGGGGAGGGGTCGATGGCAAAACAAAGAAAACACATACATAACCACTTTGAAACGGTGAATCCAGAAAAGTGCAGGCTGGGAGTGTGGAGAGCAGAGAGGAGGAGCTGAAAATGAAGGCAGGAATGGGTCTGGAAGGAGGCTGTCAGGGTAGACAGAGTAGAGAAAGAGATGGATGATGATTCAGGAGCATAAATAACAAATATACACGCCATGGCATTTTAAGACTGGAGGGGAGGAGGTAAAGGAGCAGAAGCTAAGTTACAAAAAATAATAATAATAAGAGGCGCCCCGCCAGCGTGGCTCAGTGGTTGAGCATCAACCTATGAACCAGGAGGTCACGGTTCCATTCCCGGTCAGGGCACATGCCCAGGTTGCGGGCTTGATCCCCAGCAAGAAGGGGTGGGGGAGGGGGCAGGGGACCAATGATTCTCTCCCATTGTTGATGCTTCTCTCTCTCTTTCCCTCTCCCTTCCTCTCTGAAATCAATACAAAAATAAATTATAAAACACACACACACACACACACACACACACACACACACACACACACACACAAATGATGCGCGGTGGTTCCGGGCGCTGAGGTTCACAGCTATCTGTCACCCACAGAAATAACAAACCCGGGAGCGGCCCGGGCTCGCCAAGAAAAGCAGGTCGAGGCCACTGTGGCCACGTCACAGCTGGGACGGCTGCGCTCCCCACAGGGAGGGGTCCGCAGGTGGAGCCGCGCCCTACACAGTGGCCTCTGGACCTGCCTCCCTCCCCCGGTACCTATGTGACTGTGTGTCACGTGTCCCTCGTTTCATGTAACTATGTGTCAATGCCTGGTTTGGACAGAAGGCCACAGCTGGGTCCAGGGAGGTTATCCCAGGCGGCTGGGGTCCCGGGAGAGCGGGACACGGTTGTTCACACTTCCTGTCTGTGTCACTGCAGTCGCGCACTGCTCAGCAGACCGAGCTGGTGGTCCTCAGGGCCCAGAGCCAAAGCAATCAGCCCAGTGACCTTCCAGAGATCTAAGCCAGTAACAGGTCACAACATGGACACCCCGAGAAGCCCATCTGCTCCCCCCAATCATGGAACACCCGGAGAAGCCCACCTGCCCCCCCAATCATGGAACACCCGGAGAAGCCCACCTCCCCCCAATCATGGAACACCCGGAGAAGCCCACCTGCCCCCAATCATGGAACACCTGGAGAAGCCCACCTGCTCCCCCCAATCATTGAACACCCCGAGAAGCCCATCTGCTCCCCCCAATCATGGAACACCCGGAGAAGCCCACCTGCTCCCCCCAATCATGGAACACCCCGAGAAGCCCACCTTCCCCCCCAATCATGGAACACCCCGAGAAGCCCACCTGCCCCCAATCATGGAACACCCCGAGAAGCCCACCTGCCCCCAATCATGGAACACCCCGAGAAGCCCACCTGCTCCCCCCAATCATGGAACACCCCGAGAAGCCCACCTGCCCCCCAATCATGGAACACCCCGAGAAGCCCACCTGCCCCCCAATCATGAAACACCCGGAGAAGCCCACCTCCCCCCAATCATGGAACACCCGGAGAAGCCCACCTGCCCCCCCAATCATGGAACACCCGGAGAAGCCCACCTGCCCCCAATCATGGAACACCCAGAGAAGCCCACCTGCCCCCAATCATGGAACACCCGGAGAAGCCCACCTGCCCCCCCAATCATGGAACACCCGGAGAAGCCCACCTGCCCCCCCAATCATGGAACACCCGGAGAAGCCCACCTGCCCCCCCAATCATGGAACACCCGGAGAAGCCCACCTGCCCCCCCAATCATGGAACACCCGGAGAAGCCCACCTGCCCCCAATCATGGAACACCCGGAGAAGCCCACCTGCCCCCAATCATGGAACACCCGGAGAAGCCCACCTGCCCCCCCAATCATGGAACACCCGGAGAAGCCCACCTGCCCCCAATCATGGAACACCCCGAGAAGCCCACCTGCCCATCCTCTAAAACAGCTCAAATACCACTTCTCCACCTCACAGTGCCCGTGGCCAACACTGCCCCGCACTCTGCTCCCTAATCACTTTATTCATAAACCCTGTAACAGCGATGGGAAACCTTTTGAGCTTGGTGTGTCAAACTTCGCCAAAAAACTGAGCATAACTCGGGCAGTGTGTCACTTTGAGGAAAAAACATTATTTCGCAAATGTTTCATCCTCAGGAGCAGCAAATGTTTCATCCTCGGCATGCGGCCGCCTCAGTGGCCGCGTGTCATCAGAAATGGCTACGCGTGTCAGTGCTGACACGCGTGTCATAGGTTCGCCATCACTGCTCTATAAGCATCTGCACATCTTATTGAAATGAACCTGTTGCACCAAATAAAACGGCCCGTAATTTCTCAAGTGGCCTCTGCCCTCCAGAGTGCTCCCGTCGTGACCAGGTCGGCCCCACGCCGTCTGACCCTGGCCCCCGCCCAGCCAGCGCCTGGGGCCAGTGTCAGCAGGATCCCCCTCCTGTCCCCCCGGAGCACCTAACCTTGAGCCTCTCCCGCTGTGCTGAGAGCATCAGCTTACTCCTCGGCAGGCCCCACCACACCGAGAGCTTCTTATGGAAAAACTTGCCTCCATCGCATCTGTTTGCCCGGCACAAGGCCTGGCTCAGAGAAACCCCTCAACGGATGTGCGGCGCGTAAGCGGACGGACGGGCTCCCGGATGGATGAACCAGGGGATGAAGAGAGGGGAGCGCTCCTGGCCCACAGGCTCTGCGGGACCTCAGCCAGGGCTCCTGCTCCCACGCTGACGTGGCCCTGACCTCAGCTCCGTCACCTCTAGTCCCTGCTCAGCACCCAGGGGAGGGCTGATCCCGGGGAAACCAGGAAGAGGTCTCTCCAGCTTAACATCTTCAAAAACAACCGCCCTGAAACAGCGCTTCCCCCGAGTGTCAGGCCTGACACGCTCAGACATACCACTCGGGAGAGTGCGTGTGCTTCAGGTCTGAGCACTCAGACTGCCGTTCAATGGGGTGCAGTTGCACGAGTGCTGACAGTAGCTCAGGAAGAGAAGAGAAAGGGCCCTCGCCGGTGTGGCTCAGTGGACAGAGCATCGGCCTGTGGACTGAAGGGTCCCGGGTTCAATTCCGGCCAGGGGCATGTACCTCGGTGGCAGACTCCTCCCCGACCCGGGCCCTGGTGGAGGCTCGTGCAGGAGGCAACCAATCGATGTTTCTCTCACATCGATGTTTCTCTCTGTCTTTCCCTCTCTCTTCCACTCTCTCTAAAATTCAATGGAAAAATATCCTCGGGTGAGGATTAAAACACAAAGAGAAAGCATTCCATGAATGGAAGATCATCTCAGTAGATGGGAGTTTCACACACAGCATTTCTCTCTCGCCCCCGAAGCTGAAAGTTATAGGGTCAGCATCGAGTCCACATCAAGCCGCCCTGTGCCCACTGCCGGGCCAGAGGGCCATGCACCGCCCCCTCCCCCGCCCCCCCGCCTCTCCCAGCCCTGTCTGTTACCTGGCACCAGCAGGAACGTCTTTTAGAACTGGTGGGAGTGCACCATTAGCCTTTACACCGGCTGGCGGCCTGAGCCCTACATGCTCAATCATGCTAAGCAGAGATGCCTCCTTCCGCATCCTGAAAGCAGGGGTTTCTCAGCAGCCTGCTTCTAACATCATAAATACCTGCCATGGACGCTGCTCTCCGTTACACACGGAAATGACCATCTGTCTTCCCCTGCTTGCATCAAAGCTGACGTTGCAAAGCGATGTTGGGGATTTTATTTCATATCCTTTACTTCATGCACTTACTCATACGCAACGGAGTATTAATTATAGATTCATCATCTACTGGGATACGCACTATGTGCTCACTCACACACAACAGAGTATTAATTATAGATTAAGCGTCTACTAGGCTATGCACTCTGTCCTCACTCATACACAGCAGCGTATTCATTGTAGACTGATTAGCTACTAGGCTCTGAACTATCTGGAGACGGGCAGCGATATGATTGTCTATGTACCGCACATCAAGCATACAGAGGGCTGTTGAGTATGGTTATCATTTTATGAAGGTTTCCAGGAGCCATACTTCAGGTCGTAATGACTCAATGAGAGGGTCCCAACAAAGTTTGCTGAAAAGGCTCTGTACGTATGACCGAACTCCTAGCAGGCTGAATGTCTATAGAGATAGTAACTATGAACTCTTAAGCTCCAAACAAATTATAAAAACCAACTATCGGAAGCCCGAGGAGACTGGTCAGAAACAAGAAAATTCTGGAAGAGAGTCAGACTTGGGAGAAGGGAATGGCCTGGGCGAATTTACAGATTTTAGAACGTTTAGCCTCAATAGCAGAGTTTCAGGCAACTACAGCGTTGAAATGTCAGAGAGGAATACTAGAAAAGACAAGAGTCAGAGCTGAGGAGCCCCCAGTTTCATGGATAAAATCCAATAATATATAAAAGGATAAAATGTCATTACCAGGTAAGGTTTAACCTAGGAATGCAAAGTTGGTTTAATTTAAATAAATCAATCAATAAGATTCACCATGTGAAAAATCCAAGGGAGTAACATCCTGTGTTCATTTCAATAGATTCAGAAATGGCATTCAATAACATTCACCACTTCATCAGGATCAAACCCCTCAGCAAAACTGAAGTACAAGGAACTTCCTCTACCTCATAAAGGTCATCTAATAAAAACCTACGGCTATTACCAGTCTTAATGGTAAAATACTGAATGTTTCCTACATTGATTGGGATAAGGGAAGAATGCCTAATCTTCCCACTTGTATTCAAATATTATACTAGCGATACTAACCAATGCAATAAAGCAAGCTAAATACATAAAGAGCACACAAATTGGAAAAAAAGAAGTAATCTGTTTATACAGATGATATAATTTATGTACATAGCATATCCTAAAGAATTACAAAGCAACTTACTAGAACTAACAAGTGAGTTTAGCAAGGTAGCAGCACACAAGGTTAATATATAAAATTTTAATTAGAAGAAAAGAATTTTAAATATTCATTTTACAAGTGTCAAAACATAAAACTTTAGGAACAAGTTTAACAAAAGACAATCCCTTTATCCTGACAAGTATAAAATGCTGTTGATAGAAAATAAAAACCTAAATAAATGGAAAGATATACCATGATCAAGGAAGGGCAGTCTCAGTATTTTTAAGACGTCAAATCTCCCTAACCTGATCAACAGATTCAATGCAAATCCCTAAAGAATGTTTAGGGACAATTCATACAATACTTATTTAACTTATATAAAATTGCAAAGGATCTATATCCAAGAAATCCTGACAAGGAAGGACAAAGTTGAAGGGACTAAGTTATCTAACTTGATGTCTTACTATAGAAAACTACCATAATGAAGACAGTAGGGTAGTAGCATTAGGATCCGTAAGGAGAAAGTGTAAAAACAGACCCTCACTTTCACAGTCAACTGATTTTCATCAGAGGTGCACAATCAGTGGGAAGGAAACATCTTCCAACAAATGGTACTGAAAAACTGAATATCGGTATGAAGAAAAAATGAATTTTGACCCTCTATCTCACACCATCCACAAAAATTAATTTCAGATGCATCGTAGACAAAAGTAAAAGCTACAATGAAATACAGGAGACTGTCTTTATATTTAACAAAGAACTTTAAAATTTCCTTGAGCTTGGCAAAGATTTCTTAATTGGTAAAAGGTAACAATCAGAAAAGAAAATCCTGATACATCAGACGTCATCAAAATCGAAAACATCTGCTTATCACAAGACTCCATGGAGAAAATAGTAGACGAGTCACAGGCTGGTCCAAGTATTCACAAATCACATGTCTAACAAATATGTGTCCAGGATCTATAAAAGCTCCTACAATTCAATGATAAGAAGGCATCCATCCCATTTAGAAATAGGCCAAAACTCTAAAAAGACACTTCACAACAGGAGATAAATGAACAGCCAATACATACATGGAAAAGCACGCAAAACCGTTACTCATCAGGAAAATGCAAATTACCACCACAAGGAATGCCACTATGTAATACACCAGCAGACTGGCTGAAATGGGAGCGGTTGGTAACATCAAAAGTTGGCGGAGACCTGGAGCAATCACCATTGTGTGCACTGTCCCTGGAAATGTCACACGGTACAGACAGCCACTTTGGGGTGGGGGGAAGATAACCATAACGTGTGTGACTTAGAACTCCAGGGGCCGGGAGTTCTCAGCAGCTCTGTTGGGGAGTGGGGGGAGGGGAGTGTATGGCAATTTCTTGTAAAACTAAATGCACAGCAATTAAATGCCTAAGCATTTACTCAACATAAAGGAAAACACATGGTCACAACGTGATCTGTATGAAAACGTGTGTGCAATTTGGTTTATCATAAGCCGCACTGAAAACTGCCCAGGCAAATGGACAACTTGTAGTGTACTCAGGTAACGGATTATCATTCAGCAATCTAAAGAAACCCACCACCGAGATCTACAAAAGTGTGCAGGAAACGTGTACATGGACTCACCAAAGAGAGAAAAACAAGTAAAAATAGTACCAATTCGGGCCAAATCTAAGACCAAGATTTTTAGATACAAACTTGAAAGCACCTGATGGCACAAAATAACACTTGCGCAATGAATGAAAAACAAAACCTTTCCTATGGAACGGGTAACTAGAATAAATAGTATTTTGAACATTTATGTGCTGTACCCCCTAATTTCATTCTTAATCCAACCCTCCTCTTACAAATCAAGAAACTAAAGTAGAGCGAAGTTAAATGAGCTGTCCGTCACATCGAAGTGTGCCCCGTTAAGCGTACTTCTAGGGCTCCACACCTCAGACAGTAACGACAGGGTCACTACGGTTTTGACTGCGTGTAACAGTCGGTGTGCGTTGGGGGCGGGGGGGGGGGCTGTGCTAAGGGAACGCCCCCTCGGGAAAATATCAAACACCACAGAAACGTGTACATGGACTGGGAGGAAGCTCACTGCAGCGGGCCTGTCTTACCTTAGGGAACTGTTTTACGGGAATTAACACTTTCTGTCCCAGCTTCATGTTCTTATTAATCACCACATCAATGTACTTCTCTTCGTCCTTTCCTTCTCCTTTTTGAAACTTTTCTATTTCTGTGGAGGAAAAAAGATAACCATGAAGCGTGTGACGTGGAACGCCGGGGGCCGGGAGTTCTCGGCAGCTCTGTGGCGGCAAATGCAGAAACGCGGGCTACCAGATGGCTCCATCTCATCAATGGTTCACCGCCGGGACCGTGGGAAAAATGCGCAGGCCACGGCCCTACGGAGCAGACCTCAACTGCCCGTGCTAATGGAAGCTCACAGACGGACAGGGGCATCAGAAGAGGTTCCCTGGGACCTTCTGGAACCCGAGAGCAAGGCCGAGCCAACAGCAGCGAGGAGCCAGGAAGGATTCTCGGGGCCGGGTTACCGAGTGCTGACAGCCCTGGTCGGGCATGGGCACCCTGCCCGGCTCGCCCAGGCTCCTCCCCTCAAGCTCGGATTCTTCAGGTGCCTTTCCAAGTCCCAGAAAATCCCTGTCAGTTGCCCGCCCCAAGCAAATCTTCCCTCCTCACCAGGGACAAGATCAACGACAGGCCCCGTCTTTGCTAACGCTCTTCTCTCTACCTGGGATGTTCATCTGCTGCATGACTTCAGTTCCACACATACCAGTATCTCCTTCAAGATCCAGCCCTGTCAGCGGCCACTCTTCACGCACCTCCGGCCCTTTCCTCAGGGGGCAGCAGGAGTGGGAGAATCGCTCCCTCCCGCCCTGACACTCACAAAGCACCTCACACACAGCTGCACTGGAGCTCTCTGCTGCAGACAGTGTGTCCCCCCCCACCCCCAACCCCCAAATTCATATACAGAGATCCTAACCCTCCACCCCCGAATTTGACGGGATTTGGAGGTGGGGCCTTTGGGAGGTGATAGGTCATGAGGGTGGAGCCCTCATGAATGAAATTAGTGCCCTTACAAAACAGACCCCCTGCGAGGACACAGCCAGAAAACTGCCATCTATGAACCTGGACGGGCCCTCACCTGACACCACACCTGCAGGTGTGTTCACCTAGGACTCGCAGCCTCCAGATCCGTGAGAAATAGCTTTCGGCTGTCTGCAGGCCAACCAGTTTACGGTAGTCTGTTACAGGAGCCTTCGCTGACTAAGATGCTCTCCCAGCGGAACCCACATTTCTCTCAGGTAGCATGTGTTTCTTCGTGCAACAAACATCCCCCGCTAAGCACCTGCCATGTGCACGCTCCAGATCTTGGAAAACGTCAGTACAGTTTCCTCGAGTTACTGCATATAGCATTGGGCTGTGCAAGGAGCACACACGTAGGTGCTTGGATGACTGGTGAATGGATGTGCACATGGGCCGATTCCTCCACAGACTGACCACACAAGGTACCCAGGCTCCGAGGAAAACAGTGACGAAATACAAGGGAGTCACTACGGTCGAGCTGCTCAATTACTAAAACCAAGCACGCCGAGGCGCGGGGAGATGACCCTGCCCTGGTTTTAACCAGCCTGAGAGCTGCGGCTTGGGAGCTAGAGTTATGCCTGTAGATATAATACGCATGTACATATACACACACACACTGCGTGGCCAGATTATTATGACCCCCCATCAGTACTTCGTTGGGCCACCTTTTGCCTTCAACACTGCGGCGATTCTTCTTGGCATGGACTCCACGAGATGCTGAAAGGTGATGCGAGGAATCTGACACCATGCCTGATGGATAGCACTGTCCGGTTCTGTGAGATGTGATGGTTGTGGAACCAGCTGCCTGATGGCTCTTTTAACTTCGTCCCACAAACGCTCAATTGGATTGAGATCTGGTGATGGTGGGGGCCACCTAAGCAAGGTGAAGTCTCCCTCATGTTCTTAAAACCACTTCTGCACAATACGAGCACCGTGGCATGGCGCATTGTCTTGTTGGAAGAAGCCATCTCCATTGGGATACGCCATCAACATGACAGGATGAACTTGATCAGCAACGATACTTAGGTATGTTGTGCTACTCAGACGTTGTTCCACACGAATTAAAGGGCCCAAATCATACCAGGAAAACATGCCCCAAACCATAACACTGCCCCCACCAGCTTGAGGGCTTGTACTCATGCATGTGGGGTACATGCTTTCATGCTGTTTCCGTGAAATTCTCACTCTGCCACCTGCATGATGCAACTGGAAACGTGATTCATCGGATCACATGACTTTTTTCCAATGCTCGATTGTCCAATCCTTGTGTTCCTGTGCGAACTGGAGACGTTTTATCTTGGTAACGGCAGACAGCAAAGGTGTTCGAACAGGCCTTTGGCTTCCATATCCCATACGATGCAGTGTACGGCTAATCTGCCTACAAACGTCAGGTGGCCATAATAATCTGGCCACTCAGTGTAGTCATGTATAGACATATGTATCTACATATAAACATCCATGTAAATCCTATAGATAAACGTCTGATTATCCCCCAAAGGACTCAGGAAAGACTGTTCACACCTCCAGACCCCTTGACAGTCATCACGCAGATCGCCGGGCATCTGTAAGACTGTCATCTCGGACCAATCCACAAGCTAAGAGTGCAGGACCGAATCTCAGGCATGTACGTTTTGCTATAAAAACTCTTAGCTTTCCTTTCTTCTTTGGAGCACTCCAAACTTCTTGGAGTTGTGTTTCTGATTTGCAAACCCTAAAACCCTTGAATAAATATCATTAACTTCTAGCCAGAGCCTCCTGATTCATTTCCTCTTGGTGGACAGTTCAAAGAAGGGGACCGTTAAGTAGTGAGAAGGTACCACGGATGGCATCCGTTGTACAAAGGGGTGCAGATATTTATCTGTTTTGCTTGTGGAGCTGGGAATATTTAAGAACTCGATGTCACATTCCTGACACAATTCAATCCTCCCGGGCGATGACAAACAGGAAGTTCAGAAAGGTTACTTTGCTGTAATAAATGGCAAAGGTGGCATTTGTACCCAGGAGGATCTGACTGTAATACAGCATGCCGCTACAGTCTTCCCCCACCATTATTCATCATGTCCTGTCGGACAGGAAATACGATTTTCATGGCACCTTAGGGCGAGTGGGAAACACGTGTGAAGCTGGAGGCTTCCGTCACCACTGACGGGCCCGGGGGAACCTCGATGTCCTTCTCTTAGTAACTTCCCACCCCCGGACCCCTCACTCTGCTCATCAGCTGTGCACCACGCCTGTCCCTGCGGTATCAGGACTGAGCCTGCTCTCTCCCCCTCCAGTGGGAGTGCTGAACAAAGCCTTCCTTCCCATTTTACAAGTGTCAGGATCCTTGTTTCCTTCACAACGCAGAGTAGAAGCTCTATGACAGGTGGGATGTAATAAAATATATCTACCGTATTTTCCAGCGTGTAAGACGACTTTTTAACCCAGGAAAATCTTATACGCCCAGTCGTCTTATACGCCGGAAAATGCGGTATTTAGTCTTTGAGGCCAGTCCCCGGCACAGAGCTCCTACAACCCTTGGGATTTCCTGGCCTCCTGTTCCTCACAGCAAGCCCCGACAGGCACCCCTGAGCTCAGGTAAGGAGGGGAGCCCTGGAGGAAGGGGGTCTGGTTGCCAGAAAAGCCAGCCGGTGACTAGAAGGCTGAACCTTCAGCACCTGGGGAGGAGAAGCAAAGCTAGACGCTGAGGTCAATCCTCGGTGGACCCGGATGCAGGCAGGCATGCCCACGTGGAGGAAACTCCATAAAAACCCTTAAAGACCAGCGTGGGGAAGCTTCTGGAAATACCTTTAGCATAGTTAGAAGAGTCAACAAAATTGGGTACACTGAAACTTCCTAGGAAAAAAGAAAGAAACTTTAATGTACGTACGCTTGTCAAAATAGATTTCGCTACCTCTTTTCAAATAACAAAGCACTTTATGATTTTGGAGAACTTGGAACATATGCACAGTTTAACGTTCAATTCCACAATCGGATCGCAAAATGTTACTCCTCGCATCAGCTGACATTTAACCTTTGAAGTAACATGTAAAGTCATAAAGGCAAGGTTAAAAAATAAGGGGGAAAATATGTATTTTACCATAGATTACATTAAAGTTTGAGATATGCCTGTGATTTTAAAGAGGAAAATGAAAATGAAAAGAAAATATATATTTTAAAAAAAAACTTATTTCCTTTCTTGATAGTCAACTTTGCAAATCAGACCTTACTAAATAAAATACCTTGTTACCTTAAGGAAGTTTTGGACATGTGGAAATATACATTTCACTGCTGGTGACCCCTCCCAGGGTGGGTGGAGGGAGGGGTCCCAGTCCTGAGCACCCCCACCAGCCTCCTGCTGTGTCCCCCCAGGGTGGGTAGAGGGAGGGGGGTGCCCCAGTCCTGCGCACCCACCGGCCTCCTGCTGGTGACTCCCCAGATTGGGTGGAGGGAGGGGGGTACCCCAGTCCTGCGTACCCACCGGCCTCCTGCTGGTGACCCCCCAGGGTGGGTGGAGGGAGGGGGTGCCCAGTCCTGCGCACCCACCGGCCTCCTGCTGGTGACCCCCCAGGGTGGGTGGAGGGAGGGGGTGCCCAGTCCTGCGCACCCACCGGCCTCCTGCTGCTGACCTCTAAGGGCAGGTGGAGGGAGGGGGTGCCCAGTCCTGCGCACCCACCGGCCTCCTGCTGGTGACCTCCCCTGGGTGGGTGGAGAGAGGGGGTGCCCCAGTCCTGCGCACCCACCGGCCTCCTGCTGGTGACCCCCCAGGGTGGGTGGAGGGAGGGGGTGCCCAGTCCTGCGCACCCACCGGCCTCCTGCTGGTGACCCCCCAGGGTGGGTGGAGGGAGGGGGTGCCCCAGTCCTGCGCACCCACCGACCTCCTGGCTCAGAGCAGGGAGACGGGGGAAGAGGACCCGGGAGAACTGCATCAGCCGCCCGTCCGGCCTTTGGTGGAGGGAGGGTTCTCCAGAAAGAGGTCTGACGCCTCTTTCCATCCAAGAGTCCCATGTGAGGGGCCACGTGGATACCACACAGCGAAGTACAGCAGGAACGGAAGCGGGGCCAGAGCCCCCGACGGCGCCGGTAGTGATCAGGTAATTACTATGGCGACTGTGCTGACGCCGATTCACCAAGCGGAGGGCTGTGTGCCTGACCTAAAGCCTCTCTCGCGTCTCATCCATCGATGATCGATCACCCGCGCCCCCCCATGCTCCCCGCTTTGCGAAAACTGCCCCTGAAGATCAATTGGGAGAAACTTGCCGAAGATTAGACAGCTTGTAATTAGTCGGACGCAGAACGAAATGAGGAGCCCCGGGAGAGTGAGAACACCTCCTCGCTCTACACCCCGAAACCTGTTCCAAAGTCACACGCAGCCCCGCCGGAGGACTCAACTGACCCCAGACGAGAGAGAGGGTGCTGGCAGCCATCTAAACTCTGTTTGACAGATTACTAGCATGTTCCCGGGGCGGCTGGTCGGAAAGGACGTTTCTTAACCTCCACCATGACAGATGCATTCGCTAAGGAATTGTTTTATCTAAGCAATCCAAACCTAACTGAACGCCTATTAGATTCAGCCGGAGCTGAAGGCACTAAAACCTGCCCAGACTAGACTGAGGAACACAGCTCATGGCCGCACAAATGCCCTTCCATGAACAGGAAAACATGGCAGAGGAGACATGCGTGTCAGTGTGTAATAAGGACCCATCAGCTCATCGTAAACACACATGCATATACCATCCAGGGAGCAGGTCTGACTATTAAGGATGCCCAGAAGTGAACTTGGGTTTTTTTAAATATATTTTTATTGATTTCAGAGAGGAAGGGAGAGGGAGAGAGAGATCGAAACATCAATGATGAAAGAGAATCACTGATAGGCTGCCTCCTGCACGCCCCCTACTGGGGATTGAACCCACAACCTGGGCATGTGCCCTGACCATGAATCATTGAACCGTGACCTCTTGGTTCCTAAGGTTGATGCTCAACCACTAGGATTATTCCTAATATAACTCAACACATTGGTCACATGAAGATTCGGCAAACCCACAGATTAAATCAAGAAAATAGAGCATTAGGTTAATTCAGGTTAAGAATGACTTAAGCCAGTAACTATTGGGAGTAGGGATGAGAATAACAATCAAAGATTGGAAAAAGAAAAATCGAATTTTTAGTTGTAGCTGCCCAAGGGTTCAACCACATTTCTCACTTTTAATTGCGAACATCGTTAAGCATCCAGCAAAAGACCAGCTATCTTCAACTATTATCAGGCTCCGGAGGTCACCAATTAGAACCCTGCAAGGATTCGAATTAAGAAAAGTTTTGTGATTAGGTGAAGTAATGATCCAAGGGAGAGATTAGTCCTGTTCGGGCTGCGCTCATTATAAAACCCATTTCCTGCGTGTGGCGCTCCGGAGTCTCCCGTGTACCCTGCCGACGGGACACCAGCTCACTTCGAGGCAGCTCGAGGGCTGTGCCGACAAGGTCCTACCACAGCCATGTGACATACGCGCTTGGCTCTCCTGAGACGCCGAGTGAGTATTTGCTGTTGATTAGACAGACAGACAACAGCACAGACTTGAAGGGTGTGAGACATTCCCAATGAACCCAAGGGTGTAACTGTGCCACGGCTTTTCATTTCCAGCTCACCGCCATCACCACAGTCATTCCTTATTCACATACAGAGCGTCAGGGTAATCGGGGGGAGATGATCTTTAAGATAATAAGCCACAGTGTTCATCTGATGATGATCAACAGGGGCACTTTTATGAAAAGAATTCCAAAAAGCAAAGAGCCTGACCACGGATTGCAGCGAGGTCCCAGAGAACACGCCTACTCCGCACACCTATCCACAGCCCCGGCCCGTGTGGCTCGGTTGGTTGGACGCCGTCCCGTGCACGGAGAGGCCGCTGGTTAATTCCCAGTGAGGGCACAGGCCCGGGCTGCCAGGTCAACCCCCAGTGGGGGGCGTGCAGGAGGCAGCCAATGGATGATTCTCTCTCATCACTGATGTTTCTCTCTCTCTCTCTCGCTCCCTCTCCCTTCCTTTCTCACTAAAAGTCAACAAAAACGTATTTTAAAGATAAATAAATAATAAAAGGCCTGTCAACAAAACCATAAAAGACATGCTAGAATAATAAACATGGCCAGAAAAATGCAGCTTCATGATAATAGTACAAAAACGTACCAGAGCCCTGACTGGTTTGGCTCAGTGGATAGAGCGTCGGTCTGCAGACTCAAGGGTCCCAGGTTCGATTCCGGTCAAGGGCATGTACCTTGGTTGCGGGCACATCCCCAGTAGGGGGTGTGCAGGAGGCAGCTGATCGATGTTTCTCTCTCATCGATGTTTCTAACTCTCTATCCCTCTTCCTTCCTCTCTGTAAAAAATCAATAAAATATATATTTTTTAAAAAAAACAAAAAACGTACCAGATGCCCCCAAAGTACCAGTATTTCCCTTATAACTCAATATCCTAAGCTACCTGAAAATTGCCAAAGAGGCATAAAAACACTGTGTTTCAACACAAAACACAACTGCAACAGAAACACCGTGTTGTCCCTCAGATCTAGCCACCCTAGAAAGTTTAAGACCGTGGTCGGCAAACTGCGGCTCTTTGGCCCCTTGAGTGTGGCTCTTCCACAAAATACCACGGCCTGGGCGAGTCTATGTTGAAGAAGTGGCGTTAGAAGAAGTTTAAGTTTAAAAAATGTGGCTCTCAAAAGAAATTTCAATCGTTGTCCTGTTGATATTTGGCTCTGTTGACTAATGAGTTTGCCGACCACTGGTTTAAGACAATGACAGGATGCCATTTGCACTGAATTCAATAGTCACAGCTTCTGAGGACACATCCAGCCACTGAACGCGGCACACGGCCTGTGCCCACTGACAGCAGCAGGAGCTCTGTGGACCCGCTCATGCTCCACCGCGTTTCCTAGGTCGCTTCTCCTTACGAGTCTGACCCTCTCCCGGGGCCATGCCCAGTGGGTTTTCTTAGAGGGATCTGCCAGGTGAGGTGCCGATCTTCCCATTCCGGACCACGCTGTGCATGGGAATCATCCAGGATCTTAGGAGAAGTGACTACACGGAAGCCAGTCGATAGCATTTGCCTCTTTACATCTTGTCGTTCGACCACGATGCATTCAGTTAGCAACGACACACACCAGTGGGTTCCAAGTGTCACAGCGACTGACGGCTGATGGCTCTGTTTTGAGGCTGACGACACAGGTTACTATTACTTTACGGAACTGCCCCACACAGGCAAACGAGACAGAACTAAAGGGTAAGTGAGAGCGTTCCTTTGGCTAAAACTTTGACTACAACTAACAATGCGTATCTTAGGTTGATGCCTGACTCCCTTCTGTTCTCTTGGCTCAAACACAGGAGGCTGCCCTGGCCAGTGTGGCTCAGTGGGTTGGGCACTGTCCTGTGCACCGAGAGTTCACCCATTCAGTTCCCGGTCAGGGCACATGCCCGGGTGGTGGGCTCGATCCCCAGTAGGTGACATGCAAGAGGCAGCTGATCGATGTTTCTCTCTCTCTCCTTCTCCCTTCTTCTCTTTAAAATCAATTAAGAACATACTTAAAAAAAACAAAGAGGTAGAATAGTTTGTTGACCAATTTTAGGAACGAGTAACAAACTAGGATGAGAACACTAAGACTAGGAATCCAGGGACGTGTCCGGAGACCAGTTTCAAATATTTACCGACTGTTATAGCAACAATGGTGGTTCCCCCCACTCCATCCCCCCCCCACCCAAGGGCCACAGCACAAACAGGTGCACCGCAGACCTGAAGAATTACTACTTCATGGGAGTGTGCGGGTGCACGACTGGGGGGAATTGTCCAAAAAGGCTCTGAGAGGGAGGAAATAATGGGGAAAGGTTGCAAAGCACGAAGAGAAGCGGCTGAAATGACTGAAAGCGCTCGCCCTAAAGGGTAAGTAATTCAGGAGAAAGCAGGACGTCCACACAAACACGTCTGCGTGCCTCACACAGGAGGGACCGCCGCTGACTCCGTCGGGGAAAGGCCGGCGGCGGAGCCCGCAGGAAAGGGGGCTCCCACCCCCTGAGAGACGCAGATCCTGGCCCCGCGTTTCCCAGGGAGGACCTGGCGGCCTGGAGACGGAGGCTCCTGCGGAGAGCCCGCCCAGCCCGGCCGCAGGCTCCGGGGGAGATGTCACAGACAGCTCTTCCACCCACAACACGGAGCGGTTCGGCCCCACTTCCCCGGACCCAGCTCTGCACCAGGAATGCCACATGCACTCAACATGGTTACTGAGCCCTGGTGCGTGTGGCGCAGCTGCTTGAGCATCCGTCCCCAGGAGGGGGCGAGCAGGAGGCAGCCAACCCATGTTTCTCTCTCTTTCTCCTTCCCTCTCTCTCTCTCTCAAACCAGTAAAAACATTTAAAACATACACCCATTTCCATTTGTTGAGTGACTATTCCAGGACGTTGCTCATGGAACCGCACAGCAGGACCTGATGAACGTCGAGGATACCGGGGTTTGCGTGACGCAGCATGGAAGCCACCTCGCCCGCTGCCACAAGCAGCCAGGGGGCGGCAGGTGCTGAGCGGCTGTCCCTCAGCTCCAGGGGGCGCACCGGGCCTGCTCCGGGTGCTGGCGGGGACTCTGCACGCCGTTTCTCCTAGGCCGGAGGTTCCCGATAGAGCCGGGCGGGGGAGGGGGTAGGAGGAGCTCTGAGGCGTGGGGTGCTGCTGGGTGGCCATTAGCAGAGGTCTGAACCCCGCAGCTATGCCCTGACACCCGCATGGGTTATCAGAGCCACGTTTCTGATTTCCCCGTGAAAAGCGCAGGACGGACGACACTACAGCCCGGGCCCTCGAGAGGCACAGCCGTCGGCAGCTGCTTGGAGCAGGGCAGCCCCCATGCCTGGGAATACACGCGGCCCCACACGTTAGCCAGAGGGAGCGTGTCATCATCTTGCAAACAGGTGCTATTCCAGGGACTAATTCCGTGTACACGCGGCGTTGTGAGCGCCAGGAGGAGGAGAGGGACACGTCACATGGCTGATTACGCCGCTGCCAGAGAAAAGGTGGCACACGGGTCCCACGCAAATGCCTGGCCAGCCGAGCCCTCCCGATGCGGTGGCCCCAGTGCGCCCGCACACGAAGTGGCTCGGTGGGGGGTGGGGGGGGATTCCAACGCGGCCCTAAGCGAACGCGGCCTCCGGTCACCATGTCACCGGCCTTTGCTCAGGGCGCCCTCCGAACTGGGTATTAACCCGCCGACCCCAGATAAGCATGGCCGTCTAGCCTTTTGACAGCTGCAGGAGGAGATGGATTAACGATAACATGTTAAGAGGAGCTTGATTTAGTGAGGCCTGAAGTAACAGGAACTAACGAGAACACGGGTTCAAAGGGCAGCCCAGCACTTACGGACAGCCGACAGGCTCCAGGTCCCCTCGACCTCAATCAGGCCCGGTGACACCTCCTCCCAGGATGAATGCCGCACCTCATGCCACGCCTCCACCCGCACAGGACCCCCTGCACGCTGCGTGCTGGTGTGTCTTCGTGAGGGCAGGGCACCTCTGAAGAGACGCTGATCACCCTGAGCAGACCCCCGTGTCAGCGTGAGGAGGATGGGTGAGGACGTCCCCCCGGAGGGGAGTCACAGCGACCCCCGATTCTCCCGCAGTCACATCCGCTGGGCAGCGCCCCCGGGGGAGGGAGTGGTTGGGCGAAACCGGAGAGCCTGAACATCGGGGTGCAGGTTCTAGAACCCTCTGCCCTCACTCGCCCCTTGCCGATGGCTTACTGGGGGGAGCTGCTCGTCCGCTCTGAGACTCAGCTGCGTGACCTGTACGATGGGACCTGCTATTGCCCCAGGGAGCCGAGGAGGAGAGCACACGTGAGTCCGTGGGAAGGCACCACTCCCAGGTGCAGGGGCGCCTGGTGCCCGCGGGGCCACGGCAAGGGCCCCGAGGCAGGGCCCCTCGGAGGTCACGGCCACGGCCACGCAGCGGAAGTGAGCGCAGGGCCCTGGTCACTGTGGGAGCCCTTCCAAATGCAGAGACACCTTTGCCTCAGGGGCCTGGCCGGCTCCCAGGCTCGGGGCTCCTGCGGAAACACAGGCGCCTCCCCCGAAGCAGGGCCGGGGTCCGCTGGGTGAGGGGGAGCCCCCTGCAGGGGTCCCGAGCTGGGCTCTCCCACGGCCCCTACAGACCACGGCTCCGGGCCCTCCCGAGAAGGACACACAAGCTGGGGAGTGCTCTGTTCCCGGGACACGGTCGCTGCCGCTCCTGCCCTGGGAGGCCGTCACAGTGAGTGGCGAGGCATCGAGCCAGCCCGCTCGCCCGCCCGCCCAGCAGGACATCCCGGGACGATGGAGGCGGATACCCGTGTGGTCACGGCAGCAATCACCACTGTGGGGCGCGGCTACAGCGTTTGGACAGGTTCAAGCCTCGGACTGAGGAGAGGGCACAGTCCTCTCGTGGCAAAGCCACGTGCAAGTCCCAGCTTGGAGGGCAGAGCCCTCCCCGCACCATGACAGCCAACAGCTGGAGTTGTCAGCTTGAACCTACGGTCCGAACACGTGGCCCCACGTGCCTGAGTGATAGAGTTCAGGTGCATGTAGTTGAGTAGGATGGAAACCCACGAGAATGCTATAAACACCTTGACCCGCCCTTACTGTGCCTCATGGCATCGGCTATAAAATAAAGACACAGCTTATAGTCCGTGGTGCTGTCTCTCTATCCGGGAGCAGTGTCCCACCCAGACCCAGCTTTCATCCTCTTGTCTGTCTTTTCCCAATGCTTCACCGCCCCCTCTCAGGGTCACCGAACCTGGCTGAGCTGGTGCGGCACATAAGGCGCCTGGGGCTGAGGATGCCATGGCCGTGCCGGCTCGCCACACACCACCACGTCTGGCTTCTGAGCATGTGAAACGCGGCTGGTGTGTGTGTCTGACTGAAGAAGTGAACTTCTAGTTCTAGTTCAGTTTAATTAATTACATTTAAAAGCTTCACGTGGCCAGAAGCTATGACAGCACAGATCTGGAACATAGCCAACAACCAAACCACGCGTGAAGAGGCAGGCGGGTGAGCTGCAGAGAGAGAGGACGGTTAAACATGTATTTTTTCATCCCGCCATTGACTGAGGCCTGCGATATCCCGCCATGGCTCGCTAACGGGCACCCGTGGCTCTGAGCAGGGGCCGGAAGGGGCGGACCACCACGCGGGCCTCGGAGGCAGGTGACCACGGCTCCATAAACGGTGGAGCCTGATACGGGGATACGGACCCTGTGCTCAGGAAAGACCACCTGTGGATGCTCTCAACACAAAGTTTAAACTTTGAGCTTTTTTTAAATTATTATTATTGATATCAGAGAGGAAGAGAGAGGGAGAGAGCGATAGAAACATCAATGAAGAGAGAGAATCACTGATCGGCTGCCTCCTCCATACCCCACGCTGGGGATGGAGCCTGCAACACGGGCCTGTGCCCTGACCGGGAATTGAACCCTGATCGCCTGGTACCTGGGTTGATGCTCAACCACTGAGCCACACTGGCCAGGCTAAGCCTCTCGTTCTGTAACACACACACACACACACACACACAAATGAAGGATTACAAAAGGTAAAGGAGGCATGGGACTCCCAGGTCCAAGCTCAGGAGAACTTCAGGGTGGGTGTGTCCTGTGTGTGAGCTGAGGTGAAGGAGGGGGCGTGGCCATGAGAAGGCACCCAGTGCAGGGGGGTGGGGCGGGAGGTTAGGGGGCGGGAAGGATGCTCAGTGGACAGATCCCTGGTCATGTCTGCAGAGACCAGGGGCCGCAGCAGCAAGAGCCTCAGGCGCTCTGAGGAGGCAGTGAGGCGGCACGGGGGGAGGGACGGGCCCCGGGGGGCGCACCTGCAGCTCCTCCGTGCAGGGGTAGAGGGGTAGGAGGCGGGCTGGAGCCCGGAGGCCCGGCCCCGGCTGTGGCCGGGAGATGCCCAGCTCAGGAAGGGAGCAGAGTGCGGGGATGGCACTGCCCACGCGCTCTGTCCCGACGGAGATTCAGTGTCCCGCATCGGGGTGAAGGCTCAGCTGCTTTCGTAAACAAAGGTGCCACAAGCAGGCGGCACAGGAACAGAAAAGGAGATTTTTTAAGTGGTTCTGAGACCCTCTACCGGCCCCTGTGACGACCTACATCAGAAGAGGGAAGCAAGATGAAACACGTCGGCAATTCAAGCAAAAGGCGCAGGAGCAGCCCTGGCGGGGGGCTGGGGGGGCTGGAGCATCGACCTGTACACGGAAGGGTGGGGGGTTCGATCCCCACTCGTGGCGAGTACGGGAGGCAACCGATCAGCTTCCCTTCCCAGACCCTTCCCCTTCAGAGTGCCTTCCTTCCTGCCCGTGGCGAAACCTACTTCTAGAATCTTCCATCCAGCCCGTAACTCCTCAAATCCTGACCGATTCCGGGTTTGCGGGTTACTCAGGGTCCCTTCCTATTCTTCGTAACAAAGGACCGTGAGCGGCACAGCGGGAAGCACCGAGTGAGCGTCCCAATATCCCTTCTTGTCACCTCAGCCCTTTATGTACCAAAGAAAGAGGACCACCACCCTGCCCCCCGGCCGGGGCGTGTGACGCCTCACGAGGGACTGCGACGCCCCACCGGCCGCTGAGCCGCTCGGAGCCGCCTGCCTCCCGGGAGCCTTTGTCCACGTTGTCAGGCCCGAGTCTGACCGCCCTCAGCAGCGGTGAAGGCGGTGGGGGTGGGTGAGACCTGTGCTCGCCTATTAAATAGCGAGACCCAGCGTCGCCCATATGAAAACATGACTTACGATTAAACACCCTCAAGGGCGCCCGGCCGGTGTGGCTCAGTGGTTGAGGTCGACCTAGGAACCAGGAGGTCACAGTTTGATTCCCGGTCAGAGCACATGCCCGGGTTTCCGGCTCGATCCCCAGTCGGCCCCAGTCGGGGGGGCATGCAGGAGGCAGCTGATTAATGATTCTCTCTCATCATGGACGTTTCTATCTTTCCTTCCTCTCCCTTCCTATTTGAAATCAATAAAAATATAATTTTAAAAAACCCCGAAGGTCATTGTAGACCCTGCATAACAGTTTTAGCTCCGCCCCATAAGTAACAAAGGTCAACTCTATTTTAAATGTAACAAATATTTTCTATTTCATCGTAACTTTGTGGCAGGATGAGGGGGACGAGAACTCTAGCATGGGAGGAGACCACTCAAAAGGAAACTGTTTTATATATTTTGTTTTTGTTTTATATATTTTTAAAAAATATTTTTTATTGATTTCAGAGAGAGAAGGGAGAGGGAGAGAGAGATAGAAATATCAATGATAAGAATCACTGATCAGCTGCCTCCTGTACACCCCCACGGGATTGAGCCCACAGGCCGGGCATATGCCCTGACCGGGAATCGAACCATGACCTCCTGGTTCATGGTGGACACTCAACCACTGAGCCACGCCGGCCGGGCCTGCATCCTCTCTCTCTCCCGGCCAATGCTCCACATATTTTAGGCGACTGAGTGGACAAATGACTAATCTAGGTGCACTGATTACATTCCAAACCACAGAAGAGTTTAACAATGAACCTCTGCCCACGGCTTCCACATGCCCGTCCTTCGTCTCCCTATCCACTGCCTTTCACGCGCCAGGGGCCACGCTGGCTGCAGAGTTCCTCCCCAGACGAGACTGAAGGCGTCTTGGTGACGGGGACACTCGGAGCAGGAAAGCAGGCATTCGGAGGAGAATGATGGCATAGGCGGTGCACGGGCCATGGCGGCCTTAGCCGAGGACTCGGTCCAGTCTGCTCAGGGTCCGAGGCGAGATGTGCAGGCCGGGACCCAGGGAAGGCTTCCCCCCAAGGAGCCGGTGGTCGGGCCCGGCTGTGCCTGACCTCTGGCCGCCGGGGGAGGGTGTCGGCTGGGTGAGGAGCCGCTCATCGAGGGGGAACCCCACAGGAGCCTGGTGCGGAGACACTGCTCCGTGGTGACGTAAAGCTCTTAAGTACCAGCCCCCCAACGCTCCCCAGAGGAAGAGTGCCGTGTGCGCTAAGGCCCCCGTCCCCCAGAGCAATCAACACAAGATGGACAGACAGGACAGGATGGGGTTTTTCATCCTCGAGCCCGTGGTCCTCCTTGAAGCCATTGATGTATATGGAGCCATGAGGTATCCCTCTAGGAGCACAGGACTTGAACCCTAGACCGCAGGGCAGCCTGAGGGGAAGGAAGGAAGCGGCATCCCGCCGCTGTGACTTAGCGCAAAGGGACAGGATGCTCCCCACTCAGCCGTCACAGGGATATCAGCCGACCGTGGCCCAGTTATGCAGAATAATAACCTATTTTTTTGAGAAGTCAGATGAACAGGCCAAAAAGCACAGTCAATTTCCAGCCTTCTGGCCTTGGATGTTATTTATCCCCTAAGTCACGCCTTCCTTGCTTGTAAATGGAGAAAATACCACTTGCTTTTCATGGTTGAGAAAATAGGCTGGATGCATAAAGGACACCTGCTGAGCGCCGCACTTGACGCTAAGCAGACGTTGATAAGCGAATCCTGCCTCGGGACACATTGTCGTTAAAACACACCAGTGTCTCCTCGGGCTCTCCTGTTTGTGGAGACCTGGCCTAAGAACCTCACCAGGGTGGGCTGTTCACCCCCTTCCCAGGGTGCTGTGCTCCTCGGGGCGAAAGACAGGAGAGACGGCCCGGCCGGCGTGGCTCAGTAGTTGAGCATCGACCGAGGAACCAAGAGGTCACGGTTCGATTCCCAGTCAGGGCATGCACCCGGGTTGCCCGCTCGATCCCCAGTAGGGGGCGTGCAGGAGCCAGCTGATTGATGTCATTTGCCATCCGATGTTTCTATCTCTCTCTCTCCCTCCCTCTCTCTCTCTCAAAATCAATAAAAAGTATTTTTATAAAAAAAGACAGAAGAGATGCCTGTGTCAAAGGTAATATGGTCAACTCCATGCAGAAAATAAACATTTACGAACCCTGAACGCCTTCAATGCAGCCATCCAGACGCCGCAGGAAGGGAGCGGGGAGAGAAAGGCATGCCTGAGAGAGGAGCCCAGGTCAGGAGACCTCTGGGCGTGTGGGCTGGTGACGGCACCTGGTCTTCTGAAGCCTCCACATGGCACTCAGAGTCAGGACCGGAGGACTAGGGGGGAGGGCGAGGGAGGAGAGGGGGGATGTGGGGGAGGAAGGGCTAACGCACTGTGAAACAAGGAAACCTTGAAACATCCTCTGTAACACAAACATCTAGGGCAATAAAACCATTAATCCTACCAGCCGACCTTCCCAAGGTCATGGCCAGGTCATGAAGCAGGCAGCTGAGGTCAGACAGGAGTCTGGGGCGCGGAGGTGGCAGGAAACACCAGGAGGAAGCGCCCCTGAAGGGCGGTGCTGTGAGGACCCAGAGGACCGCCTCGGACTGGGGCAGCAGGAGGCGGAGGACAGCGCGGAGGGCGGGCGGGCAGCGCGAGGAAAGGCAGGGCTTCGGCACCACGTGCCCGGGAGCAGGGCACCGCCACGGATGTGCAGTGCGCGCCCCGGCCCCCGGGAGACGGGGGTCTGCCATCTGCCCTGCCCCGGAGATGCTGTGGGGAACGGAACCCACCCAGGCCCGACCTCTCGGGGACCACAGCCCAGCAAGGGGACGCACCGTACAGGGGTTGGGGAGGGGTGGCCAGAATCACCCAAGGAAACCGGAAGTCCTCCAAGTGTACTGCCAGCTACAACGGGATCGTGACGGTACAGCACCGCCCGTCACCACAGCAGCTGCGCCCGCTCGCGGCTGGGCCCCCGCCACTGCGGGGCGGGGCTGGGCTGGGCTTTGTGCAGACATCGGGCCTGGTCGGAGCAACGAGGACACCCGCGGAGGCGAGGTAACCCTCCTGACGCACGGCTACCGGCCAGCGCTGGTCGTAGCCCAGGCTCCGCTGGGCGGAAACACCCAACAAGGTCCACTCGGAAGATGTGTAAGCGTCCGCTACGGAGAGGACCCCCACACGCGGGGCCCACAGCAGTGAGCGCGACCCGACCTCTCTCCACGCGAGTCTCCCTGATACACGGGGTTCGGACGCGACGCTCAGAGCCGCCTGGAACCCGGCTCCCTCTGCGGTGCCAGGAACAGCCTGACTCCCAACCAGCGAGGACGTCAGGGGCCAAGGGAGCCCCATTTCCTCAACGTGCCCTTGACGGGGGCACCATGTCTGACAAGGACGCCAAGCCCGGTGGGAACCTGGCCCCCTCTTCTTCCCTCTCCCGGCTCCGGATGCTGAAGCCGACAGCAGCACCGAGGGGGCAGGAGCTACTCCCCTGCGACAGGGGTTCCCTGGGAAGCTGGGGGTGAGGGGTCCCCCAGCCCCTCGGCCGGGCGGCAGGTCAGCCGCAGCCAGGAGGGTGTGCTCAGGGCTCGGCCACAGAAGGAAAGGCGTGCCCGCCGACGTACGAGCCAGCAGGGCACCTGGTCACGCCGATTAGCCAATCATCTGGCAGTAACAATGAAAAGACCTAAAAGCCTCACTTCCCCCTTAGGTTTGTATTTTAGATCAACATGGTAATCGCCTCCCCTTGGCCAAAGCTAAGGGTACGAGAGAGCAGTATTAGCAAGTGTACAAGTCAATCAAGTACACGGGTATCACTACAGAACTATGTCACTTTACATAGAACTACAGTTTCCTAGAAATGCATTTATCTGTTATAGAAGTGCGTGCATTTATTGGTCCGGGGGACATGTCCCACAGCGTTAAAACCATCCTGTGAGCCTAACACTGGTCACAAGCACCCTTCCCATTACTTTTCCGGCTTCTGTCCATGGTCCATGGATCAGCACCGACGCGCCAGCGGGTCCTGTGCGGCGGCCTCGCCCTCGCAGTAACCGTGCACCGGAACCCTCCCCATTCCGGAACCCGTGCGGGCACCGGCGTTCTGTGACATCGCCTCTGCTGGGCTCCTCCTCCCCGGTCCCCTGCGGTCCCGTCTGCGTTTCAGCCCACCCTCAGGGGCAGCGCGGGCGTGCGGCTCCCCCTGCGCACCGGCACACGGCGGCACCGCGCTGGCGAACGCCCCGCTTCCCTCACGTCTTCTTCAGGCCCATGTCCGTCTTGAGAGCAGAAGGTCGTCGTCATTCTCCTTCCCTCCTCCACGCGGTCCAGGCACAGCCTCTCCGACAGCAGATGCTCAATAGCATCACCGCCCGGCCGGCGGGGCTCAGGGGCTGAGCGTCGACCTAGGAACCGGGAGGCTGTGGTTCGATTCCCAGTCAGGGCACAGGCCCGGGTTGTGGTCTCGATCCCCAGTTGGGGGTGTGCAGGAGGCAGCCGATCAGCGATTCTCTCTCATCGTTGATGTTTCTATCTCTCCCTCCCTCTCCCTTCCTCTCTAAGATCAATAATATATGTAATTTTTTTTAATAATAACTACTAGTTTGAGAAGATGTTTCCTCACAGGTCTGACCACTGTGCCACACGCTTAATGTGGGGGAAAGAGCCCCTAAATAGCACCAGGACCTTCTAAACGAGCCGGGCGCACAGAGGACTTGCACGGTAAACAGCGCTTCAGCGGAGAACACACATCCCTGCTGACCTTCCTTTCCCACACGGAAGGGGATGCGGACAGAGCGGGGAGAGGAAGAGGGAGGAGAGAAACGGGGGTCTGGAGAAGCCCTGGGAGAAGAAAGCCTCCCCAGGAACGGCACCTCCAAAGCCACGCCCGCTGCGGAGCCACAGAATCCTCGGCTACCTGTTCCGATGGAGGAGCCGCCGAAAAAGGAGGGAGGACGCCCGGGCACCTGCCAGGCACGTCACGCTCCGCCCCAATCTCCTCTCCCTGGCCGACCTTCACACGCACGCCCCTAACTCCACGGCGGGCGGCGTTCCCCTTTAACAGGGAAGGAAAGGGCCGCGTTGGGGAGCAAACCTGCCGGGTCCCTGAGGTCACAGCTCACCTGGAGCCCTTGGCATCCACTGGCAGGCAACCTGTCCAGACGCTGACATCAGAAGCTCACAGAGCACGCTCCTCCCAGGCCCCGAGCCACGGCCCTCCCTCCCAACACACACACACACAGACACACACACACACACACACACACAGGCCCCGAGCCACGGCCCTCCCTCCCAACACACACACACAGACACACACACACACACACACAGACACACACACATAGACACACACAGAGACACACACACATACACACACAGACACACACACATACACACACAGACACACACACACAGAGACACACACATACACACACATAGAAAAGAGAGAGAGAGAGAACGGGTACCCTGGGGACTGTCAAATGCACAGACACTGGGCATCGCAACTGAGGACCTGCTTCCAGAAGCCAGTGGGCACCCAGCACCCACCTCTCCCCCCCTCTCCCTGGGATGGAGCCCATAAATCCAACCACGCCCTGCCTCCCGGGCGGCCCTGTGAAATGCGCTGCAATCCTATTACAGGTTCTGGGTGCGAATCCAGGCGCTCACACACCACGGCTAATTACTTTCTCTCCGTCCGGTGGACGGCGTCGGCCACGGAAAGGTCCACACCCAGCCAGCTACCCCGAAATCACATGTTAATATAATTCACGACGGCGGCATGACAACACCTTTTTTTTCAACTTTGAAAAACCACCGGAGACCAAAGTGCTTTCCCAGAGCTGCTCCGAGGTCTGAAAGGCAAAGGCATTCATGCTGGCCGCCAGCCGCTCGCCGGCGGGGTCATCACGCTGAGCGCCACGGCAGCTCCCACCACAAGGAAGACAAATGACAGCTGAGGCACTGGTTCGGCAGGAGGGGAGACGGAAATCCAAACGCCCCGTTTTCTAGGTTAGCACACTCTGTCCCATTACCACGTCCCCAGGAGCGGTGACGGCGGAGAGCCCGCCAAATACATGCTTCCTGCTTAGCATCTCCCAGAACAGCCCCGGCCCCAGCAGCCACCACAGAAATGACGCCAACAGGTTTCGTCTCAATGGGACACAGAAGGCCCCGTATCTGAGCATGCTCACACTCACTCCTGGCGGAAATGAACTTGACCCTGGGGGTCAAGAACCTTTATGCTGTGGATGAACTCCGTCCCATCATGCACCTCTGGGGGCCTAAAGAAACCAACCGAACAGCCCCGCAGACTCACGCCCGCACGGAGGCCCCGCAGCACCCAGTGAGTCAACGCGTCCCGAACACCTGCCGGGTCCCAGGCACAAGGGGGTCCAGGGGCCCTGCCTTCGGGCGCTCACTCTGTGAAGGGGAGACTTAAGTAAGGAGGAGATTGGAATCCAGGGTGACAAAGACCACGGCCAAGGTGTGCCGAGCGCTGGGAGACATCAGAGAAGGACAGAGAGGGTCCCCAGCCCGGAATCCAGAGTGGGGGGCACCCTGGTCTCCTCTGGGTGTGGGGCCTGCGCTGAATCCCTAAGATTATAAAGGAGCGGAGCACGAAGAGGGAGAAGAAGGGCATTTGCCTTAAAAACAAGCAAACAAACCAACAAACAAGCTAAAAACAACACAAAACACGGCGCTGAAAGGAGCACGGGGCTCTGTGAGTCAGACAAGACAGCCCAGCAGGGCGGGAACCACAGGCCCCAGAGGGGGCGCAGGTGAGAATGGGCAGGGAAGCCAGGCGTGGAACCAGCCTGGCAAACAGCTTTCCCCTGAGGACAGGGTGGGAGAGAGAAATCTAAGCCACGCAGAGACCTGGCTGGATTTGCACCTTGGGGAAGATGTGCATTTTGCACAGCCTCCTTCAGAGCCCACGTCTGGGACGAGGACGCCGGCTGGTGGCGAGGAGGCAGCGTCAGGCCGGGGGCAGCGAGGGGCCGCGTGGGAGCACACGGGTGGGACGGGGCAGGACTGTTCCTCCCAGACACCGGGAATGCTCCGTGGCGCGCACCCAGCTGAGGGGACGAGGGCACACGGAACAGGGAGCGTTCCGCAGCCGTGGAAAGCGGCGTCCCCAACTTTCCGAGGACCGAGGAAAACAACCACATCAGAACCTCAAACTAAACACCGAAACACAACATTCCAGATGGCGACGGAGACGATCCGAAACATTGACATGGACTCTCTCCAGCATGTGGCTTTAGGAGTGCCATTGTGTTTCTTTGGGTGTTTTTAATACTTCCTCTTTTTCCCATAACATGCATTCACTTACCAAGTGTGTATGTGAATACAGTGAATTCTCCGGATCAGGCACGTGGGTGGGTGTGAGTGACACAGGGATCTACAGACAGACACGGACGCCGGCCTCATGAAGCTCATGGCCCCGTGGAGCACATACTCTGTTTACCATCGGGACTGTCTCTTTAAATTCACCTGCAAAAGGGAAGGGAGGGGGGTGCCCTGAACGTGTTTAGTAGGTGCAGCAGATTTCTAGTGGGTTCCTTGTGGTTTCCTATACAGAAGACCCTGGCATCTACCAACGGAGTTAACAGTGCCTTTTCCTCTCCGATCCAGATGCCTTTCGTCTCAACGCCTTGCCCGGCGGGCCTGGCAGGAACCTCCAGCGCCAGGTGGATCACCGGGGGGGAAGGCGGTCAGGTTGGTTTGCTGCTGGTCTTAAGGGGCAAGTCCTTCCGAGTCGTGCCGTCACCCGGGGTTTTCCGCAGACTGCACTTGCTCAGGTTTGAGACGCTCCCTGCTACGCCTCGCTTGTTGAGTGTGTTTATCATGAAAGGATGTCAGAACCTGTCACGTGCTCTTATTGTGTGTCTACTGAGAGGTCTGTGCTTTTGTCCTGTGTCCTACGGATACGGTGTACTAAATCACGGATTGGTTTTTGGATGCCAAACCAACCCTCTTTCCTGGGATAAACCCTACGTGATCCTGGTGGGTCATCCTCTTTGCCTGTTGCTGGATTTGATTTGCTAGTATTTGGCTGAGGACTTTTGTGTTCATATTCCTAAGGGAGAATGGTCTGTGGGTTTTGTGTGAATCTTTGTCTGACTTGGTATTCAGGAATGAGTGGGGAGCGAGTGCCCCTCTTCAATTTCTTGGGAGAGTCTGTCAAGAATTAGCATTAATGACTGTGTACGTTTTTGGGAGGACTCACAGTGAAGTCCTCTGGACCTGAGCTTTTCTTTGTGCGTAGGTTTTTGTTTCCCAGGTCACTCATCTCCTCACCACTCTATTCAGATCCCCATTTCCTCTTGAGCCAGATCTGATGGCATCCTTCGAGGGATCTATCCAGCTCATCGAGGTCATCTAATGTACGGGCATGTAATTGTTGATAGTTTTTCCTTATAATCCTACTTGTTTCCATAAAGTCAACAGTAATGTCTTCTTTTTCATTCCTGATTTTAATCATTTGAGCCTTTCTCTCTCTCTCCTTTTAGTCAACGTATCAAAAGTTTGGTTAATTTTTATGTTT